>NC_136976.1:60361358-60523858 GCF_032717465.1 Coenobita brevimanus
TCAGATTAGTGGAATTGAGGTCAGGTCATTGGGACAGAGAAGCCATTTTTGTCCCAATCACCATCACTCTGATTTATTGGGTATGAACCTATTCCATCTCATCTTTGCCTTTTTGCCGCGTCATCTTTCCATCATGATCTCTCCCTCATCATTTTTGTCCATCTCTTACCTTGTCATTATTGCCTGTTACTCGTTCCACAAGACCCACCGACCTGCCACAAAACACCCCTCCTGATACTGTTATTCTAGTCATGAATGATACATCGGTAGCATGTACTGAGTAAGGACGGTGGGTACTAGCACCGAAACAGTGTACGACATGTAGGAGTACTGGTGGAAGTCGGGGAGTGTACTGTATATTCTCTACCCAGAATCAGAAACGAAATGTGAAACCGCAGTGTATTTTGTGTAATGGTGGTGTTAATCTGCGTCAGTCTGTGGTTTACGAATATGATCCCCCAATTTACGGCTAAGACGCTAATGGATTAATTGAAGGAACTCTGGTGGCGGTCGTTCCCCCAAGGCTGGTGGGTGTTGCCAGGATCACTGTGTTTGTACCTACATCAGCTATAACGTTTGAAGGACAAAAACAAAGTACGAGTATGTGTTGTACCACGAAGACATAATTTCTGCAGTATTCTTGCTGCCTCCAGGTGATGTTATTTAGCTTAAAGATTGCCTTTCTTAGTAAGAGGTTATAGCAGACCAACAACAAAACAAAAAACAGGAATAACAGGAATATAAGACGAAGATCAGCAGTAGAAATATTAATAGCAGCAGTGTGTGTGTGTGTGTGTGTGATGATGGGGTGTACAGTCAACCTAAAATGTATGGGCCATACCACACGTACTCATTCTGAAACACGGACGAAGCATTGTGATATATGGGGCATCCTGTAGTTACACGTGCAAACATTGTTCTTGGGAATTATTACGATTCAAAATCACATAAATCGTCACATATTGGATGGTATATTTTTTGAGGCAATATGTTGATAGATTCATTTGCGTCTGCAGATTCGCTCATTTTCACAACCATTGATCCCAAGGTGTGCGATACCTTTTTTTTTTTTTTTTTTCTGTTTTTTACAGTATCTACACCGCACGAGCATCATTCAACTGGGGACATATAATAAATGATGGTGATGATGACCGTAACACCTGCCATAGAGGGGATAAAAGGCGAAGTGTGATCATTATGGGAATGCTCGGAGAGATTTAAACGGAATGGGTAGGGGGTGGGAGGTGCACAGAGGGAGGTATGTACAGAGGGAGGGGTGTGTTTGGAGGGAGAGGGAGGCATAAGGTGGAAGTGGATAGAATGGTGTGAAATGAGTGGAGAGAAGGGTGCAGAAGAGGGACGAACAGCGCAAAGACGGATGGGGAGGGATGAAGCGAGAGATGGGACTGATCGACTTGTGAATGGAGAGGGGGAACAGGAAGATGTGAATGAAGGAAGGAGTTGAGAGGTGAACTGAAATCGTGGCTGAAGAGGCAGAATGTGATAAGAGAAAGTATGATACGGGGAGGGATGAAGAAAGGGGAGGGGGTTGAATTGAAGTAGGTTGTAAATGGAAAAAGGCAGGAACGGGAAGGATGAAGTGTTAAAAGGTGGAACAGGGAGGGGGTGACATGAGAGAGTGGGATTGATCGGAAATGATTTCTAGTGGAAAGGGGCTACGAAATGATGGTTACCAAGTGAGTGGTTTGTGAACATTGCCACAGGTGTTACCGTCCACTTGTGAAAGAGACCAGGTAAACATTGACTCAGGGGATTTCGCATAATTAAATTTCCCCTTCCGCTTGAACAAAATTCTGGGTGTCTCAGTGTCCCCTGGTGGCCGGAAACAGATTGATTTACAACGTACAGCAAAGACTGGGTAAACGTTAGCAGGGGTGTCGTGTACAGTACAGGACAATAATATCGTTTCAATGTGTTGTCGATTAATGAAACGCTTTTACAGTATTCGGAAAGTTTATTGGGATTCAAAATTGCATCACTATTTCGAAAGTCATTACTCACTGTCTGGTTACTTTTGAAAGGAGGAGGTTCGGTATTACTGTCTGCAAATCCACGTGGAAAGAAGGTAGATGAAAATAATAGAGTAGAGGAGATAAAAAGAGGAGAGGAAAGGAGTTAACTTCATCAATGTGATGGTGATTTTTGCGTTTCATTCTTGGAGCTACCATTCTATTTTGACTCGGGTCATGAGAGCACCATGGTAGTGAAAGTGTTGTATTTATCTCCTCCAGTTTGAAGCCCTCTTAAGCTGAATGAAATTGCATGGAGGTAGAAAGAACAGAGGTGAGCATAAATATGGACAGAGTACAGGTATAAAGATACAGGTAGAGACTTACCTCATTTTATGATTATACAACCACACCTGAGAGATTTCACATAATTTATTCTTTCCCTGTCTCACGAGTAGTGCCCTACGTAAAGTTCATTGTCCCTCTGGTGGCTAGAAATAGAATCAGTTTCATCGTATGCAGCACACGTCCACGGGGGTGTACAGTCAGCTATGCATCTTATCATCATAGTGTTGTCCAAAGAATATTAACGTTTAGCGAATCAAATGAAACACCAGCTTCAGATAATGTGTGTCTATTCGAGTTTTCTGCAATATATTTATCTGATCTTGACAGGATGCATAACACAAGGGAAACGAAGAGAAAGGAGTTGAGTAAATGAAGAAATGGGAAAAGCAGCAGAGTTTAGAGGAGGAACAACATGAGAGTAATGGATTTCAAAGGAGAGGAGGTGAAGGAATGACAAACAGTGTAGTGGTGGGAACGTAGCTAGGATATATTGACACAGCCACACTTCAGGGATTCTCGTGATATATACTCCCCTTTCTCTCCGTTAGAACCCCGAGTCTCAGTGTCCCCTTGGTGGCTGAAAAACAGAAAGATTTATAAGATTGAGGTCCACAGGGTTGTAGGGTCAGGGACAGAATTTCACTTATATATTCCACTATGTCTGAAACTTTGGCCATGTGCGTCATTTTCTACCAGACGCATTAAAAAAAAAAAAAAAAGTGACCAGAAGATATACCAGACTCTACTGCTTAAATAGAGGAAAGTAAGTAGTAGGTGAGGTGAAATACTGAAAAGAAGAGATGAAATGTAAAGAGGCAAGGAGAAAAGTCGAGAGGGGAGGAGGTAAGTGAAAGGCAGAGAAGGCAGTATGAGAGGTGAGCACAAAGAATGACGAACAGAGGAAAGGTGGGAACGTAGACCAGGTAAATTGACGTGGCCACACCTCAGGGATTTCACGTGATATATTCTCCCCTTTTTCCCGATTAGTTCCGCCGGCTTGTCTCTGTGTCCCGCGGTGTCTAGAAAATAAAATAGATAACTTATTGTGTAGACTATGAAAACGTCGAAGGGGCGCACACGCTGGAGAGAGAGAGAGAGAGAGAGAGAGAGGGACGGCAGGAAGTTAAGAGGAGATGAAGGAGGAGGAAAGGAAGGAAATTAAGAGAAGAGAACATCAAAGAATAAACCGAGTAAAGGCTTGAACGTACAGGTGAGAACGTAAACCAGGTAGATTATGGACATGGCCACACTTTAGGGATTTCACCTGATAAATCCTCCCCTTTTTTCTTGATTAATATCCCAAGCATGTCTCGTCGGTGTCCCCTGGTGGCTGGAAAACAAAATCACTCACAACCCTGCAATCCCGGGTTGATTTTTCAACTCCGACTGTCTCCGGGAAGGCCATGAATCACGGATAATGATACTGGGGTGCTGGTGTTTTGCGGGGCGGTGACTGGGGGGTGGGGGGGAATGGGGGATAGGGGATGGGGGGAGGGGAAGGCTTGGTTTTCGTCCCCGCTTGCCTGATGGTGTTCACTTTGCCGGATGGAAAAGGCTGTCTGTCGGTAATGTACTGTTGCTGTCAATAACTTCTTCCCTCCACGCCGTCTGGGATTCGAGACTACAGGTATACTCTTTTCCCTCTAGCTTGGCCTAAAATTGCCATCCCTTTATCATAAATGCAGCGTTGTAACAGTAAAAGATGAACACTAGAATGTGATGCTGGTCACGTGGAGTGCTGTGGAAAGGATTTAAAGCTACAACATTGTCGTTTTAAGCTGCAAAAGGACGAAAATCTGGGCCAGGTTAAGGCGAAAGAATCATAGTGAAGCGAGATTTGTTAGACTGTCACTATTGTACAGTTGTGGTGATTATTATTATTATTATTATTATTATTATTATTTTTTTTTTACGCCGGCTGGGATTTTGCATTAATAAAACGAGATTCACAAGATCGTGTCTCAGGTAGCCTGCGGTTGTGGTCAATAGTGAATTCTGCTAGACTGTCTGAGGTTCCGAACGACTGAAGAGATATTTCCACCCACTTACCCAGCTTTGACTAGTTTTTAAGACAGTCTGTCGTTGGGTTTTTGACGTGGTTTCGAGACGGTGAAAAAGAAAGAAAAAACTGATGATCGTGTGAACAGGTTAATTAATCAGTAGCAGTTAAGTCAATCAATTTACATGTCTGGCATTCTGAAATAACCACACGAGATTCCAGCTAGATTAATAATTTCAGCAAGACCAAAAAATGCAAAGAAAGTGCGTCATTGTAGTTCGAGGATTTAGGAGAAATATGAGTCGAGAGTGGCGTGGTGCGTCGCGTGCCAGCTCAGATTTAAGACGTAATAATCCCGGGAAGTGATACGTAAACTGCTGTGTGACTGATCTCGTGTATTTCTCGTCGACTCTGAGTGACCCACCAGCATTGTCTAAAGGTGTGCTACTCTGTCTTCGTAAGTTATTTTCCTCTTAAGGGTTGATATTTACTGTGTTCCTGGTGTGACATTCTTACAAAGTGACACTGACCTCAAACTGATGGCATTTTTACCTTTGACCAAGTGTGCAGTTGACAAAAGAAGCATCGTTGCCCATAGGATCGATGAAATTTTGTGTGTGTGTGTGTGTGTGTGTGTGTGTGTGTGTGTGTGTGTGTGTGTGTGTGTGTGTGTGTGTGTGTGTGTGTTTCAGTGCAGCTGTATATCTGTATCTGTCTGTCTGTCTATCTATTTGTTTATCTACTGCCCAGTCCCAGAGTTCACCTGATGTAGCCGCTGCAGTAACGCCTGGAAGTGCAACTATAAATTAAGAAATGAGTTTCTCTTTTGACCGGCTGAGTATAAGGCGGTATTTTATTTTATTCCCGCTATAGCTAAACGATTTTGCTGACCTCTCGTACACACTGAAAAGGTTAGAGGCGCTGTGTATTACCCGCTTCACTGCAATGGTGCCTTATACTCATTATCACCACTTATTGGCATAGTTAAATGTTAGCCTACCCTTAAGAATCAAGAAGTACAAAGGACGGCATACAGCATACTTAATGGTTCTTTCGAGGCTGGTCGTTGCAGTGAAGAGGAAGACTACAGTATGATATCTAATTCAGTGAGGTGAAGATAAGTATAGCAAAGATAGAAGCAAGAAGGTGATAATACCCACTTTAAAGGAGATCTCTCATAGAAAGGGGGTTGGGAACTATAGCTTAACCCCTTCAGTACGATTACGAGGCTTCTTTTTGTATAACTGTACCATTTTTATTGCCGCCACTGACAAATGATTTTTTTTTACTACCTCTAGACGACTTTACTGAGCTCAAGGGAAGATGGTTTGAGTTTCTGGAAACCGCCTCGACCCCCCCATCTTCACCAAGGAAATCCATCACACGCTTAATTTTATTTCCCAGTCGCCCGTCCACTCACCCATTAGTTGCCACGGCGCGGGGTGGAGGGGGGGAAGGAGACGAGGGAGGAGGAGGAAGTAGGAGGTAGGCGTGTGAAGAGGAGGGAGGAGGAGGAGGTAGGAGGTAGGCGTGTGAAGAGGAGGAGGGGTCAAGAGGAAGACGAGCAAGGGAGGTAGAGGAAGACACCAGGGGTAAGGGACTGAGGGTCCAAAACACGGAGGGTGTAAAGGAAAAAACGGGTCAAGAGGGGAGGGAAAGAGAGTACAGGGGACGAAGGTGGAGAGGGAGGAGGGGAAGAAATCTGGGAGAAGAGAAGTAGGAGCTAGAAGATGCAGGAGGGGGTGAGAAGAAAGGAGAGGAGAAAGTAAAAGAGGAAGAAGGGCCTGAGGGAAGGACAAGGAGCATTGGAGGTGGGGGGGGGGTAACTCTCCTAAATATCCCAGGTTCCCGGAAATTCGTGTGACCAGCCGTTCCGCTCGATCCATCAGGCGGTGTCAGGAATTGGGGCTGTGGCGGTGCTGTGGTTTGACACTTATCCCCACTCCTTCCCCCACCTCCCCCTTCCTCCTCATTTTCCCCTCTCTCTTCACCCCCTTCTCCTCCTCCTCATTCCCATTCTGTTCACCTCCCCCTCATCCTCTGCTCTGCACCTCTCCCTCATCCTCATTCTCTTCACCTCCTCCTGATCCTGTTCACTTCACCACCTCCTCATCCTCTTCTCTTCACCTCCTCTTCATCCCCATTCTCTTCACCTCCCCCTCATCCCCATTCTCTTCACCTCCCCCTCATCCCCATTCTCTTCACCTCCCCCTCATCCTCTTCTCTTCATTTCCCCCTCATCGTCTTCTCTTCGTCTCCCCCTTCCCTTCACTCCACAATGTTCCCTTCTTTCCTTACTTTCCTCCATGCTCCCCACTTCTTTCCTTCAGTGCACTCCACTCCACATCACTTCACGTGTTCCCACCGTTTCTGACCTTCCATTCCTCCTTGTCTTACTGGCGTCTATCCCCCCCCCCCTCTCTCTCTCTCTCTCTCTCTCTCTCTCATCTCTCCGATCCTTTTTTATCATAATTGTCATACACTATTTCCTTAAGGGTGTAAGTACACTAACGAAATAAAACAACACATCCTTCTAATAACCTACTGCATGAATTAAAACAAAAAATGAGTTACCTGACCTGGCGACAACTGATAATGTAAAGAAGGGAATATATTTTGTTTACTGCTCACTTCTTGTTTTGACTTGCTGTCCTGATATCCTGTGATTGAATAATATTGAAGTGGGCAAAGTATACAAACCATGGAACGAGGCGAAACTGAAATGATTCCCACTCTTCCTTATGCATCTCCTCATCCCTTCCCACCCCGTCATCCACATCTATCCACTTCTCTCCACTCCCCCATTATCCCGTCTCCGTTTCAGCTCTTTCCTTCCTATTCTCCCTTCCATCTTTTTCGTCTTTTCCCGTCCCTCTCCTTCACTTTCAATAATCCGTCACTCCAATCTGTCTTCATTTCCCTCCTCCCTGTTATTTTTTTCTTTTCCCTGCCGCCTTCTCCACTCCCTTCCTCTTCCCTTCCCTCCACAGCCTCTTCGTCACCCCTTCACCTCCTTTCTGTCTCCCTTCCATCTTCTTCATCTCCCCATCCCCTTTCCTTTACCCACTTCCCCCCCTCTCTTCGCCTTCCCTTCCCATCCTCTACCCCGCCCATTCTTCCCTCCTACCCTTCCTATCTCCTTTTCACCTACTCTTTGTCCTCTTTCCCTTCCCCCTCCCATACCCTCCTTCCCTTCTAACCCTTACCTTTCCTCAGTCTCTCCGTCTTGCCTTCCTTCCCTTATCGTGTCTTTCCCAGTAACCTCCCCTCTCTTCCCCTTCCTTCCCCCATCCACGTCCCTCCAGTCTGTGTGTGTCAACTTACTCCCATCTCACCATCCTCTCCCCTTCCCTTCATCCTTCTTATCCCCTGTCCATTATGTCCCAAATTTCCCATCTCGTTCCTCTGTTTCTTCTCATCTTCCACTCCGTATCCCCTTTCGTATTCCTTTTCAGCCTACCATCCCATTCCCCTCCTCTTCTCCTCCCTTCCTCTCTTCCTCTCTTCCCTTTTTCCCCTCCTCTTCTCTTCCCTTTCTCCCTTTCCCCCTCTCTTCCCTTCCTCATCCACCCTCCCTCCTCCCTTCCTCCTGTACCCGCTCCCCCCCCCTCCCTCTTCCTCTCCTTCCCTCCCTCCCCTCTCCCTGCCATCTCACCTCCCTTCGTCTCGCTCCATATCCCCTTTCTTCTCGCCTGTCACGTTTGCCCTTGTTCTCCTGCTCTGAATCACCTCATTTCTGTTTTTCCTCGTAATACCTCAACTTTACTCACGATTTCCTGCATCTCCTGTTTGCCGTGTTGCTTCATCACCTAGTTCCTCTATTCTCTGCTTCATTAAGTCTCCCCCCCCCCCGTCTCTCTCTCTCTCTCTCTCTCTCTCTCTCTCTCTCTCTCTCTCGTTCGTCCTGTAGTAGTTTTCTTCTTCGAATTCTCCCTCGTTCCTGAAGTCCACGTGTTTGCCTTCCACTGTTCTTTTCTTCCCTCCCCCACTTTCCCTCCCTCTCTTGTCAACTTTCCCTCTCTCCCTGCCATCTCTCTGACCTACCTCTCCTTTTCAGTATAATTTTCCTCCTTCCTCCTATTCGCATCCTTTCCCTCCTCTTTCTGCATCACCATCTTGCATCATTTCTCCCTTTTTGTCCCGGCTTCTTAGTCTCCCTTCTACACTTGTCAATCTTCTTGTCATTTTTCTCCCTTCCCCCTTCTCTCCATCTCCCTTCTTCTGTCCTTCATCATACGTCAGTCCCTCCCTCCTTTTACATTTCTGTTTCTCATCTTCATTCCTGTCATTCTTCTTTCCGTGTGTTTCATCTTTACATCCAGTCTGTCTTTTCTCTCCCTTTCTCACTTTTTCATCGTCTTTATCTCCCTATTTTCCCTTCATTTCCATTCCCCTTCCTGCCCCTCTGTCACTCTTCATTCTTTATTCATCCATTTTCTCCCAGGATCGACATTCTTCCCACCTTTTCCTTACCCATTTTTTCCCATCTTTATTTTCCTTCCTCCCTCTTTCCCCTTCGCCTCCACCTCCCTTCCGCATCACTGTCAGTCATCATTTAACATTCCTGCCTTCCTTCCCGTTCTCTCCATCCTCCTCACTCTCCCCCTTCCCTCTATTTCCCCATCTTTATCTTCCTCCTGTAACTCTCTCCTGCATACATTCTCAGAACCTATACCTCCTCGTGCGTTTCTCTTAGTTTAGTTCCCCTTGTACCCCTCTATTTTTTTTTAAAATTCCTGCAGCCCTTTCATTGGTCTCTCTCTCTCTCTCTCTCTCCCTCCCGCGCGCGCGCACGCACGCACGCACGCACGCACGCACGCACGCACGCACGCACGCGCACGCACGCGCGCACGCACGCACGCGCGCACGCACGCACGCACGCACGCGCGCGCACACACACACACACACACACACACACACACACACACACACACACACACACACACACACACACACACACACACACACACACACACACACACACACACACACACACACACACACACACACACACACACACACAGAGTCCCTAACTCTCTCCTAAACCTGTCCCCTGTCTCTCTCCCTCTATCCCTATCCCCTTCCGTCATGGTACGTATCCCCTGCTTTATATTTCTATCCCCTTCCTTTATCACAGTTTCTTATTTGCCCCTCGCCCCGGCTATTCTCTGTACACTCCTCCCATTATCCTCTCCAACCTGTGTTTTTCTTCTATATTTCTCTACAACTCTGTATTTCATATTCTATCCTCCCTTTATCCCCCCCTTCCTTCTGCCCTCTTTCGCCATCCTCCCCCTTTGCCTCCCTCACTATCCTTTCCTCTCTCCCTTCCTCCGTCCTTTATCCTCTTTTCATCCTTCTCTTCATGACTCACCGCCTCTCACCCGTCCCTCACCCCCCTCTCCGTCCCTCCTCGTCTCTCCTCTCTCTCCCACTCGCGTCATCTCACCCACACTTCCTGTTTCCCTCCCTCTCTCACACACTTGTCCCAGTCACTCTGACACTCATCTCACACCCTTCCTCACATTTGCACCTTTACTCTCATACTTGTCACTCTTCCTCACGGTCATGCTCGTAATTCACTCTCTCACTAGTTTCTGTCCCCTGACTCTTATCCTTACACCTCTTCCACCTTCACACATAACCTTCACTCTCGCGCTTGCCACGCCACCATGTCATTTCACAGTTCTCTCCTTACTCCTACGATCATGACGGTATACTTGTATACTCACAGCTCTTTACGCACTCACACACAACCTTTTACTTCTCTCTTGCCCTCCTCCTCACTGTCATACAACTCCCTTGCCTTCACACATGTCCTGCACCATAGCTTTGTATCGTACTGACACACATGTCCCTTTTCTTTTCATCCCCCCCATCTCTCTCTCAATATATATATATATATATATATATATGTATATATATATATATATATATATATATATATATATATATATATATATATATATATATATATAATGTGTGTGTGTGTGTGTGTCCATCTATACAGTATATACGGTATCATCCATCCACACCATTCTCCCCAACCTCCATCCAATAAGCTCAACTTGCCTAATTCTCATCGTATTCATTATCATCATCAATTATCTCCCACGCTTCTCATCTAATCCCTGACAGACTATTGCCGGGCTCTAATCGTTTTCAGACTTAAAGTTGCTAAACCCGTTTAATACGATAACATTATTTTACTTAATTCTTATCACCAGACGATTATGTTCTAGTTGGGAGACACGGTCAGTAAGTAAGGGTAGTGTATGCGCCCATTAGGTGAATGAAATCGTCTTGTGGTAATACCGTAAGAAAGAAATACAGAAGCATCGTCATAATCAGTGGGTTACTCAGTTTATGTTTTTCCTAGTGTTTGTCTCCTCCCTACCTCTTCCTTTATCCATGCTGATTAATTAGTTCACTGTTGTATTCCACATTACATACTATGTATACGGTCTTCCTCTTCCAACGTTGCCCTTAATCTCCCTTTTACATATTCATTTCTATCATGTCATCGTATTTTTCGGTTATGTCAGTACCAGCTAAAATTATTTCTCTGTAGCATCACATTATATTCAGTCACGTGTCCTTACATATTCAATAGATATGTCAGTACCATCTAATGTTATTTCTCTCTATCCATAGGTATTTTATGCATGTCTATGCCACTATCAAAATAACATTTCTTATCCATTGCACTACACCGTATCTCTTTATTCGTGCATCCAATATCCATTAGCCAACCCTTCAATTCCCTCTATTCCCCTGCATGATATATAGACCCAGTTACTCTTCTCGCAACTTCAACTCTCTCTCCTCTTTGCCAGGACCAAATCTCAAACCAATTACTATTCATACAAAGCTGTTCCATTAACGGGCCAAACTGGACATATCTCTTTCCAGTCAGACCTATCCTATAACTCCCCTCACCTGACTCATCCCTCCCCCTAAATCAGCTGCCGTCCGGACCTGACCTCAGCCCACCTGACCTCATGGAGCAGGATGGGGGGGAGAGTGAGCGATTAATCTTTTGGGAATGCATGAGTTTGGTAGTGGATGGATGAGCTGGTTGGGGAGCGGGGGGGCAGGCTATAGTGTTTTAAAGAGTACGTAGTGTTTCAGGGTATCTGTGTATCGGTATAAAATTGTTACGTGTAGAGGAACATGTATGAGAGATGTGCGTGCTTACTTTCTTCTTCTTCGAGGTGAACATTTGAATTAATCCTTCATCATACCCATACCCTCCAACTTACATCCTTCAGCACACCTATACCTGCCAATCTACAATATCACCTTCATGGGGTGTCTGCCTCCTACTTACTCCACCGCACACCTTATCTCGACCTCCCCCCCATCTACTCAGTACCGTCTTTACAGCCTTATACATCCTCACTGTGTCGTATCACCATCCCAGCACACCCTACCCAATCCTTTCTGCCCACCCTACCATCCCAGCACATCCTACCCAATCCTTTCTGCCCACCCTATCATCCCAGCACACCCTACCCAATCCTCTCTGCCCACCCAACCATCCCAGCACACCCTACCCAATCCTTTCTGCCCACCCTACCATCCCAGCACACACTACCCAATCCTCTCTGCCCACCCTGCCATCCCAGCACACCCTACCCAATCCTTTCTGCCCACCCTACCATCCCAGCACACCCTACCCAATCCTTTCTGCCCACCTTACCATCCCAGCACACCCTACCCAATCCTTTCTGCCCACCCTGCCATCCCAGCACACCCTACCCAATCCTTTCTGCCCAGCCAACCATCCCAGCACATCCCGCCAGTTCCTTTCCACCAGCCATAATCAATGTAAATGGACCTAAATGAGATGCTGATAAAATTTGTTGTATCCAGTAATGAATGTTGCATTTTAAAGTGCTTTCAATTGACAAACATTATCTTGATGTAGCCTGGTAACAACCACTAACGCTATTCTTGTTTTCATTTTCAGGTGAGTAACTGGAGTCTCGTTGCCGCAGTTACGTCGTCCATGGTGGGTGAGTATAAACAATAACAAGGCGTCAATATTCCCCTGGATCTTCGAGGCCCTCTGACTTGACTTTATATACCAGTTTGTTTCCGTGTATGGCATGTTGGCCCCTTCACTACCGGAGGCTTCATTTTAGATGAATAATGTCGTCGTCGGGTTGCACGAGTGACACGTAGAGCAGGACCAAAAACAAATTAATGTAAAATGTAAAAGACGTCGTTGTCTTCAGAGAGAGAGAGAGAGAGAGAGAGAGAGAGAGAGAGAGAGAGAGCATTCCCTAAAAAGCATTCCTCATACACCTGGAAGAGGAGCATAAGAAAAGAATAGCAAGAATTTCATCAGGCAAAGCAACAGTTACCCAAATAAATACCAGTGTTGGAATTTGACCGTCAGCTTAAGACCATAAAGAAGGGCATCGATCCGAATCCCCCAGCGGTGACTGCGTGCCGTGGGGCGAGGTGGGGCAAATTAGGGATGGCGGTGGTGGAACGAGGTGGAGGATGTTGGGTGAGGTGGGAAGAGGTGGAGGGGAAGGTAGAGGACGAATTTGAACAAGACTGGGGAGTTTAGGCGTAGTGTTGGTGGAGCGAGATGTAGGGGAAATTGAGGGTGAGGTGGGAGAGGGTGGGGGTGAGGCAGGGAGAGGTGTGGAGTGAGATTGGATGAGGTGGAGGGCGAAGCGGGATTAGGTGGACAAATTAAGCGTGTCAGTGAACCATGGTAGGACGAGGTGTAAAGTTAGATTTGGGGTGAAGTGGGGCGAGGTGGAGAGTGAGGTGTAGGGGAGGTAGGGGGCGAGATAGGGTGAGGTGTAGAGTGAGGTTGAACGAGGTTGTGAGAGTTGTGGGTCAATGTAGGACGAGATGGACAAATTAAACATAGTGGCGAGAGACAGGATGATCTGAAGTAAGTTGGGACGACACGTAATGTGAGAAGGGGCGAGGTACAGCATGAGTTGTAGCTAGGTACAACAAGGTACGACAAGTTACGTGAAGTAGGACGAGGTGGAGCGAGGTGAGCCAAATTGTGGTGCAAGACGAGGTGATAGGCATCTTGGAATGAAGTGTGAGGTAGAAATCGGTGGGACATATATGACGAAGTGGAAGGTCCGTTATTCACTTTGGCCCGTGATCTATTTGTGCGTACCCTGTCATGGCCATATCTGTCCTTTGCTTATACAATTGATACACGCAAACAACAAGCACACACACTGACACACATAGTCAATGCGCGCTTTGACAGACATATCCAGTACACACATTGACACAAACGTAGCCAAGATATACACAGATACAATCATATCCAATACACTCATAAACACACAGACATACCGTACGGTAGCCAGTACATACACTGACTCACAAACGTAGCCAATGCGCTTACTGACGGAGACATATCCAGTACACTCATCAACACACAGACATATAGCCAATACATACCATGACGCACAAGCATAGCCAATCTCCTACTACACACATTCCTTCCCTTATTTCGTACTTGGCCAGTATGGCGGAATATTAATTTTCTAAGTGAACCACATGCAGGATCGATACAGAATACCGAACGCCATACAGAACAATTTCAGAAGAGACTGGGACAGTCAGTTCGTTTCATGCTCTAACTTCCGAGAGAGTGATAATAGGGGAAGATATTTGGAAAGTCCCCCCGTCCCCCTCCCCCACCTCCTTTTTCTTCATACCATAGTTTCGAGAAATTGTCTGTGTACCCACGCTGGTCAGTCTCTTCAGCAGAATAGATAAATACTCTTCTCCCACTGCACAGATACTTTTCCAACATCCAGTGCCTGAATCATGTGGCAGTGAGAGAGAGAGAGAGAGAGAGAGAATGTTTTGCAGACTATTTTATACTCCATGCCACAAATTCTCTGGTGTCCCAAACTTCACCAGAACGACGCTTTTGGCTACACGGGAAGGACAGGAAAAATGGCCATCCCATTGTCAGGTCGGGGGAGAGACAGTGAGTGGAGGGGAGGCGGTGCGGTGACAGGCTGTGGCAACGACGGAAAAGGGGAAAAAATAATGTTGAAATATATTGATGTACATGTTTGGGTGAGGGGAGAGTGAGGGATGGAAGAGGGGAGGGATAGGGGTGGACTACGGACGGGTGAGGGAAAGGGGAGTAGACTGATAGAGGAAGAGGGAAATGAGCAGGAATAGGTGAGAGAGAGGAGATGGGAGACGGAGAGGGAAGAGGAGAAGGAATTGGGTAGGGAAGGAGTGGAATAGGGAATGAGGTAGGGGAGTAGAATGGGAGTGGTGAGAAGGCATGAGGTGCTGTACGACAGGGACGGGAGTGAGAATGGATGGAGAGGAAGTGGAGTGGGAGAGGGAATGGAGTGACGTAGGAGGAAGACTGCATGTAGAATAGGTGAGAGAGAGAGAGAGAGAGAGAGAGAGAGAGAGAGAGAGAGAGAGAGAGAGAGAGAGAGAGAGATGGAATGGTGTGACGGAGGGAAGGAGAGAGAGAGTGGGTGAGGAAAGAAGAAAGAGCTAGGATTGGGCGAGAATCAAGTACAGTGGTGTGCGTGTGTGGGAGTGGTGTGCTGGTAAGAGAATGAGTGATGGTGAGGGAGTGTTGTGGGAGAAGGAATGGAATGGCGTTGAAGAAGGAACGGAGAGAAAGTGGATAAGAAAAGGCAGAGGAAGGAATGGATTTGGGTGCGATAGTGGTGTGGGTGAGGGATCAGTGAGAGACTTAGTGAAGGGAGGGAATGGAGCAGCAAACAAGGAGGGGTGGGGGGATGCATATGAGAGTGTGGGAAAGTAGGAGAAACAGTTGTGTGGGAGTGGGAGAGAATGTGGGTGTGGGAGAGGGAGAGAGAGAATTGAATGGGAGATGGAAGAGAACCTGAGATGGAGCGGGGAGCTAAAATTTATTACTTTCGGCACCGAAAGTGTAGGAGGCTACATTTTCACCCGTGTCGGTTTTTTTTGGCTGGCTGACTGACTGCCTGACTGTCAGTCTTTCTGTCTGTCTACCTTAATACAGATAATCTAATTGGAGTAAAATGGTGTAGATATGTAGAGATATTCTGGTTGACCCAAGGACGTAATGATTATGTTTAGGTGAAAGAGAGAAAAATTACAAGAACACAAACGTACATTCATTTAGTAAGTGCAAAGTATTTCAGATGTACCCTGAAAAAGTTAAGGTTGGATTGCATCGTATACTTATTAAAGAATAAACCTGAAACACCCTGTATGAATTTCCTTTAGTGTGGCAGTGATATGTGCTCAGTTGAATACATTTTAGTCATTTCGTTATTCACACACACACACACACACACATACAGTATTAAGATGAAGGCGTTAATAATAATAATAATAATAATAATAATAATAATAATACGGTAATAATAATAATGGTGGTGGTGGTGGTGGTGATGATGATGATCATGATGATGATGATGATGATGATGATGATGATGATGATACTACTACTACTACTACTACTACTACTACTACTAGTAATAATAATAATACTGTAGCAGCAACAATACTACTACTGCTAATTCAGGCAATGATAATAATAATAATAATAATAATAATAATAATAATAATAATAATAAGTAGAAGAAGTGGATTCAGTATTGGCATGCAATACAAGGTCCCTTACCGGATGATAACGATACATATGTGCTGATTGACCTTATCCATGCATGGGAAAGTTACAGAGCGGACTCGAAAATACTGACGTATTGACGGAGCCGAGCAAACCTATAGGACTACTAACGAATCGAATGGCCGTGAAAAAGTGAGGGAAGCGTTTTGTTTGTAAGCTGCCTTTATATATTTATTGTTTTCGTAAACAGAGGTAGAGTGGGAGGTGAGAGATGGTATAAATGTTTTCATGGCGCAGTTTCTACGCGAAAAACATGAAATTTTAAATTTACTTAATGTTATAGCTAAAAATGAGCGGTTGTACGTAATTTCCTTTTAAAAATATTAGAGAGGGTTTTATATATATATATATTCATCCCTTGAATCAGATGGCGCATTTTCATTTTCATTAGTCAACAGATTTTATTTAGCTTATGGGAGATATCTTGGGTTTAGGTAAATGAAGGTCTTTGGAAGTAGCAAGACTAAGCTAAGAAAAGTCGCTACGGTACGTTCAGGAGATTCATTTTGCCCTTCTCAGACGACTTTGTTAAAGTGGAATGCTGTAGCATTTTATATCTGTGTGACTCTGTGATATATCACCAGTGCAAACAGGTTGTTGTTTTAATTTAGTATTCCCTTGATTAACTCCTTCATCACAAGGGCAGCCTTCATATACTTTGATCATCCTATGGCCGGAAGATTCTGTTAAACGTATGTGAGGCCTCGAAGTGAAAGTTATTTTCCATTTCACTTCGATGACGTTCTTTTTAAAGTATTGAATATTTCTTTCCATCAAACGCTTTTATTGCATTGATTTTGAGAGACATAACCAGAGAAATTATACAGCTTTCATTTACCCATTCAGCACGCGAGGCCTTTCGTACGCTGAGGGTGTTCGTCTGGTAGCAGCAACAGTATGCGTCACAGGACTGAAGGGGTTAACCATTCTCTTACCGTTTACTGCTGTGTTTAGCATGTCCAGTCATTTTTACACTCCTCTAATAAAAAAGTATAAGCACTACGTTAAATGTACTGGTAATTCATACAAGTTATTATTAAAACAAATACTCCAGCCGATGAAAATCAGTGAAAGAGGGAATGAAACAGAAAAACACAATATTTAGTTTCAAATTGCACAGTATAATCTTGTCGCCAAAAGGAATAAATTTTACAAGGAATATGATATCGCGATGATATTTGGACATGTATTTTCGCCTTGTTTCCGAATTAGCCTCCGTTTCATTAAATATGTATCAAATATTATTATTCTGCTTCGTTAGTCATTTGGTTAACCCGTTCGTGTCCGGGACAACTCTAGCTTTCTGTTCCAGCTAATGACAGACGATATTATTCAGATGAATGAGTCATAGAAGCCTAAGTGCTAATGCTGCCATTTCCAAGGAATTTATGATTAGAACAACCCTGTTCTTCTGTTCTAGCTTACGCCAGACGATTTTCTGCAGCAGAGTGGGTCATGGGAGCTTGGAAGTGTTAAGAACCTCTGAAAAAAGCGTTCAGTAATACTTTTTATCGTTGTTGGTCCCTCCTTGGCTAAATAATATTGTGTGGGTGAAGAATAGTACACTTTGTGGACGTGAGAAATCTTAGCTGTTTTATTCTTGCTGCTGTCAGATGATTTTATTCAGCTTCGTAGTGGTGTTTTGTCGTAAGAGTTTTAAACAGTTTCCGGTCTCCGCTTCAAAATGTGAGATGGTTGATTGTGTTTGGGAGAAATATTAAGTTTCATTTTTATTAGTACCGGGCTATTTTATTAGCGTTTGAGCATCCTCTCACCAGAAGTTTATTTTTCATGACAGTAAAATTGATACTTGGGATGGATTTGCTCCTGCTGCCCGTCTACCTGGCTTTACAGCTGAACAAAGTCGTCTGGCCTTTGAGTGAATATGCGTGGGATATAGATTTCTTTTACCTTGTGACTGCAAGTTATCTCTCAGCTGAAGAAAGTCATATGGTCTTTAGTAATGAACATGAACGATATCTCTTTTTTACTTCTTTACCCACACACTGCTGTGCTTTCTCTTAGCTGAACAAAATTCTCTGGTGTTGGGATATGAATTTTTGTGAGATCGAGATAGTTTCTATAGTTAAACCCACCGAGTGCCAGTTTGATTCCTAGCTAAACAAAATCGTCTGGTGTTAGAGTATGGCTGTGTGCAGGCTCTAGATATTTCATTGTAACCCACAGACTGCTAAGCTTTCTCCTAGCAGAATAAAATAGTCTGGTGTTGGAGTATGACTATGTTCGGTGGTTCGTGCAGCGTCTGACTTCTCAATGTTCCATGCCATTTGCTAATCACATTCCATTTGGAGATTTGCGAGAAATGTATAAAGTCTGTCTGTGGGACCCATAAACTTCGCTCCCTGAGTCGAGAGAGAGAGAGAGAGAGAGAGAGAGAGAGAGAGAGAGATTTAAAGTATACTGTATGTCTGTGGGTGATAATATATTGTACCATAATAGACAACCCCAAGGTAAAGTGATAGTGTTTGCGTATATGTGTGAAATCAGGTGACACACAAGAAAATGCCTGGAATCTATCTTCAGGTCCCATAAACCTCTCGCTCTTCCCGGAACTGATATCTATGCATGAGTTTCCTTCCTCCTCGTCCGTCCTCTCCCCGACATCCCTGGAGGACACAGTTATATCACCCCCACACCCCCATCCAACACGCCCCTCGGAGTGGGAAAACTCACGTAGGAGCGTCTGTTCGTGTGATTTGTTAGTGCTTCGGGTGCTGCTGCTCCTGCTGTCTCGAACCGTCCCCAGACTTACCCGTCGGATCCTTCTTTCCTTTCGACCCCATCGTTCTTTCCGAACCTTACCTTTAAACCCTTCCTTCGGAACATGTAGCATCAGGTTGTGTGATCAGTTAGTGCTTCGGGTGTTGATTATTTTTTTTTTTCCCCGACCCTTCCATCTGCGCTGTCCTAATTCCTGCCTGTGTGATCTTCCTTTCCTTCCATCCACTCCCTTCTTACCGAACCTTGCCAGTTGAACCCTCCCTTCAGAGCTTTCATTTTCGAACCCTCCGAACCCCTCTTTCTGAACCTTCCAACCTTAACCTTTCTCTGTGAACTTTTTGTTTTTCTTCCGGATGCTTACATTTAACTTCTACCGAATGCTTGCTTTTAACTTCTCCCATCTGAACCTTCAGTCCTGATACATCCATTCGGAGCATGAACCTTCCCTTCCAAACCTTTCATCCGGAACCCAACGGCCTATATCCTTTCTGAACCCTCTCTTACTCACACCTTCCCTTACCCAGTCCTCCTGAACTCTGATATTCGAACCCTTGTATGCGAAACCCCGAACCCTCCCTTGCCAAGTTCCGAACCCTCCCTCCCTCCCTCCCTCCCGCATACCAATCGACCTCGGGGCATGAACACCCGAAGCCACTCAAATACGTAAGGTCGAGAATCCCGCTAAATCACTTGCTGCGAGACGCCCTTAGGTGACCCCTGGGACTTGGGATGCTCCTGGGTTCGAGGACGTGGGTAGCGGTGCGAGTCAATGGCTTTACGACGATCGGGTCGGATGCATTAGTGCGAATGGAAGACCAGTGTGTGTGTGTGTGTGTGTGTGTGTGTGTGTGTGTGTGTGTGTGTGTGTGTGTGTGTGTGTGTGTGTGTGTGTGTGTGTGTGTGTGTGTGTGTGTGTGTGTGTGTGTGTGTGTGTGTGTGTGTGTGTGTGTGTGTGTGTGTGTGTGTGTGTGTGTGTGTGTGTGTGTGTGTGTGTGTGTGTGTGTGTGTGTGTGTGTGTGTGTGTGTGTGTGTGTGTGTGTGTGTGTGTGTGTGTGTGTGTGTGTGTGTGTGTGTGTGTGTGTGTGTGTGTGTGTGTGTGTGTGTGTGTGTGTGTGTGTGTGTGTGTGTGTGTGTGTGTGTGTGTGTGTGTGTGTGTGTGTGTGTGTGTGTGTGTGTGTGTGTGTGTGTGTGTGTGTGTGTGTGTGTGTGTGTGTGTGTGTGTGTGTGTGTGTGTGTGTGTGTGTGTGTGTGTGTGTGTGTGTGTGTGTGTGTGTGTGTGTGTGTGTGTGTGTGTGTGTGTGTGTGTGTGTGTGTGTGTGTGTGTGTGTGTGTGTGTGTGTGTGTGTGTGTGAGAGAGAGAGAGAGAGAGAGAGCAAGCGAGAGTGAGAAGAGAAAAGAGAGGAGGGAAAAAAAGAGGAGAGAAAAGTGGGGAGAGAGGAGAGAAAAGAGGTTAGAGGAGAGAAAGGGTGGGAGGGGTAGTGAGTGAGTGATAGCCATCCTACTTCTATGTACATCATTCTATTCTCGCAGTGGGCGGGGAGGGATGAGCGGATGGGCGTGGGGGTGAATAGCCTTGATGGGTTGTTAAGGGAGAATGATATGCACGGCTGACAAATGAGATCCACGGACTTTGTGTGTGTGTGTGTGTGTGTGTGTGTGTGTGTGTGTGTGTGTGTGTGCGCTAAGCTGAATAAAATCGTTGAATGGTGATTTATTCGTGCTACCGCGAGACGATTTTATTTGGCTCTGGGGGCTGACATTTCTTGTTGAAGGGAGTTAATGAATTTTGAACATTTCTCTTCCAAGTCCTCTGAGTCTGCAAGTACGGAGAAAAAAAATTGAGAAGACTTCGTAATACTGAAGGGGTTAACTGAGAGTGATTTGAGCGCACCACAAATGAGATCCCAGGATATAGTTTTTAATGTTTTTTCTTGAGGGGGCGGGTCAGTGATTTGGTTCGCATTTCAATCCTTTTTCAGAGAATGGTCCTTTTTAATAACTTTTGAGAAGGTTGGGTGTGTAGATTTTGTCTGTCATTAATAAGTTTTCAACTATAGCCGTTCATCATGTTAATTCTTTTCTCCCTTATCTTATTCATCCTTATTCATGCATCATTACTCCATATCCATCCATCATTCATCCCTAGTCATGTTGTTATT
This sequence comes from Coenobita brevimanus, assembly GCF_032717465.1. NCBI lineage: Eukaryota > Metazoa > Arthropoda > Malacostraca > Decapoda > Coenobitidae > Coenobita > Coenobita brevimanus. Next base: position 60,382,230 of record NC_136976.1, read on the forward strand.
CATCTGTATCCACCCACAGTTTATCACTGTTTACCATGTTCATTCTATCCCTCACCTTATTCATTCTTATTCATCCTTTTCTCTGTCTCATCCATTCATTCATTTTATTCACCACCTCTTTCATCGTTGTCAGTCCCTTCCTTTATCCTTATACTTCGTTCATCTTTATCGCCCACTTTGTCATCATCCTCTCTGCCACATCATTCGTGAATTCTTATCAACTCCTGTTCACCCGTACCAACTCATCACTCAAATCCACACCCTTATCTATCTCATCTGTCGCATTCACTTCCTTACCCATCCTTATCCGCCCTTCATCCATCCTCATCAACTCCCTGATTCGTCATAGTCCTCAGTTCATCCATCTTGTCATCCCTCCTCATTCTATCCCTTAAGCATCCTCATCCACCCTCTCATCCACCCTCATCTTCCCACTCATCCATTCTGCATCCACCGTCATCCACCCTGCATCCACTTCTAACGCTGAGTGTACCCAGAATTTAATCTACCTAGGGCATGTCCCCGAACCTAACAACCATCCACTCATCCCAGCCTCAGAGCAGGTAGATTGGTGATGGAGGCAGAGGAGTGTGATCAACTGCAGTCACTCTCACACACACAGACATTTACTCTCCACCATGCGTTCTTTCTCCCCCCTCCCTCATCCTCTTGTTGCCTTTCCTTCCTTCTTTGCCTTCCTTCCCTCTTCCATTCCTTTCACAAACACAGCCATTCACCCCCTCACTCTTTTCCTTCCTCATTCTCCCTCCTTCTGTGTTTGCCTTCCTCCCAACTTTACCTTCCTCCCCTCTTTTGTCCCTATCGCTCTCTTCCCAACATTTCCTCTTCCCAGCATTCCCTCTTCCCCCTCCCCTCTCCCCCCTCCTGTACTTCTCTTCATTCCTCCGTTGCCTTCCTCCCCTCTTGTCTCCCTACCCTTTCCCTTTTCATCCCTTCCCCCCTGCCTTTCTCTCCTTGTCTTTTTTCCTCATCTCCCTCACTCTTTCCTTCCCTTATTTTCTTCCATCCACTCATCCGGACCTTGGCAGGCAGGCGGTGTCAGGCATATGAATAACTGCAGTCACTCTTTCACACACGCAGGCATCCACTCTCCCTTCCACCTCCACCGCTTCTCTTCTCTTTTTCCACCACCATTCCTGCCTTCCCTCCTCCTTCCAGTGCTTACCCTCCTCACACTGTGGTATCCTTCATGGCTTTTCTTATTTCTGCCTTACCCCCCCCCACCTTTCTTTTGTTCCTTTACTTCCTCAGAACAATCTTTTCTCCCCTCTTTTCCTAACTGCCTTCGTTCCTTTTCTCTCTTTCTCCGTTATTGCCTGATCGCCTTCCTTTTTCTCCTTGCATTCTCTCCCTCCCATTTTTCCTTCCCTGCCCTCCCACATTTCCCATCCTCTACACTTTTCTCCTTTCCTCTGCCTTCCCTCTTCCCTTCCCTCTGCCTTCCCTGTTCCCTTCCCTCCATCTTCCGACCTATCCTTATCCCTCGCTATTCATTACTTCACTCTGCCTCCTCCTCCCATTTCAGATTTCCTCTCACGCCTTAACTTACCGCACATACCAGCCCCCTCCCTTCCCCCTCACGCTGCATCCACACACATCTTGTCACGTGCGCACTCACACACACGCACTCAAACTTCCATGCATGCACTCATACCCCCAGACACACACTCAGACGCTTGCATACACACTCAAACGTGGGCACACAAACTCACACGCATTCACAACACATACGTCGCATACATCTTAGGAACTGTCTGCTTGCACCCCTCCAACATTACGGCGGACTTAAAAACACCCGGCTGTCAGAGCAGTCTCGCCCCTTAGCTGCCCATGTCTCTGATGAAAGAATTAACTGATACTTCAAGCCCTTCATCTCTGCAACAGGTCAGCTCTGAAACTGTCTTCCTTAGTCTATATTTCGTTTTTCCTGGAAGTCCCAGTCTTTTAAATCTAAAGTGTCAAGGCATCAAGAAATGAATGGCTCTTCAGTGTCTCTTTTGTTTACCTTTTTCTTCGAAGGAACAACGTTGTTGCCTTCTAGTCATTGGGTCTTTCTTCTTTACATGTAAAAAGTGAAATTCTAGCCTTTGAGTCTTTTTTCTTTGCATTAAAAAATACATGCATCTCACACACACACACACACACACACACACACACACACACACACACACACACACACACACACACACACACACACACACACACACACACACACACACACACACACACACACACACGCGCGCGCGCGCGCGCGCTCCCGTCCGTACATGTAATGCCATGCCCACACAATCCTCTCCTTGTCCCATTTATACACGTAGGTGCCTACAGACACACTCTTATACGCTTGTTTTACTGTACACCTGTACATATGCACCCGCACGCATCTCCTCCAGACACACACACTTATGCACCTACTGCACACATTCGCACACACATGCATCTCACTGCTGCGAGAGATGTACAGAATCTTGTTCTTGCCGCACATACACTCAGAAGATTACAAACGCACACATACGTACCAACACGTACTCACACATTCACGCAAACGTGCAGAAACACACACACACACACACACACACACACACACACACACACACACACACACACACACACACACACACACACACACACACACACAAACGAAATACCCAGAAAGGGTCTTTATCGCATTTGCAGTTCTTGGTAACCCAGTGTTGGAAAAAGTGGCACCGTATTCTCATTTAGCACAGAAAGCCTAATGAAATTATCTGTCGGTGGGAAAAAATGAAAAAAATGATAATAATGATAATTATCGTACATAAGGAATGAACCACCACCATCATCGTATAGTTCATTATACAGTCATCACAACCATGATCATCAGAATAACCCTGACCACCCTCATCACCATATACATCACTTCCGGCGTCGTCCATGTACAACCATTTTCATCATTGCCACTTTCATCATCACTGTCACCAAAGTCACCACTACCACCATCACCACCATACTCACCCATCACAACCACTATCACCACATCACCTTTCTCAGTCACCACCCAACCATCATACTCAGTCACCACAACCACTATCACCACACCACCATTCTCAGTCACCATCCCCACCATCATACTCAGTCACCACAACCACTATCACCACACCACCTTTCTCAGTCACCACCCAACCATCATACTCAGTCACCACAACCACTATCACCACACCACCATTCTCAATCACCACCGCCACCATTCTGACCCCCTGCGGTTCCAGCAGGAGGCCTGCAGGAGTGCCATAAACAAGGCCACCGTAAAATGTGAGTTACACCAGTCAAATCACAGGCCTTCCACAGCGCACCCAACACGCTTTACGATGCAGCTGGATTACCGATGAGAGAGAGAGAGAGAGAGAGAGAGAGAGAGAGAATGTGTATTTGAAAATGAGGTATTATTTGTGGGGACGAGCTCACTTTCCTCTTGTTTCCCCCTCTCCTCCCACTTCCTCTCGTTTTCATTTCTTTCCTCTTTTTTTTTTTTTTTTTTTCCCCATTGCTTTTCTGTCCAGCATTTTACCATTTCATATCATCTGTTCTGTCCTGCGGTGACCTTGCCTTTTCTTACCTTTCGTTTTCTCTGCTCTCTCTCTCTCTCTCTCTCTCTCTCTCTCTCTCTCTCTCTCTCTCGAGTAGTTTGAATGATGTATGCATGAGTTTGACGGGCCTGTGATGAGGTGGATGGTGGTGGTTGTGATAATTGGTGATTGTTGTGGTGATGCCGCGATTGTTCTGGTAGTGGTGGTGGTAGTAGTAGTTGTGGTTATGCCTGTGGTGGTCATGATATGTGTGATGATTTGGCGACTTGTGGTTATGGTGGGGACGTCTGTGGTTGTGGTGATAATTTGCGATTGTTATTATGGTTACGTTTATTTTGGTGGTGCTGGGTGATGTTTGCTGTGGTGATGATGTGATTGTTTTATGGTGGTTGTGATAGTAGTAGTGATGGCTGTAGTAGTGATTGTTTTATGGTGGTTGTGATAGTGGTGTTGATGGCTGTAGTAACTGGTGATTGTTACTGTGATGTTATGATTGTTTTGGCGATTGTAGTAATGGTGCTGGTTGTGGTAGTAGTGATGGTGGTGGTGGTGATGATGTGGTTGTATTGTGTGTAGTTGTGGTAATTGTGTGTGTGTGTGTGTGTGTGTGTGTGTGTGTGGTCGTTGGTTACTAGGTACTTACGGTGGATTAAGTAGTTGTGTTGAAAATTACGATTGCTTTCAACACCTTTTATGCTCATCACTAAAATATAAACAGCACATCCTAAAAGATATATGTTTTAGACTGCGTGCGTGGAACAGTCTCTCTCTCTCTCTCTCTCAATTATTGCTTGCATCTGTGTTTTCTCCATTTTTATGTCATCTCTATTAGTTCTCTCTCTCTTTCACCCTTTCCCTCCTTTCTCATTGTTCGCATTTTTATCTTATACGGTTTCAGTGCATTTATGTTTATTTGTCTGCTTTATTTGTTTGTTTATATATTTACTTATTTGGCACTCGAAATCGCCCCTTCTCTCTCTCTCTCTCTCTCCTTTTTCTTTTATTCTCATTTTTCATACATTTTTGTAGCAGTCTTGCCTTTTTTTTTTTTTTTTTTTTGCGTTATTTGTTTTAGCTCCATTACTGCTCAATTTCAGCATTTTCAATTTGCATTTCTTTATATTCCTGTTCCGGTTACTTGATACTGGTACAGTTCCTTTGCAATGAATTCTCTCTCTGTTTTCTTCGTTTCCGTCTCTCCCTCTTCTTTCTTTCCTTGCTTCCCAGTCTTTCATTTTGCTTTCTCAGCCTTTTCTCTCCTCTGTTACATTTTTACACACTTTTGCCTTTTTGATATGGTGACGTGGTTTGTCCCATCGTTCTTGCTGCTTACGTGTACTGGACATTTTATATTTGGAGAGCTATCTGGTAATGGAAAGGTTTGTAGGCGCAGTATCTAATCCTTTGAATTATCAGGAACTCTACTAACGTGCAACAAATCGTCAGGAGCTTGCAAGTATGAAGTTAATATCTCGCCCTCAGATTAAGGGAATTGTCTCCCTTTTTTTTCTTTTTTATTTCATGTGTTGTCTGTCAGTTTCGTCTTTGTCATTTTCAGCACTTTTTATAATATTTAGTCTTGTTTTCTTACTGCTTCCTCACACCTTTATTTTCAGATCAGTTTCTGTGCCTCTCTTTCCTTGTATGTTCTCTCTCCCTTTCGCTTTTTTTTTCTTCTCATTCCATACGTCTTTTATATTTCGTGATTTCAGTTCCCCATTTTCCTTTTTGCCTCATTCTCCGTCCGTCTTCCTCATTTTCGGTGCATTTTTCTGCCCCCCCCCCTCTCTCTCTCTCTCTCTCTCTCTCTCTCTCTCTCTTTAACATATCAGCCTTTCATTTTCTTGGTTCATTTTACTTCTCTCTCTTTTCCAGATCTCTTTCGTCTGTATTCCTCAAGTCTTAGTCTTTCACATCATCGGTATTCCTTTCCCTCCACATTTTCACTTTGTGAGTTTTCGTTCTTCGTTTTCGCCTTGTTCGTATATTTCTGTCGAATTTTTTCCACCCGTCTCTCTCTACTCTTTCATCCGTATTTTCGGTGCGTCTTTAGGCTACTATTTTTGGTAATTTCCCTCCTTTTCGTCTCTTTCAAATTTTTTATTATTATTATTATTATTATTATTATTGTTATTATTATTATTATTGTTAATAGCCCGAGCTTTTTACGCACTTATTTTTATTTTGTTCATAGTCCTCCATAATTTCAGTAAAACTATATTTGCTGTTATGTTTTGCATGCGTAATAATAATAATAATAATAATAATAATAATTTATTATTATTATTATTATTATTATTATTATTATTCCCCAAATCGATATAATCAGTGAATTTGCACTAGTCTTCCCTGTAACTCTTTCCTTTTCACCCGTTTTCAGGGCATTATTATTATTAGTCTTCCCTCTCTCACTCCCCTCCCCACCTTTATTTTTTTTTTTTAGATCTCGTTCCTCGCCTTTTTCTCCTCCAGCCTTTGTAATCATCCTCTCTCCATCTCTCCCTCTTCTCTCTTTCCTCCCTCTCCCTCTTTCCTCAGTTTTTCTCCCAGCTCCGATACTAAGTGCATTATCTGATTCCTGCCTTTTGGGGTTCTCATTACTCACTCTCCCTTTCTCTGGCTTTTCTTGGTACTTTTTCCATTTTATAGTGTTCTGATTTTTTTTTTTTTATATTTTTCGTTTTACCATTCTGAATATTCTTATGCCTGTGTTTATACCTCTTTCATATATTAAAATTATTTCTGGTAGTTCTTAATATATCTTTTACTTTTTCAGATTTTATTACTTTGTCTGGCGCCTGGCAATACTTTCTCATTTTCCATTCCTCCTGGCGTTTCCAAGATATTTTTTTTTTTTTTTTTTTTCCCTGGTTTTCTGCATACTTGCTTCAGGTTTAGTAATACATTCCCTGATCTTTTTTTTTTTTTTTAATCTGCTCTTTTGCATTGTGAGTGGGTTGGATATTTTGCCCCATAATATTATTCGTTTCTTATTCTTTCATCCATTATTGGTTTTCGGACGATATTTGATGGTACATGATTTCTCTCATTCACTTCTTTTTTCCTAAGCCGATGTATAATTTTGTCCTTTTTTTTTTTTTTACGTTTCTCTCCTCTCTTTCTGTGTGTGTGTGTGTGTGTGTGTGTGCACTTCCTTCTAAACCTCCATTTTTTTTTCCCCCCTCTTATCCCCCACCACACCAGTCTCCCCTCAACCCATCCACAGTCCTCATCCCTTCTCTCTCTCTCTCTCCCCTCTCCCATCCTGTCTCCTATACTCGTCCACTCTCTCCCTCATTCCTCCTCTCTCCCTCACCCCGCCTATCTCTCCCTCACTCCTTCATGCCTCCATTTTCTCCCCCATCCTTCCTCTTCTTCCCAAACCCTTCCACTCTTTCCTCCACCTCTCCTAAATCCATAACCTCTTTTTTTTTTTTTTTTTTTTTTTAATCAAGTCTCTCCTCCCTTTCTTCTCCACCATCCTTCCTGCGTTTCACGTTTTTCCTTGATTACATTCTCTCTCTCTCTCTCTCTCTCTCTCTCTCTCTCTCTCTCTCTCTCTCTCTCTCTCTCACACACACACACACACACACACACACACACACACACGGATAGTTAAAGTGATACAGAGTTAGCCTGAATTATCTGCATAGACAAAATAAAATACCATGCCCTTTATACGGCCTGTTGGCATTAAGCACACAGTGTATTCGTACAGGGTCATTTAAAAGTAGTGTGAGGCTTTCAGTATTGTGTAAAGGACATAATTCGTATCAGTAAGGCTTAGATCAAGTTTAACACAGTCTGAGAGTATTTTTGTTTAGTAAAATGATATCCACAATGGCTTTAGGGTAGTGTTAAAGTTTATCTGTGCTTTCCTGATAGGCTTTACGTATCTCAAGAGTAATATAAAATCCATACACAACTTTTGGCTGTGTGTGTGTGTGTGTGTGTGTGTGTGTGTGTGTGTGTGTGTGTGTGTGTGTGTGTGTGTGTGTGTGTGTGTGTTTTCCTTTGTACAGTTTATACATATATGCTGAGTTCATGTTAACGTCCGTTCTTCATGACACAGCGCTGACTCCGAATCTCATTACACTCGGATTGAACCAGTGTCAGTGAACTCCAAACTGCATTCATCATTTGTCCATAAAATCAGTATTCAAATCTGCGCGCTCACTTTATATTACCTATTAAGTCGTCTATCTGCCTGACTCTTCTGTACTTATCTGTCTGACTGAAAATGGTGTGTGTGTGTGTGTGTGTGTGTGTGTGTGTGTGTGTGTGTGTGTGTGTGTGTGTGTGTGTGATTTCCTTTGGTCTAGCATTTTTCATCCATATGATAAATTTTTCATCTCGTCTTCCCGTTTTTACTTCCCTTTGACGTTCTTTTTTCTTATATGGCACATCCTTGTATTTTCCGTTTCTGTCTTAACTCCCTGTGTCTCTCTGACCTTCCTCGTGTCCTTCCTCTTTCCATTGAATATCTCATTCCACTTCATTCTTTGTTTCCTCTCTCATCTACTTTCCTTCTTTCCCTCCACCTGCATTCCTCTTGCCCTCCCTCCAACTATGCTTTCCTTTCATTTCCATGCTGTTTTTTTTTTTTTTCATCTCTTTGCCTCCCTAGTTTTCTTTATATCTCTGGTTTCTTCCTCTCTACTCCCCCTCCCCTTCCTGCTGCCATGTCCTCATCTTTCTCGTATTGCCCTCCTCCCCCTCCCTTCAGCCTCCCCCATTCTCTCCTGCTTCTCTCATTCCTACTTCCAATCAGCTTCTTCCTCTTCTCCTCCAACACTTGTTCTTCTGCTTCCATCCACCAGTTCTTCTGCTTCCATCCACCAGTTCTTCTACTTCTTTTCCTTTACTTTTCCACTTCCCCGCGCCAATTTTTCTACGTTCCTTCACCTACTCTTTGCCTATTCTCCCACTTCCCTCTCCCTTCTCATCTAATTTCCTGCTTTCCTCCTCCTACTCTTTACCTTCCTCCATCTGCTTACCCACATCCCTCCACCTGCGTTTCTCATTCCCGTCACCTACTTTCGTACCTTCCCTCTTCTCTCCTTCCCCTGTTCCTTCCTCCTCCTCCTTCATTTCTTTCCTTCTCCGTTCCACCTACTTCCCTCCACCCCCGCGGTCCGCCTGAAGGCCGCGGTAAGTGCCCCCGTGGATGTTATCAGCGGGGTTCTATCCTTTCTCCTTTATTGTCTCTTACCCTTATTCCCTTTCATTCATTTCTCCTACTTTTATTATTTTCATTTGTTTCTCTAATTCATTTTTTAATTCCTTTTCCATTCATTCGTATCCTTTTTTTTTTTTTTCCTGATATTAGTGTTTTTGAAAATAAAAAGAAAAATCATGTTTCTCAGAGAGAGAGTCTAAAACCTGCTAAACCACGTGAGTCTGGTGAGGTATTGTTTGTTCTTGCTATCTCGAGACGTTGTTATTCAGCATCGAGGAGGCGTTTCGATCTGGAAGGAATATACAGGATGATCCATAAATAGCGTTCCACCAGAAACTTAGCTGGCGGTATTCTTATGAGCTGTGGGGGCGGCACAGTCTGCTGGTGTGGGCGTGAGTGTGACAGTGGGAGTAGGAAAGTAGTAAATGATACAGGATAACTATTAATAAGGCTGGTTTAACCGTCCCCGCGACACGAAAAATATCCGGGCGAGTGGAAGAGGAGCTTTATGAATGGACCACTTTGTATATGATCATAGTAACCCTCTTCGCTGCAACAGATCCTTCTTAAGTTGGATTAAATCGTCTGAAAATGGTGAAGATTTTATGCGTCCTCGGTTTGAAGCGGTTAATTACCTGTCCCCGCCCCGGAGGGGCTCGGGGACGGGTATTGTTCTCACTTGGTTTGTCTGTTTGTCTGTCTGTCGTCTGTTAACAAGTTTACGCGGAAACTACTGGTGCGATTTGGACTAAAATTTCAGGGATGATGGGCTATGACTTTCTGATCACCTGTTTAAATTTTCGGCCAAATTGGGCGTAGGCCCAAAATGTAAAAAAAAAAAATGTTTTTCTTTCGCCATAACTCCTTTCAGATTCTGCATATCGACATGGAACCAGAACCTAAAGGGGCATCTTTCAAATCTGCATCCTGTAACATGCCTCATTACATCAGGGAGGTCATCCCCAATTAGCGGTAGGGGGGTCAATGTCAGGTGGGTCTGGCCTAAAATTTCAGATGGGCATAAAATCGTCAATTTTCACCCGATTTACACCAACGTCTTGGACTAGGTATCCTGTTGTGTTTATACGTCAGCACTAAAATGCCTGCCGGGGACGGGTTTGGCGTGCCATGGCACCGCCTCCTGTTATTCTTATTTTCTGCTCCTCCCCTTTCGTTCTTTGCTTAGTTTCTTTTTCTCTCTAATTTCCTGCATTCAGCTTCCTCTCTTTCCTTTCAGCCTTTTTTTTTTTTTTTTTTTTTTTTAATCGACTTCCATGTGGGTTTTTGTGGGTTTTTCTGTCCTCATATACCTTCTTCTTTCATCTCTCTGCATCTCTGTGGCATTCATTGTTTTTTTTTTGGTGTGTATTTTTGCATTCCTTCTTTGCCTTGACTTATGTCCTCGTTTCCTTACTTTACATTTTTTTTCTTCATCTTTCCTTATTTCTCGTCCCGTATCTGTCACACTTTTGTCTTGCAGTTTCTTTCTCCTTGTTTCCTACTTTCTTCTTTTCATTTATTTTTCCAGTTCTTCCTTCTACTGCCTTTCCATGTTTCCCTCCCTCTTCCTCTGTTAATGTTTTCCCTCATACTTTCATTTCTTTTTTATGACTCGCCAATTTTTCCACCTTTCTCTTTCGGCATTTCTTTACAGTTTTCATTTCCCTCGCTTAAGTCTCCTTTCCCTCCTCCTCCTGTTCATTTTCTTTCACATACTCTCTCTTCTTATTAACCTCCTCTTCCTCCTCCTCCTCCTTCTCCTCCTCCTCCTCCTCTTCCTCCTCCTCCTCTTCTCCCATGTCCTCTACCCTTCTTCAGCCCCTTCTCCAATTGGTTTCACGCCCCATCTTCCTCCCTCTCCCATTCTGTCCCTATCCGCTGTCAATTTCTCTTCCTTTCCTTTTCCTCTATATCTGTTTTCCCTCCCCTTCTGCTTCACCTTCCTCTTCCGTCACTTATTTTTTTTTTCTCTCTCTGTTCAGCCGTCACTTCCTCCACGTCAGCATTATTTTCAGCTCCCCCACATCTCTCTCTCTCTCTCTCTCTCTCTCTCTCTCTCTCTCTCTCTCTCTCACCTACATTTTCACACATCGTTCCTCAAATCTTTCTTTCCGTTTCTTTCCCTTTTCTTTCACGGTTCTTCAGATTTTCCTTTATCGTTACTGCATTAACTATTTTGCTCTCTATGTCTTGGTTCGTCTTTCATTTTCCTTCTGTTATATCGTCTTCTGTCACCATTGTCCTTCATCCTCTCTCTCTCTCTCTCTCTCTCTCTCTCTCTCTCTCTCCAATTTGTTACCCTTTCTTTCTTCATCCCCTAGCTTACCTCATTGCCCTCGCTATCCATCTCTTTCCTTTCCCAATCTCATCCCCATCCCTCCCCTCTTCCCCTTCAGCTCTTCCTCTCCACTAATCCTTTTCCTCTCCCTGTCATCCCCATTCCCATTCCCCTCACTCCCTCCTCTTACCCCTTCCGTTTCCCCCTCTCCTCCCTGCCTTTTCTCCCCTCCCGTCTCTCTCCCTCTCCACCTTTCGCCCCTATCATATTTTCCTCTCACCCCTCTAGAGGCTAGCTGGACGCAGGAAGCGCGTCCAAAGGAAAAAAAAGAAAGAAACAGTGAGGGATCATTGCCGTCTCTGTCCCAGATATATTACACGGGGGACACAGGCTCGGGGAAGGGCTACCGTGCTTGTGTACAGAGTGTGCTTGTGTACAGAGTGTGGGGCATGGGCTGAGGAAGGAGGGAGGGTAGTGTGAGGGTAGTGAGGAGGGAGAGGAATGAAAGGAGAGAAGTGTGGGAAGGGGTGGAGAGGAGAAGGAGGGGTATAAAAGGGAGGGGGGTGTAAGAAGGAGCAGATTGGGAGGGGAAAGGAAGGGGTGCAGGTGGGAGGGGGATGGAGAGAGGAGAAGTGTTGAAGGGAGCGGAGTGGAGGGGGAGGAATGTAGGAGGGAGCGGAATAGAAGGGGAGGGGTATAGGAAGGATCGGAGTGGAGAGGCAGGGTGTAGGAAGGAACGGAGTTGAGAGGCCGGGGTGTAGGAGGGAACGGAGTGGAGAGGGGATTAGAGTAGGGGAAGGGGTGTGAAGAGAGATGAGTTTAGGAAGGAGGGGAGTGGAGGGAGAGGGAATGGAGGAAGGTGGGGTAGAAGAGGGAGGGGAGAGGAGAGGGGATGGGTATAGGAGGGAGGGGGTAGAGGGTGCAGGAAAAGAGAGGGTTGTTTGTGTGTGTGCCATCTGTCCTAAATGTATTACAGGAGGGACAAAATTTCACCCCTCTGTTCCACTGCATCTGCCTCATACATTATCTAGTGTATGTCCTTCACCTCCCTCCCTAGTGTATCATGTCTCAGCATCATCTCTGGGGCAGAAAAACACACCAAGTCTCTTGTTAGCCAGTTGAGGAAAGTGAGAGGGAGGAGAGGTGAATTATTAGGCGAACCTTTTTGCCCGGCTGTACAGGCTCTAGGAAAGGGTGCCCTGATTGTGTACAGTCACTCATAAAAATTCATGGCGATTCATTCTCTCTCTCTCTCTCTCTCTCTCTCTGAGAGAGAGAGAGAGAGAGAGAGAGAGAGTGTGTGTGTGTGTGTGTGTGTGTGTAGACTGGATTGCGATTTTTTATTTACATATTTCTAGGCTAATAACCTCGTATTACGATGAACGGGGAATCGGAGTAATAAAAAGGCAACAATAATGCTTATATTCAACACAGGCAATTTGAGCTTATCCCTCTGTAATATGTCAGATTAAAAAAAAAAAAAAAAAAAAGGCATTAACCAAGAATCGCAATGCAGAGCCGACTAATCTGAGTACATTTTAGAAAATGCTGCCATTGTTCTTCTGCAAGCAAATGCTGTTAAATTATCGGCGTTGGGGGTTGAAAGTGAGAGGGGAAACTTTAACAGATATTTTTGTCTCCCTCTCTGAACACAGAGGCATGAAGTGAAAGGCAGGGAGGTCAATTAGCTTCGGGGTCATGATTTTTTTTCTTTTAATCCACCATCGCCTGCTTTTGTGGCTCGTCGAAATCCCCCGTGGAAAAGTGTCGGTTCTGGGGCCCACCAAGCTGATAATGTATTCTTCTGACGGGGGACGATTTTGTTTTCATCCCTCCCTTGTGCGTGGAAAGGTCGCGTTTTCTTTGGCGCGGCGGGCTTTTGTGTTGAGGGTCTTTGTGTATTCTGTTGGGTCTCCTCCTCCTCCTCCTCTATTTTCTCTTATTTGGTGTTCGTAGCTAGTTTTATGCTGGTTTTCTCTCTGCCCCTTTAATCCGTTCAGTCTGAGAACGTCGTTGTTATTTTAGATAATGTCACACGAGTCTATCAAGTATGACTTTAGGTTGAGAACAATGTCGGTAATGTCTCTTGTCTGTTTTCCTCCTCTTTTCTTTTCCTATTTTCCTTTCTATTTCATACTCTTTGTGGTCAGTACTTTACTCTTTCTTCGTCTTCCACTCGGTTTTCATGGAAGGTTACTTGATTGTTCTTGCTTTCCTGTAGTTTTATTTTTCTCTTTTCCATCCTCTCTTTTCATTTCTCTCTGTTATTTTCTCGTTAGTCTTCTTTCTTGCGCCCTGCCTTTTCACTGCTTTCCAGCCTGATTTTTATATTTTGCAGCTTCTTTTGTCCTCCTTATCCACTGATTTCCTTTGTCTCGATTTTCAAAAGGCATTTAATGGAGTTTCCCACAAAAGACTCCGTCAGAAACTAAAGGTGCATGGTTTGTCTGATAGTGTACTCAGGTGGATCAGTAAGTGGTTTATGGAACAAAAACATTAGTCGTAATAATTGGAGGGGAGTCAGTTTGTAGAGCCGTTATCAGTGGAGTGCCACAGGTTTAATTGTTTGGTCCTTTTATGTTTATGCTGTAATATGGACAAATGTTCGTACTGCAGAATGTCCAAATTTGCTGGCTATATAAAAAGTAGTAACAGAGAGGGTCATTTTACGAAGGCAAATTATTCGGGGAGAGCCTGGTAAAATGTTTAATTGTGCTTAAACATTGGCAGTAATAAGAAAAAGCCAACTGTACCGTGAATAATATTGAATCTGATCATGTAAACCACAAAAAGGAATGAGGAATTATTAAAACAACTTGTCGTAACCCGAGGCGTCCCGTTGACGTATGGATAAATCACCACATTTTGTCACAGTGACATCTGTTGACGTATCCGTACATTTTGCAGTTGCAAGGTCCGTCATTTGCACATTTTTCATATTTCGTGCGTGATTTTTGGTACATATAGGCGGGACACCTTCCTCTACCCGAGGCCAGGCGAGGACAGTGCCTTACCCCGCGTGACTTCCCACCCACCCCCACACACCATTGTTTCGACAACTCACCTGTTACCAGTGACCTGGTCAATTAAGACATGTCACGCCATGGTATGAAATTCAAGGCGAGAGTGATTCCCCAATCGATGACAATGTGGAGGACAAAGTTTACTTGGCACAAGAGGAAGAAATGATCGGGAGTGATGATGAGGTAACGTCCCCAAGGAAGGTGCGGTTTGTTGATATGCTTGGTGAGTGAAACAATGCTTATATCACCTATGTTATTGTTTGTAAACCAATATACTCTTGTTCTACATATAAATTCATACCAAATAAATGAGTGGTTTGGAATAGTTACCCCTCCCATAGAAAACGTCTTCTCAGGAGCATAGATGGTACCAGGTGAGAGGAAGGTCACCTGTACAGGGCATTTCTAAGCTCAGGTGATCACTTTCTCTCTGAATTTTCGATGTTTCTCATAAAAAGTGGAGGTTTTAGCAAAAAAAAAAAAAAAAAAAACTTTTTGAAAATCTGCCAGGATTGGGGGGTCATTGGTGAAAAATCCGCCGGGACACGGCGGGTTAAACTTTAAGGAAAATTAATCCAAGCACAGATTTTCAAAGGACAGGATAATATGGCAGCAAGACGTACTTTGCAGAAGATCGGTAGAACTATAGAAAAGGGTGAAGGTTATAAGTCGTTGGCAAACTTTTCCAGTCACATAAAATTAAGCATTTTCTTTGATTAATTAAACATATGAACCAGCTCCAAGGTGCCTTCCAGTGCAATAAACAATGATACAATAACAGCATTGAAGAATCACGTTTGTAAGTATTTGGCTTCATATCCCCAGAAAAACATGATCACATCAGAATAATGCATTTCTGAGAGATGAAGCTTTCTGCACCAAAGCATGGAGAAAATAACCACGTAACATCGTTATATTCATAATAATAATATTTTCACTTAAAAGTTGCCATAGTGTAGAATGTGATCTTCTTTCATCCTTTCCAGTAATATTTCCATGATACCTGCCGGCTTCGACCGGAGGGATTGGGGAGCGGGGAGTGCCTTTCTGCTTGGCCCCTAATATTTTAGTCTCCATACTTATAACTCATCCTGTAACAAATAACATAGAAGGGACCATTAGATATGTTGCTGCTTGTTTTTCTTTTAATTCTTTTGTACTCCCCCTCGTCTTGCTTATTATTATCCTTCCTATTCTTTGTAAAATCTTCCCCCTTTGTTATCTCTTTTTTTTTTTTTCCTTTCAGGTCCCCATTCTCGTAAGGCCATTTCTCTTCCTCTTCTGCCTTCCTCTCCTGTTTTTAGTCATTATTTTCTTGTTTGTTGTTATCCTCTCTCTCTCTCTCTCTCTCTCTCTCTCTCTCATTTAACCTCAGACCTGATCCTCACTGCCCTCTCGGCTTTGTCTGTCTCACATCGCGGAGTTCATTTCCTCTTTCTCCAGTTCCTCTGTTCTTCTTCTTTCACTCTGATCTATTTTCATCGATTTTTATATTTTCCTTGATATATATATTTATTTTCATCCTTCCACTCCTGTTGTTTTTCTTTTCTTTATTTCTCACCGATTTTGCCTTCGCTTCGTTTCGTTTCCTTCCCTTTGCTGCTTGTCACTTCCCTGTCCTTTTTCTCTTCAGTTACTTTCTCTTCTCTTTCGCTTTGCTTGTCTCTTACATCCCAGGTTTATTATCCTCTTCTTTCTCTTCTTCCTTCTCCTCCTCCTCCTTCCCCTCCTCTTGCTTCTCCCATTTCTCCTCCTCCTCCTCCTCCTTTTCGTATCTTCCACCTGTGTATTTTATTACACACACACACACACACACACACACACACACACACACACACACACACACACACACACACACACACACACACACACACACACACACACACACACAGTCTTATTTCTGTCTTCTCGTCCATTCTCGTCTCGTTTCTCTCTCTCTCTCTCTCTCTCTCTCTGAGTAGTTCCGTTTTATCTTTTTCCCCTTCATTCACCTGTTTTTTTTTGTTTCGTTTTTTTTTGTCTGTTTCTACGTTTGTTTCGTTTATTTCTTTATTTCATGTGATGTGTCTACCACCACCAAAACTAACACATCACTGGATTTAACACTTATCACCTAACTTCGAATCACAACCACCATCACCGTCATTGTCGCTGTTACTACCACTATAGCGTGTTTCCTCATAGCCTGACAAAGATCTTCAACCCATTTCAGCTCACTTGATGCTTACATGTCGTCAGATGGAGGTTCAGTTTGACTAGCAACCAAGGTGATTGATTCCTGCCTCTTAACTTAGGTTCATGGAATTTCTTGCAACCATGATAAGGTATTCAAGTTGTTGGAGTGGCTTAGTTAGGTGATAATAAACTAACTTTACCACTTTCACTGTGTTGTTACTACCACGACTGCAACTCACAACCACAACGATCACTATCATCACCAGTACCACCACCGGTACAAATCAGTCACTACTGTTTCTACTATTGCAGTACAACCACAGTCATCACTACCGCTTGGATCACCACCACTACAGTTGCAACCACCACTGTTGCTGCTGGTACCATTATCATCATCACAGCAGTATCTTTCTCATTTTCATATCTTCAATTCACACACCTCTTCCTCCTTCTCTCCGTCCTCTTTCCCTTCCTCCCTCCATCCGTCTCTTTCCTTTACTTCTTCCACCCACTGCTTCCTCTCTTTGTTCTTTTCTCCCTCTCATCTCTTCGTCTGTTCTTCCCTCCGTCCCTCCCTGCATCCTTCTTTCCTCATTTATCCATACATATATATCTATCTAATATCTGTCTGTCTATCTGTCTATCTATCTATCTATCTATATTATAGAAACCAGATCACGCGATTATCGTATTCATTTCCTGTGGTTCTTTCTCCCACCCTTCATTCTTCTGTTCGTACATCCATCCATCTCTCCATCACTCCAAAAAATTTCATCCTTTCATTTTTCTATTTATGCAGCCATCCATCCATTCATCAGCTTCCTTCCATTTTTTTTCCTCTTTCCAGGCTTCTGTCCATCCATCCATCCATCATTTCATCATTCCTTCTGTTCAGCCTTCTTTCATTTCCCATTTACCCATCCATCAGTTCATCGTTCCTCCTATTCAGCCTTCTCTCCGTTCTGTTCTTCCTTCTCTCTCTCCTCCCCTCCCTCCTCTCCCACCCTCCCTCCACTTCTCCCTCCCTCCCGGCTCTTCCCATTGTATTCCCAGGAGTGTCGGAGGTTCATTATTCGTCTCACTTCTCCCTTGCATTCTAATTGCGTTTTTTTTTTTTTTTTTCACTTTTTATTCTCCCTGTTTATCTTCCAATCCATTCACCTTTTTCTGAGTCTTTCTTGCGTGTTCATCATCTTCCCAGCTTGTCATAATCTGCTCCTCCGTTTCGTTTGTCGCGGTCGGTTTGTGTTTTCTCCTTTTTCTCTTGTGCAGATCATTTTCGCTTTTACCATCTCCTTCCTGTTTATATCCAGTTCATTCACCCTTTTCTTGCGTCTTGCTTATGTGTAATTCCAACTTGTCTTTATGAGCTCCTCTGTTTTCTTTGCCACGGTTCGCTTCCTCTTTCTCTATTTTCTTGTCTTATGTTAGTGTCTCGTTAGTGTTCCGAGTTGTTCAGATGGTTAGAATTCTACACACACGTGGAAATGTAGTCTGTGGGAAAGATACGACAGTTTTGACCCGAAATGTACGTACCTGCTTTGAGTGTAGAGATGAGACGAGCGTTTACCATATATAGCAAGGTGAGGAGGACACTTGTTCCATGTTTTCCTTTTATCTTCTCTGTTATCTCCGCCACGGACTGTTTCGCTTCTTTTGTGGTGGTCTTTATTTTGTGTGTGTGTGTGTGTGTGTGTGTGTGTGTGTGTGTGTGTGTGTGTGTGTTTGCTTTTCTTTTCCATGGCGCTTTTTTTTATTTTTTTCTTTCACCATTGTTTTTACTCACCTTAGAAAAGACTTTAAAAGAAGGGGAAAGGTCAGCTGTAGCCTTCACCAAGTGCAATAGGTCTTCGTGGAACTGCATCAGATTATATGTTCGATCGCCAGAATAAAAGAAAGGCATCATTGTCCTGAAAAGGTTAAGGTTAAGTTGTTCAAGGGTCTCTCTCTCTCTCTCTCTCTCTCTCTCTCTCTCTCTCTCTCGTTTTACATTCGTCTTCATTTTCATTTACCCTCCTTCCTCCTTGTCACGGTCTGATTCCTCTCTTTCATTTCTCTCTTTTATAATCGTCCATTTATGTTTTTTCTTGCATAAATGCGAATCTCCGTCACTTGCCTTTCATTTTCATCTTCATTTCCATTACCTCTTCATTTCTCCCTGTCACAGTCCGTTTCTCCTCGTTCATTCCTCTCTCTAATGGATTTCTATTGCGATATATTTCACATTTGTGGATTTCTCTGACGTTATTTTATCCTTCGTCTTTCGTAATCGTTTTCATCTACGTCCTTCTTTCTCCTTGTCGTTTCTTCTCCTCGATCCCTCTGTTTTATAAAGCGGTAATTTATCTTCCTCGTGTTAACATGTGGATCTTTCTTTCTCTCTTTGTCTTCCTCGTTTCCTTTTTCTTGGTTTTCATATGCCTCCTCCATTTTCTTTGTGTCTGTCTGTTTGCCCCTCCCATCCATTGTCACTGTTTCTCTTCTCCCATTTCTCCGTTATATTTATCCATTGTGTTTTTCCTGCACTTCTGTCGACGTTTGTTTCTCCTTATTTGTCTTTCTCTTTTTTTTTTTTTCCATTTTCGCTTTGCCTCGTCTTTTACATTTCACGGTTTTATTCGTTTTTCGCTTCTCATATTTTTGTCCTTTTTATGTTGTTGGTACGCAGGTTATATACGGATATTTATTTGTCCTCTGCCATTCTTGTTTCTTCATTTCGTTTTGCTTTTTCCTTTTTTATTGGCTTCACCGTCTGTTGTCTTTTATTTTACTCGCCTTTTGTTTTTGTCATGTTTATATCATGATCTTTTTCTCGTTTGTCTTTTTTTTGGAATGTTTAGCCTCATCCCCCGAGAATGTAATCCTTATTTTTCCCTTTATCCTTATGGTATTAAGAGAGACTTTTTGTTTTGGGTTGTTACACGTAGCAGTTATTAGAATCTTTATTACCTGGGTGCTTCCTCCAGACGATTTTATTCAATTTGGGAGTGACATAGCATTAGAGGGATTAAAATATAGTTATTAATAACCCCATCAGTACCAGGGTGTTGTGAGGTGAGTAAATTTGTCTGGTATCAGCAAAAAACAAATGTAAATGACGTACTTAGGCTGAAGGAGGTAAGTTCGTTGTCTGTCAGGTCGTAATTTATTGTTTTTCATTCACTTATCTTTATCATCATGTGCTTCTGTTATTCCTCATCGTCTGTCTTGCATTATGTCGTGTTCGTTCACTTCTTGCTTTCCCCTTTTTGTGGTTTATTTCTCATTCATTCCACTTAGGGCATTGGTGTTTGACAATTTCTGTTTACATTTTTGGTTCCTTTTTCCTTCTTTCGACAACATTCTTCCCTCCATGCTCCTTTCCCCTTCACAATGTGTTCTTCATTCACTCTTCTTTTTTACTATTTATTTTTTTACGTCATTCGTTTCTTTCCCCTCCTTTGTTCAGAATCCATCCCCCTATCTTCCTCTTCACCTTTTGTTTTCTTGTTCCCTCCTTTTTATATTCTCCTTACATCGTCGTTCATGCTTCTCTTTTCTACTGCATTCATCGCTTCTTTCTCCCCTACTCCCGCACTCTGTTTCATCTTTGTTTACCTGATTTGCTCCTTTCTCTCTTCTTTAACAATTTTCCACTCATTATCCCCTTCACGGTCTGTTTCTCAAGTATTCCCCCATTCTTCTTTGTTTTTTGTTCCTCTGCTTTTTAAATCATAGCATGCTTCTTCTTTTTTTTTTTTCTTATCAATCCTGCATGCGTATTAGTCTCCCTGCTGCTGTATCCCCTTCAGTTTGATGACTTATTTTGTATTTTAGTCTTGCTGTCTCCCGATGATTTTCCCAGCCCTAAGACATGCTTTTCGGTCTGGAAGGATTAGATGTAGCCTTCACTAACCTCCCCACCAAAAGAGATGCAATGTAATAGGTCTCCACGCTGAAAATATTAACACCGCAGTGAGTGGTCCATCCTGTCGTAAGCAAAATGGTGTATAGTTAGTGAGGATTAAATTGATATGACGTCATTGGTAGTGAAAGAATGAATGGAATGACCGATCCACAAATACGATTAATTTCATTCCTTTCAGTCCGCTGACGTGTTTTGTATTTTATTCATGCTACTGCCAGACGATTTTATTCAGCTTAGGGGAGACTTCTGCTTCTCGCGAGGGGGTCAGTAAAGACTACAACCCATCCAGCTGGAATATTGTATCCTATGGTGAATGAAGTCGTCCGATATATAGAAAAGAAACAACAGCGTCATGTGATTGAGTGTTAATCTTAATAAAACCGTCTGGCAGCAGCAAAAATAAAACAGTAAAGGTGTCATGGTACTGAAAAAGTTAAACCTTTTTCAGTATGAGATGTCCTTCCCTATCTGAAAAAAGAAAAAAAAAATCGTCTGCTGGTTAGAAGATCAGTTTTGAGGAATTGTCATTGTGCTGAAGGTATCAATCCCTTCAAAGTGGTGACGTATTTCTTTTCTTCCTCCCATCAGACGATTTTACTTAAGCTAGGAGAGACTTTTGGAACTACAAGTCTTAGATATAGCTTTCATTAACTCCCCCACAGCTAAAGGTCCTCCCAAAGTTGATCAAAATGATCTAAAATTAGCGAGATAAACTAAGCTATTGTATCCTCGGACTGAAGGGGTTAACAGGGACTTTCTGGCTACGAGAGATTCTTACCTGGCTGAATAAAATTGTCAGGTGGTAGGAAGAGCGCAGTATGCGAAAAGTGTCCTCGGTGTGAAAGGGTTAAAGACGACCTCCCCATCTCGCCATGTCCCTTCTCTTTCCCTCTCCATTTCTCTGTCCGACAGGAGCATTTTAAAATTGTTATTTCTACTCGTGTATGTGTGTGTGTGTGTGTGTGTGTGTGTGTGTGTGTGTGTGTGTGTGTGTACACGGTGTGTTTCACACGAATAGGTTGTGTGTGGCGTAGTAGCGTTCTTCGTGGGAAATGCCAGAAAGGAATGTTCGGGTGTTTAATTCTTGTATCTTTTTTACTTCTTTATTTTTTTCTTTATTCACGCTTCGTTGACCAGGTGTCTCCCTTTGCTGAAAAAAGAAAAGAAAAATAGCGAGAATAAAATAACTGAGTGAAGTCGTGCCTGCAGTGAGTTAATCCTTTTACTGATTGCATCTCTCACAGCTGAATAAAATCACCCGCCGTTACCCTGAATATAAAATACAGAGGAAGATTTCGTTGCCTGAGATAATTTTTGAGGCCTTTGTTTACTAGGATTCCTCTTAGCGTGAATACAATACCCAAATGCACCAAGACAGCTGTAGGGTAAATCGAGATAGCTTTATAACCCTGTGTCGAACTGGATCTTTCGCCACTGCATCAGATCGTGTAGCTGTAGTCGGCATAAAACTCATGTGTAGTGTTCTGCCGTAATATATGAAAAAGTTAATCCGTTTTGACATTTTGTTTCCTTCTTGTTAACTTATAATCCTTCCTGTATATTTTTATTACTCACGCCATCCCCTCCCCCCCTCTCTCTCTCTCTCAATTCTCACATCTCTGCCCTCTTTGACACCGTTTTCTGTCACTTTTCACTCTCCCATTTCCACTGTCTCCCACTCCCCCCAACCTGTCTTTCCCCTCATCCCTCTCCCGTCTCCGCGTATCCTCCTGTCTTCTGTCTATATTTATTCTTCCTTCACCTTTTCCCTCTCCCCCTCTTCTCCTCCAATCCTGAATGTCATCTGTGCCTCCCTTCTTCCTATCACGTCTCTCTCTCTCTCTCTCTCTCTCTCTCTCTCTCTCTCTCTCTCTCTATGCACCGGTGTATATATATATATATATATATATATATACAGATAGATGGATAGATAGATATATATAGATTGGTATAGATATAAATATATATGTGCTTTCCCTTTTGCTTCTTGCTCCTCTCCCATTTCCCCTCCCTCTCCCCTCTCGTTTCCTCTCTCTTTCATGTCCCTCATTCCTTTCCCCTTTCATTGCCATTCTTTCTCTTCCCGTCTCCTCTCTCCTATCTCTCCTCCCACTTCATCCCTCTACCTTTCCTCTGTTTCACTCTGCTCTCTCTCTCTTCTCTTGTTCTCTCCCGTTCTTGCATTTCTTTCTCTGCTCCCTTTCATGCCAGTATCCTCTCCACCACATCTTTTCTCCTTTCGTCTCTTCCCTCCTCCTCCGGTCTCTTCCTCCTTCTCCCTCTCGTCTTTTTCCAACTCCTCGTCTCCTTTTCCCACCCTCTGTCATTTTCTCTTCCATCCCCTCCCTCGTCTTCTCTTCCTTCCCCCTTTCCTTTTCCCTTCCCTTCTCCTCTCGTCTTCGATCTCCGTCTCCCTCTCTCCTCCACTCCCCATCTCCTCCGCATCACCTCTCCTGTCACCCCCCCCTTCCCCTCTCCCCCTGCCGCTTTCTCCCTTTCCCCAATCTACCATGTCATGCACACCTGTTCTTGCCCTGCCTGTGGAGAGACACCCGCCAAACTCACTCCCTCTGTTCAGTTCCTCCACTCAGTCGTCCCAGTTCTTCACACATTTTAGCCACGGTTTTTTCAGCCACTGTATTTCGCTAGTTTAACCTGACAAAAATCCGTAACCACTTTCTGCTCAGTTGATTGCCAAGTGTAGTCAGACTGGAGGGTTGATTTAACTGTTAACCAAGGAGACTCATTGCTCTGTCAGAACTATAGAGTTTATAAAATTTAATTACGACGATTTTTTGTTAAAATTATTGGAGTAGCCCAGTTCTGTCAGGTGAAAGCAAATCGCCAGTAGTGTCACCATCAATCCTACCGTTACTGCTATCAACATTACTCCTACCATGGATATCACTTCCATCATCACTACCAGTATTATCATCAGCATTGCTACCGCCAGCGACTTTTAACCCCTCCACACCGAGGAGTCTTTCCTAAGCTGAATAAAATCGTCTAGGGAACATGGGATTCTGCGCTGCTTGCAAAGTACTTCGGATATGAAAGTGTTGGGTAACCTCCCGCCACATTTCACGCAATTGCTATTGACATACGAGTATATGTGTTGGTATGATTCGACTCGCTCGAACTGACTCAGATCAGCTCGAATTGTCAGGAATCGAATCGTATTTGCCTCTTTTATCAGCATGAAAACATCCAGAATAAAAGGTCAACTTGAAGTATGGTCTTGGATAAAACTGGCACTGAATTTTTTTACATCACCTTGTATGGAAATTGAGTATATTATTGTGGGATTTGGCGCTTAATCGGAATATAATACAAAACACGTCCTCAAGTGAAAGGGTAACAGTGTAACCATCAGCACTGCCACCATTAACAGTTACCACTAGCATACCATTGGCTTCCTTTTACCATATGTTGTCTGGCAGCATCAGTCTTACAGCTACCCATGTCAGAATATCACCACCACAAAAATATCAGCTCCCTGCCATCACACCCACCATTACTGCTGCTTTCCCTGAACTTTATCAATTCTAACATCATTTTACCACATTCACCACCAGCATGTGCAACTATTTTCAACAATTTTTCACCACCACCACCACCACCTCCTCCTCCTCCTCCTCCTCCTCCTCCTCCTCCTCTGGTCCCCATTACCACCACTAACGCCACCATCATCACCTTTGCCGCCACTACACCACGACCTTTACTACCGGAAATTATCGCCGCTGTGTTGGGTGCTGTTACTCAGGTAGGAGTGTTTTCATAATCAGTCGAGTAGAAATTATCACAAATTATCATGTTTCATCCTCAGCAACCACCATCACCACCATCAGAAACAACCACAATTTCATGCACGGTCACACCACAATTATAGTCAACAAAGCCATCCACCACCATATTTTCTTCTTGCAGCATCGTCATTGTCACATCAGCCACAAGACTCTACCACAGTCATCACCACACTTTCGTCCTCACCGTACAGTCACACTTTCAGTACCGTAATCTTTTGGTCAACAACAGTGCGAGTGTGATACAAGAGCTTCCCAGAACCACCACCGTCTCCGCCGCAAAAATGTTTAGCACACTTTTCTCTCTCTTTTATCACCACAGCCAAAACCAACCACAACCACAGTTTGCGCATTATTTTCAGTCCTACAACCACAGTCATCCTATTTCCTCCAGACAGAGCCACTTTCACCTATTTGTTTAATCAGAATCAGTGGTAGGAGAATCGACACATCAGTTTCATCCAAACCATCACCAGCCTGGACTAGTGAATTACAACCATCACAGCTACCACTACCATCGGCAACCACCACAACCACCAAAGTTACAGCTACCACCGGCAACCACCACAACCACCACCACTATCAAAACTTTCACTATCACTATACCACAACCTACTACCATAAGCAGGTACCACAGCCGTCACAGAAACTAACACATAATCATCATCATCACCGGAACAAAGCAGAACAACCACAGTCACCACATTTTTCCCAGCATAACTCCTAGCAGCTCATTTCCTGACAGTTCCACCATCAACATTTTTTCTTTTTTAAGCCAGCATCAATGTAAGGAGAGTCAACATAGTAGCGAGTACCACCACCACTACCACACATTCTGTCAAATAGTACTACCACTACCACCACCACCACTATATCCAGTTACAGCTACCACACCAGCCACCACCACTACATCCAGTTACAGCTACCACACCAGCCACCACCACTACATCCAGTTACAGCTACCACACCAGCCACCATAACAATAACCATTACCACAACCACCACCACCACTATGATCAACACATCTTTCCCCTCACAGCCCCATCACCTCAACCTAAATCAACCACAGTCACCACATTTTCCCCCAGTCCCACAACCACAGTCACAACCACTACCACAATTTCCTCCAGCCCCACAACCACTACCACATTTTCCTCCAGTCCCACAACCACAACCACAACCACTACCACATTTTTCTCCAGCCCCACAACCACCACCACATTTTCCTCCAGTCCCACAACCACAACCACTACCACATTTTCCTCCAGCCCCACAACCACTACCACATTTTCCTCCAGTCCCACAACCACAACCACTACCACATTTTTCCCACACAGTACCTCTTTCCACAATCTTTTTCAGCAGCATCAGTCAACACAGCAGCAGCCAGCGAGAGAAGCCAGCTCCACCACCACCACCACAGACTCGACCAGTGAATTCAGGTCTCACGGGTGGATGGAGTGATTGAGGTGGAAGCGAAGGGGAAGAGGAGGAAGAATGAGGAGAGGGAAGGGAGAGAGGGACGCGAGAGGGGAAAGACTAGGGACAGGAGGAGGATAGAATGGAGAGGGGAGATAGAGAGGGGAAGGCGAAGGGAAAGAATAAGGACAGGAGGGTAGGATGGAGAGAGGATAGGAGGAGGGAAGCGAAGTGGGAAAGAGGAAAGAGGAATGTTGAAGGGAGGAGGTTAGGATGATAGGAAGCGGGAGAGGAGGAAATGAGGAAGAGATGATGACTAAGGAATTGTTGAGAGAGAGAGAGAGAGAGAGAGAGAGAGAGAGAGAGAGAGAGAGAGATTGATGTCCTCTGGGGGTGTTTCTTCGCTACTCTTGTGCTCCTTACCACGTCCCTGACAGGGGATGCAATGTTTCCGTAAGGACTAGTAAGACTTTGTATCGTGTGCTGTAATTAATTGAATTTTTAACCCGATTATCCCCGTTAGCATATCCAAGAGTTGTTCATCATTTTGTTCATTCTTTTTTCGCCATGATCATCATCATTTATTATTATTATTATTATTATTATTATTATTATTATTATTATTATTGCTGCTATTATTATTATTTTTATCATCATCATCATCATCATCATCACCATCATCATTTCACTCACGAATCTTCCTCCCTCTCCTCCTCCTCATTCTTATTCTGTTCCCCCACCAATCTTCCTGTAACCCGATTTTTTTCTGTGTTCATCGGTCTTTTGATCTTTTCTCCCTCTGTTTGTTATTTTCCCCTGATTCATCATCTCCCCTAAACTCCCCTCCCCTCAGTATATCTCCGACCTCTGAGTCCTCCCCTCTTCTGCTTCCCCTCCCCTAATTCCACACCCCTCCCCCCTCCTCTGGTTCCTTCCCTCCTCCGCTTCCCTCCCCTTCTCTCCCCTGGCAGGTTGACGCGGGCACTGACGACTGAGAGGTGATAGATCAATTACGGCTGTAATATGTGTTTGTGTGCGCCCTCAGAACTAGATTATAGGTGCTAGGAGACTGCATCATAGTGTTTCCTATTCTGACGTTTGGAGATGAATTTCCGTGTTTGTTTTTTTCTAACAGTGGTAGTGTTTTTGATAACTTGTTAGTGTTTTCTCTTTTTCGTTTCAGGTACACATTTCCTTGTTTCTTCCTTCCAGCGATCAGGATTATTTCCCCTACATTTTCTTGTTTTCGTATTTCATGCTGAAACCTCTTCGTATTCTCACACACGTATAGGTTAGATATATAGCGTCATTGTTCAGCATGACTTGGTATGGGTTAGTGGGCCTCATGTTGTCTGCATTTCCTGTGTGCATGTACTCCTGGTGACATCTAACTTGAATTCTCTCCCTCCTCTATTTCTGCTCAAATCCTCTAATTCTGCTCCCCTTCCCTAATTCCCTAATTCTGTTCCCATCTTCTGATTCTACTCCCCACCCTTAATTCTGTTTCCCTTCCCTGATTTTATTTTCCTTCCCTCTTTCTGTTCCTCTACCGAAATTTATTCCCCTCCTCTGATTCTGTTCCTCGTGCCTAATTCTACTACGCTCCCCTGATTCTGTTCCCTTTCACTGATTGTACTCCCTTTCTCTGCTTTTACTCCCTTCCCTTGATTCTGCTTCCCTCCCTTGATTCTACTTCCCTTCTCTAATTCTACTGCCCTCCCGTAATTCTCCTGTCCTCTGATTCTGCTACGTTCCCCGGATTCTACTTTCACAAATAATTCTCCTTCCCCCTTGATTCCGCTTTCACCCATGATTCTCCTCTCCTCCCTTGATGTCCTTTCCCCTTCTTCCTTTCTCTTCCCCTCCCCCTCCCCCTGCCCTGATTCCTCCCCTTTGGGTTGCTGTGACGGCTGTGATGAGTCGTTTCCTGGTGGGGGCCTCCTCACCCATTGTTGCTGTCCTGCCACATGCCGTATTTTTTTCAGCTCTACTTGCCTGTCTCTCTGCTTGCCTGTCTTTCTGCTCACCTGCCTGTCCTTCTGCTTTCCCGTCTGTCCTCTTACCTGCCCTTCTGTCTGCTCACCTGTGTTTTTTCTCCTTGCTCGTCTGTTGCTTCTGTCTACCTTTGTGTATGTATGCTTACAGGTCGGATCTTTGGTCTTTCTGCGTACCTCTTTGTTCGTTTGTGCTTCTCATGTGTCTGTCATTTCTCTCTACTCTCTGTCTGCTTGCTCACCTGTTTTCTCCTTTGTGTTGGTCTCCTTTCCTGCCTGTCTGCTTCTGTGTCTGCCCTAGTATAGGTCCTCTTTACTGTATGGGCACGTGCGTGTTTCCCTGTTCCCTCATCTGCCAGTTCGTGTGTGTGTGTGTTTCCCATTGCCTGTCGCTGCTTCTGTCAGCCTTTGTTTCTATCTGGGTGCCTGTTCGTTTGTTCGTGTGTGTCTCGATTTGTCTGCTCCTCTTTCAACCCGTTGTTACTCTTCTACCACACCATTTTTTTTTCTTTTTCTATATGTCTACTTGCCTTGCTGTCTGCTCACCTCGCGTTTTTCTTCTTTGTGTACACCCTCCCAAAAAAGTATCTACCCCTTAGGGTACGATGATTGTGAAAATGAGCGAGTTCTACAGACACAAATGATTCTATAAATCTGGTGCCTTAAAACATATACCACCCTGTATGTCATTTTCTTTTTTTCTTTTTTTTAGCGATTTCGAGTTCTAATAATTACCATATAATATTTTGACTTATAATCACAGGATGCCCCATATATCACAATGCTTCGTCCATATTTCAGAATGATACGTGCCGTTAAAGGACCGATACCATTTTGGGCGGGCGTACCTCCCCTTACCTGTCGGCTCTTTTGTGTGCATTTGCCTGTCAGCTTACTTGCTTGTTTCGTCAACTTTCGGTGTGCCTACCTGTCAGCGTACAGCAATTTTTCTTCTCTGTTCTTGCCTCCGCCTGGCGATGTTATTCAAGATAGGACAGTCAGACGTGTAATAGCAAAGGTGTTAGAGCTCTTCAGTTAACCCATTCACTGCGATTTTTTTTTTCCTTGGTACACCCAGACGAGTATACACAACACAAAGTTGAAGCAGTAAGGGGGGTAAAAATCCCTCCAGTAAGCCTGTTCAGTACGATGCCCTTTGTATGATTATATTCTTGCCACCGTTATACGATGTTATTCACCTTGGGTTGCCTGACTGCTCACTTATCTGTGTGCATGACGGCATCTCTGGTGGGCAGCCTCGCTTAAAATACTTCCTGCCTCCCC
Source organism: Coenobita brevimanus (assembly GCF_032717465.1). NCBI lineage: Eukaryota > Metazoa > Arthropoda > Malacostraca > Decapoda > Coenobitidae > Coenobita > Coenobita brevimanus. Next base: position 60,410,879 of record NC_136976.1, read on the forward strand.
TCCCCCCCCTCTTCCTGTATTAATCATGCACTCACACGCACACAGGCAGACTCACTCACTCACCTCCTTATTCCCTCACTCACTTCCAACTCACTCACTCACCTCCTTATTCCCTCACCCACTTCCACCTCGCTCACTTGCTCACGCACTCTCCATGTTTAAACTTTGCACACGCACATGGGCACAGATATACTTACTCCCCAAAACTCCGTCCTTTCCACTCTTGTTACCTTTCTTGTTTGACTGTACACACACGCGCACTCAGATACACTCACCCTGGCACTTATCTCTTGTCTGTTCTCCCTTCTTGCCTTTCGTGCAAATACTAACTTATTCATTCACTCACTTTCGTCTTCCCTCCTCTCCTCTCTTCTCCTCTCCCCTCCTCTGGTTACTCTCGACTCCTCTCATCACATATTATCATCTGTTTCTCTTTCTCTCTCTCTCTCTCTCTCTCTCTCTCTCTCTCTCTCTCTCTCTCTCTCTCTCTCTCTCTCTCTCTAATATTATACATGTTCATAGACAAAAATATCCCACTTTTCTGCTTTCATGTTTTTATTTCTAGATTCATCTGACCACATAAATCGGTGGAGTATATGATGATGAAATATGCTTTTGTATTACGGACAGCCAGACGAACTCCAGCCACACCCCGCCATACCAGTGAGGTGGTGTGGAATAAGGAGAGAGAACCGCTTAAGCCTGAGGACGAAATTCTGTTTTAGTCATGCTGTTACGAGGCGATTTTGTTTAGGTTGTGTGTGTGTAATTCACCGGGTCGGTCAGGATCACTTGATGGTCGTGATCGTCAGCTTTTTACCCTCCTGGAAGGGAGCTGAGAGCTCATAGTCCGATCTAAGGGCAAGGCTGTGACCTTCACACACGCACACACCCGTCCCCTTGCTCAAGGGGGACAGTAACCACCCACTTCGTCAGTGAAACTTTTCGCAACCTGAGCGAGGCGCGAACTCCCGTCTACCAGATGGCAAGCGAGAACGCTACCACTACGTGTGTGTGTGTGTGTGTGTGTGTGTGTGTGTGTGTGTGTGTGTGTGTGTGTGTGTGTGTGTGTGTGTGTGTAATGGCCTGTCAAAGAATCTGGATATGTACACCGGAAAAGAAATACCCCCACGCCATCCATTTAGAGCATAGCGTTCCACATAGTCGCTTACCACATGCAGCCCAAAACGTCCAGTATGAAAACGTTTTACACTGGACGGATGGACGAGGGAGAGGATGTGAACTGACAAAGATAAATACACGCATGCCGCCTACCCTGCTCCTCTGAGGGGGTTGGAGGGGGAAGGGTTTGCAGTGAGGCAGTGGGACTCGAAAAACCCCCTCTCTCTCCCTCATCATAAGCGCAAAATGTCGAATATGAGCCTGTTGAACGTCCTTTGTGAGGGGTAATGAAATTCTCGGCATGGAATATTACTACGGCCCAGGAGGTAGAGAGAGAGAGAGAGAGAGAGAGAGAGAGAAAACAGGAGGGAAGCAAAACGAGAAGAGGGAGAGGGAGGGTGAAAAGAAAGGGTGCCTTTTGAAGCATGGCAGGGTAAAAATGGCCTTAGAATTATTAATGACGGCTCTTTTTCATAGCGGGTACGTTAATTTTGTTGTATAAAGACGGGTAGGTGGCGGTGTGTGTGTGTGTGTGTGTGTGTGTGTGTGTGTGTGTGTGTGTGTGTGTAACTAGTTTGTGAGTTTTTGCTTTTTTTTTTATGTAAGGGATGAGCTGGAGTGAGAGATGGATGATATGAAGGAACACGACGTGACGGAAATGTTGGAAGGATGAGGGAAAGAGAGAAGATGGGGAGAGTAAAGAAAGAATGGACGAGGACAGGGGAAGAGGAAGAAACTGAAAAATTTATAGAGGGGAAGGTAAAAAAATGAGATAATTAGTAAAGTTTGTGAGGGTTAAATGTGTTGAGGGAAAGATTTGGAAAGAAAGGAGGGGAAAGGAATGAAGGGGGGGGATATGAAAAAAAAAAAATAAAGAGAAAATAAGCAAGGTAGGTACAATATTTTCAGCCTGAGGATATATATCATGAGTTAATTAAATTCTTCTGAGTTTTAGCTTGAATTAAGTACTAAAAAAATTGTGGCATTGGACTGAAGGGTTTATTAAAATGATGGATATGGAAAGACGGAGGCAGGAGAGAGTTTAGATGAAGGAGGAAATGGGGGTGCAATAAAAAAAAAATTGCAAGAAAGAAGAAGCAAAGGTGGAATGAAAGATTCTGGAAAGACGAGAGAAAGAGAAGGATGGAAGGAATCTTGGAGAAGGGAAAAACGAATTTAGAAGAAAAGGAAAGGTGTAGGAAAAACAGCTACAGAAGGAATGAGAAGGAAAAAGAAAAGATATTAATGGGAGTGGAAAAGCATGGAAGGTGGAGAGGGGGAGGGAAGTATATTAGATGGAGAGGTGAAAGGAAGGCACGGGGTGTGAAGAGACAGAGGAGAGATGAAGAAGAAAGAAGTGGAGAGGGGAGAGAAGAAGTCAAGGAAAGACGAATGAAAAGTAAGCTGAGGAGGGGGAAGTGAAGAGGAAAAGGAGAAGCTAAGAAGGAAGGTGGAGAAGAAGGACTCAAGAGACTGAGAAGGAGAGACTAAGATGGAACAGAGAAGAAAGTAAACAAGGAGGAAAGAGTTGCTGAGATGGGGGATGAAGGTACGAGAAAGAGGCGAACAGAGGAACGTAGAAAAGAGGACAAGGGAAGCCGGGATGGAGAAGCGAATCAAGAAGGAAGGAGACAGAAGAACGAGGGAGGAGGTGGAAGCAGTGAAGTCGAAAGGAGGAAGAGGGGAGAAAAGTTGAGAAGGAGGGAAGGAGGGGGAGGCGGGAGGGTGTGAGGGGGTTGGAAGAAAGTGTACTGGGAGCAAGAAGCTTTATTAACTTCAGCTTCTCACATTTTTCACACATTTTCTCTTTTTCGGGAGACGGTTACTTTTATTACACCATTTATCTTGTCGTAATTTATTGCCTGCGTCTATTGGAAGTGCTAGATGGATATTTTATAAAGCGTATTTAGGTTACATCTGTTACAGTGCCTCTGCTAACCCATTATTACTCGTATTATTATTATTATTATTATTATTATTATTATTATTTATGATTACCGTATTTATTATTGCTTTTCGTCTCAAGTTTCTATGGCCATGTTTTACCTGTACATTTTCATACAGTTTTATTTCATCTTAGGGATAACCTCTTGTAGTGAAAGGATTAGTGAAGTTTGCCTGACCCCTTCAGTAGTATTATTTTATTTTCAAAATAAATGATTGTCGGTGGCAGAACGATAAAAAAAAGCGATTATGTTGAAGGGATTAGTGATTTTTTGTGTGTTAGCTGGATATCGTAGTTTACATTATGTATTTATTTATTTATTTATTTATGCCTGGTTTTGTCCTCTACTACTTCGTCGGTTTACTTGGGGTGTCATAAGTTTAATACAACCGTCAGGCGGCAGTAAGAATAAACTTGAAATGACTTGGTTGTATTGTAGAAGTTATCAAAAATGGACTAACACTTTCATAGCGACGTCCCTTATCTTCTTGGAAATAATTCAGCCTAGTTCAGTACATGAGGCCTTCCTACCCTGAGTAAAACCGTGTGGTGATAACAAGAGTGACATGAAAAGGTGGGATAGAAAGGTTTGACTCGAAGCATCTGCTCTCTCTCTCTCTCTCTCTCTCTCTGTCTCTCTCTCTCTCTCTTATTCAGCACAAGATATTTCAAACTGCTCCCTTACTAGAGGGGGGTCTTCACGAAACTGAATAAAATCGTCTGAAACCAGCAAGACTATACCAGTAATAACGCTTCATCGGATTCAAGGGGTTAAGGAAGCTTATTTTAGTCATGAAGTTCTATTTATTACAGTAATTACACGTTATAAATCACCAGTTGTTTTTTTCCTTATCTTTTTCCTTTTTACTTATTTTTTTTATGACCGCAGCGCAAAATTAGACGCCGTGCCTTTTGGAGTTCTGTTGCTACCTTGTCAGTTAATTTTTCAGTCTCCCCCAGTTTCCAGTACCATTTGTGTAAAAAAAGTAACTCAACTCTGTTTCATTGATGACTATTTACCTTATATAACCTGATGTTCTCTACTCGGTTCATCTGCCTGTTAAAGTTGTGTGGGTATATAATATGATGCTAATATGATGTATTCTCCCACTTGATAGTATCAGTTGTATGGATAAAATCATGAACATTTGGAGCAATCCCTGACTTAAAATGATTGCTTATAATACTAGATATCGTAAGGTAATGTACGTACCTAAGGCCGTCTTCATAAAGGATCTTAGACATTTTTTTTTTTTTTAGGATAACCGAGCGTCCGTAGCAGGTAAATATCATCATTAATCATTATGTTTGTTGTATTATTAGCGTTATTATTCACTCCACACTTTATTTAGGTAGAGTTCATTTACACTGGAAGTATGAACAAACACTCCAACATGAAATTTAAGCCAAGGGGTTGTTATGAATACGGTCCGTAGAATGAAAAATGACAAAGGAAAATTAGTTCGGATAACAATTAGATGATATTCGACTTGTCTTTATGATTAATTGGCTTAAATCCTATAATACGGCCACCTGTCCTCCTTGATCTCACCTGACTCTTCTCCTTCGTGTGTGCACAGGTGGGTGGGAGCGTCGTCTTCATACAGCGAGGTGGGGTGGCCTGGTTCGAGAGTGCCTGGGGGCTTTTGTCCTCGCTAAAACGAGTCCTGTGTCGCCCGCCCTAAAGGTAATGTGTCCGGGGAGGTGGTCTGGCCCTGCTCCCTTACCCCATTTCCTCCCTTCCTTCCTTCCATCTTTCCTTTCATCCTCGTCTCCGGTCTCTCTCTTTCTCCATCTTTAATCCCTATCCCCCCCTCCCTGCCTTCTCCTTCTCTGTTTTCGTGTTTATCCACTCTTCTTTAATTATATCCAGTATGGTCTTTTTCTCTTCCTACTCTCAACTTTTCATTCTCCCCCTCCCGAGTCCCTTCTCCTCTCTTTTCTATTTTTTTCCCCTTTGTTTACCTGTTTGCTTCTTTCCTTTCTTAATTTTTCAATATTTGTTCATTCCTAATTCATCCTGTGTATGTTAGTATGTCTCCCTCCCCCTGCGTCCTCCCAAACCCTTTTCATCCTTTCCTTCCATCCATTTTTTTTTTTTCATTTCTATTATTTACATTTTTTTTTTTTTACCTTCTCTATGGTTTGTCTGTCATTTCCCTTTTTATCCTGTCCAGTCTTGTTCTCCCTCTATCCTCCTTTTCTTTCTTCCTTCCTTCATCGTAAGTCCATTATTACTTTACCTTCTACATGTCACCGACCGAAGAGCAGTGTGTCACGATCTTTCACTGGCTATCCCTGTACTCCTTCACCGTCCTTTTCCCTATTTTTCATTCTCTTTTCTTCCTCTCTTCTCCTCTTTGTTCTCATTCATTCCTCCTATCTTTCCTCGACCCGTACGTCATTTATATCCCCTTCCTACGTTCCTCTCTTCTTTCCCAGTCACTCCTCCTTTACACGCCTTTCATTGTTATTTTGTACATGTTCATTATTTGTTTACTGTTCTTTTCTTTTCTTTTCACGTTACCTGCTCTAACTAAAGGTAATGTGTCGAGGAAGGAGGTCAGTCTCTCCTTCCTACTCCTTCCTTCTCTGTCCCTCCCTCCTCTTCACCTTCTTACTCTTCTCTCCCTCCTCCCTTCGTTCTTTGCTTCCGTTTGTATATATATATATATATATATATATATATATATATATATATATATATATATATATATATATATATATATAAAAATATGTGTGTGTGTGTGTGTGTGTGTGTGTGTGTGTGTGTGTGTGTGTGTGTGTGTGTGTGTGTGTGTGTATTATAAGGGTCAGGGAGTTAGTGTAGGCCCTTCCTTTTCACATACTTTACCTCCTTTCATTCCTTTTCACATATCTTCCTCACCTCCTTAGCATTCCTCTTTGCTACTCCCTCCCTCCCACATTCTTTCCTTTCTCCTCCCTGCTCCATCTTTCTTGCATTCTTCCACTCAGCCTTCTCACAGCAACCTCACATCTTTTCTTCCTCTACCATTCTTAGCACTCTTGTCTCTCTCTTCCTCCCTCCCTACTTTCTACCCCTCTCACCCCCACCCTTTATTCCTTTTCTTTTTCCTCATGCCTTTATTCTCTTCCACTCTGTCATCCTCCCTGCCTTCTTACTTCCTGTCTTTCTATCCCCTTCCTACCACTCACATCTTCCCTCTCCTCTGCATCTCTCATCTCCCCCCCACCCCACCACTTTCCTCCCTTTTCCCCTCCTGCTGCTATTTCTTCTTTCTCACTCTCCTTCCTCCTTCTCCTAGTTTCTTTCCATTCCGTCTTTCTCCTCCATTCTTTCTCCCATCACTTCCTTTCACTTCCTATCCATCTCTCGCTGCGTTATAGTTTTCAGTATTCCCTATCTTCTCTGCACTTTCCCTCCTCCACTCCCCGCCCCCTCTCCCTCCCCCCCTCCCCTTCCTTCTCTTCCGTCTCTAGCGGCGTCATAGGTTTCAATCAGGTGTGAAGGGAGGGGTGAGGAGGCAAGATGAGGGGTGAAGGGTGAGGGTGAAGAATGAGAGGAGTGGGTGGGGAAAGAGAGGTGGGAGTGAGGGTTAGAAGGGAGGGAGATGAAGGGTTGAAGGGAGGGGGTGAGAGGTGAAGGGAAAGTGGTATGGAGAGAAGTGTGAGGTGAGAGAGACGAGGGGTAAGGAGAGAGGGGCCAAGGGTGAAGGATGAGGGCTTAGGAGTGAGGGAAAGGATTGAGGATTGAGGGGAAGGTGGTGACGAGTGGGGGAGAGGGATGAGGATTGGGGGAGAGAGATGAGGAGTGAGAGGAAAGGGAGAGAGGTAAGGTGTGGGGGAAAGAGGGGGGTGAGTGATGAGGGAGAGGAAAGAGACGTGACCCGAGCCACGGGGCCTTCTCCTCACAACTCAGACCATGAGGACTGAGGCTTGGAGAGGTTCGTGACCTTTATAGCATTGTCTGCAGGATCATCGGAACGGAGGGAACTTACTGTTTTTGTTGCTTTTGTTTAGTGAAATCTTGTCGTTGATACTGTGAACCGGATATATGCTAAGCTGGGATAATTGTTATTTTTTCTTGAGTAATTGATATGCCGGTTTCATAACCTGTATAAGCCTTTTGTTTCTTTTTGTCGGTGGTTATGAAGTTCAGAAAGTGGAAGGAATTTTGTATCTGTGTCAGTCCGTATGAGGTCCACTGCAGGACTGGACCTTTTGCGAGAGAAAGTTTTGCCAAGAAATCATCCTTGCCCATACTGACCAGGTACGAATCAGGAAGGTGTGTGTGTAGTGGGAGTAGTGTATGTGAAATCCAAGTGCTGCCTTGACTATATTTGTATGTGTAAAGAGTTTGTCACTTTCATCGATATGAACCAAGACTTATGCCAACATCTGGAAGGACATACTACCAGCATCCATTTTATGCGTGGTTTGCGACTGAAATTAAACCCAGATTCAAGACACCCGCAGAAGGTGACTCTTGAAGGAGTCAAAAAACGTCTAAATCTTAACCTCCCCATGGGACCAGCCATGTACCGCCTCTCCTCATTCCTTCATGCACCTATTTTCTGTGCAATCTTTCTCTGTAGTCTCTCATTTTCCACCCGTTCCACAGAGTCCAAAGCCACCTCAGACGCCACACTCCAGACTACACAAATTAGCCTCTCTACAGCCCCCCTTCCCCCACCACACATATCTTGTCTGATAATCTCTCCCATCTTATCTCTCCACCTGGTTCTCGGCCTTCCTCTCTATCTTCTAACTAGCTTATCCCGCTCCCTTTCGCCCTTCTCGGTCAGTCTGTCACTCTCAGTCCACTTTCATCCTCCACAGTGTTCAGCTGTACTTCAGTCTCACGCCATTCTCACAGATAAGCCACACAAGGTATCCCCACCCTCTGTGATCTTCTCTCCTACTTTATCTCTCCTCCTTGTTCTTGGCTTTCCTCTCGTCCTTTGAACCACCTCACTTTCTTAGTCGTATATTCTCTCTGTCCAGGCCACCCCAGTTTTTTTTTTCTTTTTGCTTTGCCAGTAATTATTAATCCTACTACTTTGAGTACATAGGTGAATAAAGTCTAAGGAAAAATGGGGAGAATAGGGCAGAAAATTATACATTGGTACGTTCAGTTACAAATAGCTATAGGTGACACACTAGCGCAATATAGAACAAACTAGTTCACACGGAGTACGAGTAGATGAGATACCTGTGTGTGGAGTTAAAATCTTAAGATATCAAGAAAGAGGGTAAGCATTCCAGCCCCCCCCCCAAAAAAAAAAAAAAAAATCAGGATGAGCAGTTAGTTATGTATCCACACCGTCATAATAATAAACCAAGGGAGCACCACCGTCTTAAATACACTAGTTACTCATCACCCCTCCACACTCTCACTACACCTACGCGTCCTTTATCTCTCAACCTTGCTCCTGGTCGTCCTCTCCTTATCCGTACAACCACCTCACTAACGTATTATCATCGTCTGTTTCTCCCAATCTCCAGTTCGTTTTAATTCGTTCCAGTTTCCAGACCCCTCCCTCCTGCCCCACCCCCATCCCAGCACTCACATATACTCTCCTTAAATCTAAATCTTTTACTGTGTTTCTCCAGTTTGCTCATGGTGTTCTTCTCCATCACCTTCAGACCACCACATTGTCATATATTTTCTTAGTCTCTGTCATCCCCCATTCCCTTTAACATGCCCCACAATGTCCTAACACTCCTCACACTCTCTGATACACGTTTTTACTTTATCTGTCCACCTTCTTGGTCTTCCTCTCCTCCTTTCAACCATCCAACCCTCGTATACAACCTTAATCAACCTCTTTCATTTTTTTTTTTTTTTTTTTCACAATGTCCAACTACCACAAGTTCTAAATACACAAGTTAGCTCCCCCCCCCCTCCCCATTTATCGTACCCTGAGATAAAATGGAAGTTAATGACATCGCAGTTAATTCAGGGCAGATCCACGAACCAAATCCCCCCCCCCCCCCGGCAGAGGAGATAGAGTGTGTGATAAGGAAGAATTTATCTGGTCCATTTTGGAGAGAGAGAGAGAGAGAGAGAGAGAGAGAGCAGCGTCATTGGGATTAAAGGTGCGGGTGGATCGGGGATGGGAGAGGGATGGGGTGGAGTGGAGGAGGTGGATGTAGGGGAGGAAGGGATAGGGGAGAAGAGCAGGTAGAGAGAAGAGTGGAGGTGGAGGTCGATGTGGAGGTGGATATGAAGGCCCTGTGAAGGTCAAAGGATGGGGTGGATGTTGGTGTAGAGATGGATTAGGTGGATGTCAGGGATATTGATATGGAGAGGGATGTAGTGGATGTGATGGATATTGATGTGTAGAAGGGTGAGGTGGATGTGATGGATTTTGATGTGGAGCGGGATGGAGTGGATGTGATGGATGTTTATCTGGGGCGGAATGGAGTGGATGTGATCGATATTAATGTGGGGAGGAGGTCCGGAGAATGTGATGGTTGTTGATGTGGAGTGGGATTGGGTGGAAGTGGATGCTAGAAGGGATAGGGTGGATGTGGTTTTTGTTGATGTGGAGAGGGATGGGGTGCAGGGAGGTGAATGTGATGAGCATGCATGTGGAGAAGGATGATGATGGATGTTGATGTGGAGTGGGTATGGATGTACATAATATTGCTGTGAAAAGGGATGAGGTGGGTATGATGTATGTTTAAGTGAGATGGGTGATATGGATGGATACAGAGTGAGATGGAGATGGATGTGGTGGATGCTATGGAGAGGGATGGGGTAGAGTGTAAGAGGATATGATAGATGTGGATGTGGATAAGAATGGGATGGATGTGGTGGATTCTATGGTGAGGGATGGGATAGAGTGTAAGAGGATATGATTGATGTGGATGTGGATAAGAATGGGATGGATGTGGTGGTTATTAATGTGGATGAAATGGGTCACCCCATCGTTTAGTTTCAGTTGATGATGATGATGATGAAATACGGGAGAAACTGAGTTACCACCCGGCGATGAGAGACTGGGTATTGCTGTTTATGTAAAGTGAAATACAAGAAATACATGATTACGGAGCCCAAGTGGGAGAGTTAATTACAAATTGCACGACAGTGTGAAAAATGTTCTTTTAAGGAAAAATAAGGAATAGACAAAAACATTGTACAGGATTCGAGTAATGTGATGCCCTTAATGATATGTGAAATGTGAACGGAAATGTAAAAGAGTGAAGGATCGCTTAAAGGACGAGACATTGACGCTGTAATTTGGACGAAATAATAATTAGCGATGCCAGAGAAGTAGGTTTGGTGATAGAATTGAGTTCTGTGTGTGAGTCTATAGATTATCAGTATGCATTTATCTGTGTTAACCAAATATCTCACCAATGCCTGATCCGAGCTGAATCAAAACTGGCAGTAAGTTGTGTGTGAGGGTGGACAGAAGTGATTGGATTTTGTGGCACATCTGTCAAAGGTCAGAGGTCACCAGTCAAGATCAGAGGTGAGGGTGCGGCGTTATTTTATGAATGTATGATACAGTTGGATCAAACTTCGCACATACGCTGTATGTGGGCCGGGAAAGAAGTTATGTATCGATCAAACCTCAAAGTCATGGATCAAGGTCAGATATCGAGTTTGGCGTTGCTGTACTTTATGAGCACCTGTTTATATTTTACTACCACCAGACGACTTCATTAGATTAGGAGAGATTTTTCTTCTTGAAATATTTTGAGAAAGTTCTTGGCCCCTTCATTATGAGAGGTCTCCCGTAAGTTTAATACAAATGTCAGATCGTAACAAGAATCAATTGTAGATTATATTTACGTGAGAGGTTTAATTTATGGTTGAGCTCTGGGCCCCTCTTATATTGCCAGCAGGATACCTAAACCAATCCCCGCTCAGGAAATGGGTAGAAGTGGGCCTCTTCCTGTTTAGCTTCGCCCCCTCGCCAACCTGTTAACGAATGGTTGGCGGGGCGTATTCCAACTAATCCTCCCGACAAGGTAATCCTGGAAGTACGGTGGATTCGTACGGTAATATTTTTTTGACACCTCTTTATTCGGGTTGTTTTTTTTTTTTTTCCCCCTTTAATTCTTGTCGCATCCAAAAGTTGTGATTAACCGCTTCAGTCCTACGGTTTTCCCCTGCACCCTATTTTCAGACATTCCTTTTCAACATAGGGAAACTAAAGGAGTGAAATATAGCCTTGTTTAACCACTTTCCTACGAATAATGTCTCCCCAAAGTTAATAATAGTCCAGTAATATACAAAGAAAAATATGTTTACGGATTGAAGGGGTTAAGCTTAAGAAGGATCCCTACCAGTGGTGTGCTTAGTGGAGGCTATACCTTTCCCCCCCGGTTGAAGGAATGTGTCAAACTGAATGTAATCGTTTGGAGACCGCAGGAATAAAATATGAAATACGTCCTCGCATTTAAGATGTTAAAAAGCTCGAGAAGGACTGACTGTAAGTAGAGAAAATGAATAATGTTGTAGGAGCAGAAGGAAGCGCGACACAAAATTAATGCATAAAAAATAATAGGGATCAGGACAATCTTGAAAATGTGGTGGATCGTACTGTTAGTTGAAAGAAAAACAGGGAGTGGATATGCGTAGAAAAAACGAATACTATTGTAGGATTAGAATGAAACATGGCGAGAAATGAAAGTGTAAATAAAGAATAATAGAGAAATACTAATTGAAACACGACTTATAAATACGCTTGGTCTGCATTCTTGACGTCAACAATGCTGACTTTGAGAAATGTAGAAGAAACTACAACTAAAGACTGAATATTTGACCACTTTGCCCTGAGGATGTATTTTATGTTCTCTTCTTGCTACCTTCAATGTAATAAAGGACTATACAAACTGGTGGCATGTTCATTACCGCTCGAGTATAGGAGATCTCTCTTTAGTAAAATAAAATCATCCGAAGGTACGAAGAATAAGTACAGTATCTGAAAAACATTCGTCACTGGGCTAGATTAGATATAAAATGAAACATGCATCAAACCCTCGATTCCCCGGAATTTCCCAAAGGTGAATACAGTTATGTGCTCTTCACCAGAATAAAATAAATACCTGAACACTCAGAGGGAGGCTAGAGAAATAATATACTGTAAACCTTGTAACTGTCAGATTTCTCGTGGAATAAAATAGCTTGATGTTAACTAGAATGTCACCCAAGTGCAGCAATACCAGTAAAAGGATCCAGAGCGTCGTATGATGAGTGAAACGCATAGGAAGGAAAGAAAGAATATAGGGGGGAGAGAGAGAGAGAGAGAGAGAGAGAGAGAGAGAGAGAGAGAGAGAGAGAAACCAAATTACATGAAAAATTGAGAAGCACACACACACACACACACACACACACACACAGGGGAAGAGTGTAAACAAGAAAAAAAGCAAGCAGGAAAAAACTCACACAATAGTACAGCTGAAACTTGCTCTGCACATTTCGCGAAACAAGCAGAATCTCGCCAAATTCTTGTTAATGCCACAAGAAATGCATGAGACAGACATTCACATATTCATGAGAAAGAAATAAGATAAAATCAGAAAAACGAAAACCGTAAGAGAACATTTTAATAAGTAAAAGGAAAGAGAATAAAAAAAACAAACAAAAAATAAGCAAAGCAGGAAGAGAGGGATATGAAGAAAAAGTGAATGAATAAAAAAATAAAACAGAACCTGCGTTGTGCATATTCAAGAAACGCAAGTACAATCTTCCAAATTCCAATTAATGGCACAAGCAGCGCATGAGACAGACATTCATATATTCATGGGTACCACTGGCAGAAAATTGGACCAGCCATGACAAAAGGTGGGTTGAAGGGGACAAAAAATAATAATACAAGAAAAGAGAGAGAGGCACGACGACTCCGGGTATCTCTGAAGAAAATGTTTGCAGCGAAGAAATTGGTTCCTCTCAGGTGACCGGGTTCTTTACGATGGCGCTGATTATAATTTTATTCTTGCCACCACTGAACGATTTTATTTATTGTAGGGAAGAGTGGCAACAGATTTTTTTTTTTTTTTCATGTTCCTGTTGCCACCAGAAGCTTTGTATTCAGCGTAGGATTTTTTTTTTTTTTTCCTGTGAACCCCATCAGTACGTTGGCTTTCTTTTTTTTCTTTTTTTTTTTTTTTCATGGTCAACACCACAGTATTGCTTCAGATTAGAAAAAAATTCCCATCGTTGGCAGTGTTTTGTTGTGGATTCAGGCTTATCCGAACGTGAACCTGGCGGACTGCAGGTTGAAGCTGCCCTTCTCCAATAATCCACCATCCCCGTTTTAGAGGGAGTTGAAGGACGTGCACGTATGAATATGCATTTTTCATGGTATCTCTTCGGTAGTGACTGGGTTCGAAGCAGTCTTAGTCAGGCCCTTCACTTCGGTTATCCCTTCATTTTACTCCTGCTGCCTCCCGATGAATTTAATGCTGGTTCTGGCAATGAGGGGGCTGTGATGGAGAGAGGGCCGGGAAGCAGTGCACCGGTGGGAAGTGCAGGTGGTGGGACTGTGGTGGGGTGAATTACGAGGAGGGAGAGAGAAGTGGGAGGGGAGGGGAGGGGAAGATGGGAGGAGAGAGGGAGAGAAAGGAGGAGGAGAGGAGGTTGAAATCTTGGAAGGGAGAGAGAAGGAGAAGCAGAACAGGAGTAAGAGGAGGAATACAATTGGGGAGGAGAGAGAGGGAGAGTACGCAGGTTGGATAGGATAGGCGAAGAGGAGGAAGACTGGGATAGGGAAGGAGGGAGAGGGTAACTAGGAGAAGGTGAGGCAGGGTAAGAGGGGAGAGAGAGAAAGGAAGATGGTAGGAAAGGAAGAGAAAGTGAGAGTAAGGATGTGAGAGGAGAGGAGAGGCAAAAACAGAGGGTAAGAATTGGGGGAGAGGCGGGAAAGGACAGAAGGGGAAGCAGAAGTTTGAAGAAAGTAGAGAGAAGAGGAGGGGAAGCCAAGTGTGGGAAAAAAAAAAGTATGAATGAGGATAGGAAAGGAAAGCATGGAGAGGAAAGATGGAGCAGGAATTTGAGGAAAGAAGATGGGAGAGGTGGAGAAGAAGGGGGAGGAAGGCAATCAGAGTGAGGAAGGAGGAGGAGGAGGAGAAGAGAGGAGAGGAAGGGGAGGAGAGTAGTAGGGAAATGGGAGTTGGGAGAAGAGGAAGGAGGAGAATGGGATGTAGAGTGGGGAGCGAGAAGGGCGATAAGGGAAAGGAAGCCAGAATTCGAAACGACCTTAAGGGGAACAGGAAAGGGAAATGGAGGAAGGAGAAAAGAGTAGGGAATTTGGAAAAGAAAGGGAAGAGAGAAAGGGAGGGATAGGGAATGGATGACAGAGAAGGAAATGAGAAAGTAGTGGAGGGTAAGGGAAGGAGCATACTGGGCTCAGAGTGTAATGGGGAAGGGGGAAAGTGACAAGTGAGCTAGGAATGACAGTAAAGGAAGGGACTAGAACCTTATTGTCTTTACTGCGATGACGGCATTTGTGCTTTAATCGTACTACCGTCAGACTACTTTATTAACCCCTACATTTATGATTTACATGTATTGTGTTCTTCCCACCAACAGACGATTAAATGAAGCTTGGGCGAGACCTTTAGAATTAGGGGGGTTAGACGTAGCATTCCTTGACTTTTTTCACCATGAAGCTGCCCGCGTGAATAAAACGGTTTGGTAGCGGGAGAAAATTAAACAAAGTGACGTCCTCAGGCTGAAGGGGTTAAACATAGGTGAGGCCTCTCGTAGTGAAGAGGTTAGAAACAAATGTGCCTTAATTCATCCATTACGGGGAATCGCCATAAAGATGTAAAGGATTCTTCGGCGGTAGCGAGAATGAATTTTGAATGACGTGATGGCACTGGAGGGGTTAGGGAGGAGGAATGAAAGTGGAAGCGGAAGGGAATGAAAGAAATAATAAAAGTGGAAATGTAAGTGATGGAAAAGAACAAATATAGGAGATAGAAGAGGAAAAGAAAGAAATTGGAGAGTTGAAGTTGAAAGAAATAAAAGAGATGAACTGAAAAACTGCATGTGTACCTTGTAAGTGAAGGAAATAAAAGGAGATGGAGGAACAGCAGAGAGAAAAGTTAGGGTTCAAAAAAAGAGAAACAGAAGAGAGTGAAAGAAGAAATATCCGCGTAGAATGTTGGAGAAAGAAATGAAAAAAAGTACAGGAGAAATGGAAGTGTAGAAAAGGGAAGGTATAAGATAGAAATAAACAGAATGTATGGATATAAATAAATCAATTATCAGTCTGTCTATCCATCTATATATACAGTAGAGAGAGAGAGAGAAATTCTGCTAGATCCAGGAAAGGGTAAAAGAACGAGGGAGGCAGGAGTGGGAGGATAAAAATACGAGGGCAGGAAGAGAGAGATATTTGGTAGAGGTTCTGTGCCTAAGGTTATGGGATAAGGAGGGGAGGGGAGGGGAGGGGAGAGGTTTGAGGGGATTGGAGAGAGGAGAGGAGAAGAATGGAAGAAAGGATCTGAATGAGGTGGTAGAGAGGGAAAGAAGGTTTTCAGGTAGTGAGGGGGGGAAACGGGAAGAGTGATTTGATAGGGGGAATGATTTGAGTGGGGATGAGGAGAGGGGGGGAGATGGAGAGTGATGAATCTCGGGGGGAGGAGAAGAATTATATGAGTGGGGGAGGGGAAGTGATTTGAGTGGGGGTGGTAGGTGAGAGATGAGTAAAGCAGGTGAGGTTGTTGCAAGGTTTGGAGGGGGAGGGGAGGGGAAGAGTGATTTGAATAGGGATGGAGGTTAATATGGAAAGGTTTGAGGGAAGGTTTGGAGGAGAGTGTGTGAAGGGGAAAAAATTATCCAAACAGACGGGTAGGAGAACAGAGATGCTTTTGGAGGGAAGGTGAAGTGGGAAGAGAGGAGGTGAGTGACGGGAACTGGAGTGAGGTATAGAGAAGTCTGGAGGAGAGGAAGTGGGAACAGGGGAGAGTGATATGAATGGGAGTGAGAGTAGTGTGGACATCGTAAGGTCAGGCGGAGAGGAGGGGGGACAAACAGGCAAGTCTGCATAAAGGTGGTAGGGATGTGAAAAAATTTGGGGATCGATGGAGATTGATCTGAATGGGGATGAAGGTCAAACAGATTTAAGAAGTGTGTGTGCGTGCGTGCGTGCTCGTGCACTTGAGTGCGTGCCTGCATGTGGGGTTAAGAAGATGTACTGTATATAGTGGTTTAGGAAAGGGAAACGAGGGGGGCATTTAGGTGAATTATATAGAGGAGGAAAATGGACATAAAAATCAGCGTGGAAGAAAATGAAAAGGAGTGCTGAGGAAGGAGTGCAAAGAAAATGGAGAGGCACGGAGTAGGGTGAGGTATTCAGTGTGTTGGGGGGGGGGGGAAAGGGGGAGGGGAGGTAAATATTGCTGGATCTTGGGATCAGTTGACATATAGCGAGATGGCAGTGACACCAGATGGAAAAGAAGGCGTGTGATTAATGCCTGTGGACTCCACGAAAAGTCATCAAGGCATGTTATAAATTTTTGCCAGGATCTGATCTTGCCCTAGAATACAACACACAACAGTCGAATTTACATCTAGGTCCTCATTATACTACTGGGTGCCCAGGGACAAGGAGGAAGCAAACTTGGGGATAATATAATGTACAGTACTGTATGGAGAGATGGGAATGAAGAGGAAGGTGGTGGGGGCAAAGGAATTCTGGAGTGAAGTAGCTGGAGAGGGTAGGAGGATATGTCAGACAGTTTTTGAGGGGAAAAGAGTGAAAACTATCACAGGATTAACCCATTGCATCAGGTGCCTCATTTTTAAAGGCTGTTCTTGCCACTTCCAGACAGTTTAGCTTAAATCCTTACACCTGGGTTTTATTGCAGTGTGGGTGATAGTGAAATGCCACGATGGTTAACAAATTATATAGCCTAATATATAAAGTATACATTAACGACTGGCTGAATAACATCGTACCGTTAATAAAAGTATGTACAGTTAGTCAGCCATCGTGACCGAAAGTTAAAAAAATCACTACCACCCTCACTGCAATACGAGGTTTGGGTGTGTGGAACCGATGGGAAAAAACGTTATCATTAGCTACGTGACAGTTTAATTCAGCTAAAGAAAGACCTCTTGTATCAAAGGGATTAATGAATGCTGTATCTAATCCCTCCAGTTCCAAGGTTATCATAAGCAGAGTGAAATTGTTAGGAGAGCAACTACAGTAAAGCAAAGATGACATCCTCGAGCTGAAAAGATTAACAGGAAGGAAAATGGAAAGAGGAGTAACAAGAGTAGAGGAAGGAAGAGGATAAGAGCAAGAGGAAGGGGAGTAAAATAAAAGTAAATGGTAAAAAGGAGAAGAGGAAGAAGGAGAATAAGAGAGGAACTAGGGAAGGTATAAACTGCAAGGAGTGTTATAGAAGGGAAGGAGAGAGAGAGAGAGAGAGAGAGAGAGAGAGAGAGAGAGAGAGAGAGAGAGAGAGAGAGAGAGAGTCTGGGGAGGGAGGAAGGGGGACTAAATTAGATAAATTGTTGGGAGGGGAAGGGGTACGAAGAGGAGATGAGAAAGGAAGGAAGGGAGCGGAAAGGTAATAAAACGTTAAGGAAGGTTTTACGAGGGGAAATGGAGAGTGGGGAGAAGGACGAGGAAGAGGAAGAGGAGGAGGAGGAGGAGGATGGGAAATGAGTCAGAGTTATAATTTCTTTACATTATAGTATAACCGTCAAAATCTTTTAAGATATTAATAATGATGATAATAATAATAATAATGATAATAATAATAATAATAATAATAATAATAATAATAACAATAACACTGTAATCATCATCATCATCATCTGGACCTCCTTTCCCACCCTAGGGCAGGGTGAGGAATAGTAACATCCAGACAGCCAAAGTTTGCTCAGTTGGATGGGCGACGCTTCCATTCACTCATCATTCAAGTCCTCGAAATCTTGGCTCCATTAGATAGGCCAAAAAAAATTCACCACGTTCTGTAGCTTCAAATATACCTACCTGATAGAGCCAGTTCGAACGCTGTCATGTTAAGAAGGGGTGCCAAATCTCTGGTTATGCACTTCTCTGCACAAAGTTCATCCAGCCAGCTTGATCTGTTGTCAGTCCCTTAGCCTCGCCGACTTCCATACCTCTCTTCCTCACACACTCATCCACCATATCCCTCTACCTTCTCCTTGGCCTACGTCGTCTACTTCCTCTTTCAGATTCGCTCAGGTCTACCCTTTTCACCACTCTGTTGTCGTCCATTCTCTCCACATGACCATACCATCTCAGTGCACTCTTTTCGATTCTTGTGTCCACAGACTTCCTTACACCGCAGCTTTTACGAATCACATCATTCCGTATCCTATCCACTCTGTACTCCACATACATTCGTCAGCAGTCCCATCTCCACTGCTCTTACTCTTGACTTCTCTTATTCATGCCACACCGTAGTCTCACATTCGCATGTTAAAGTTGGTACTAACACTCCATGTCCTCGCGCAGCGGCAACACTCAAGCCTCTGTTCCTTATCAAGGCCTTCCTAGCACCAGTTATTTTGCTTCCTTGTCACTCTACTTTCCACTTCATTTGCACATTTTCCTCCCTTTTCTGTCGCTGTATCCAGGTGTATGAGGTATATGAACTCTCACCAGTTCGTCTCTCCATACACTGTAATATCACACTGGAAGTCACCTTCTCTCTGAGTAATCATCACTTTTAATCATAATAATAATAATAATAATAATAATTATAATAATAATAATAATAATGATAATAATAATTCAATCGACTGAATTCTCACTGCATTTGTTTCGAGTCCCATAAGTGTAAAGGAATTATTGACCGGGAATGTACAGTAGGTAGTGGAGATTCAGGAGGTGAGGGAGAAGTAAGAAGATAAAGTAATGAGGAAATTGCTTTGGTCACAAACTTCCAAAAGTTGCCAGTGCTCACGTGGTAACTCAGTTGAAGTAAGTCATCTTTTACTGCCTCACGCAGTCGCATACTTTCTAAAACCCCTTCCATGATAATTATTTGTGAGCAGTACATAAATTTTGCAGTAATGTAATCATTAGTTATTGTACCAGTTTTCTAGGCATGATTTACTAAGAAAAATATTGCAGAACAATTACTAGAAGACAAAACAAGAAAAGTGGTGCGATGGCATTCATCACAATTTTATAATTCTCGCTGCATGTTTATTTTGAAACACCTATCACGTAGTTTTCAAACAGATTAATGCTGCATCTGGCAAATGCTGAGGTAAATGTAGTGAATGTTACTTATGAAAAAGTATAATTTTCAAATCCGTAAACATGGGAAGACGAAACCGCTTGCCGAAATCACGGGCGCCGAATTAGCCCAACTCGTGGTGCGTGAGGTAGGAGCCGACGATCTTGATCTGTACCAATGGTTTGCATCCAAAGGCTCTGTATTACTTTTGTATATAGATGTATGAATGTAAATAATCACATATTGAAATAGTAAGGAAAGAGTATGGGCCAGAGTGATTAATTATTTAATTGGTGTCTGAGGTAAGAAAAATATTCGTCCCGTAAATGATATGGTATCCTAATGTTTCCATACCAACCTCGCCAGCTAGGTAGCAGACGACACTGAAAGTCCCCCAGTCGTCGGACGAACGTGCCATTGCAAACGGTCTTCACCTGAGGTCTACTAACATCTTGCAATCAAATTAATTTATATTAGTTTCATATATACTGTTGTATATGGATATGAAATTTTCATATTCAAATAACGAGAGCATGAACGTCGTTGGCCTGAGCTAAGAACAAGTTTGGTCCCGGAAATGAGACGGAATGCTAACGTTCTTTGGTGATTTTGTTTGACTTTTTATAATGGAACGTCTTTTCCTTACTGTAGTGAGTTAATATGTTAATAATATTTTACGTGTGACCACAGTGATGCTTGAAGCATATAAAAGAAAGTAGTTTAGTTGACCGACTTTTGATATAGTCAGTTATCAGTTGAGAACTGGCAACTTTTGGGAGTTTGTGGCCAAGGCAATTGGAAAAGGTGAGGGGAAGAGGAAATTCAGGAAGTAAGGGGAAGATGGAATCAGCATCAGGAAGTACAG
The DNA here is from genome assembly GCF_032717465.1 of Coenobita brevimanus. Lineage (NCBI taxonomy): Eukaryota > Metazoa > Arthropoda > Malacostraca > Decapoda > Coenobitidae > Coenobita > Coenobita brevimanus. The sequence goes on from NC_136976.1 coordinate 60,430,981, forward strand.
TGAGGAGGAGGGATGTTAGAAGGTAAGGGGTAGGCAAGGGAAATATCAAGAAGTGAGAAGCAAATAGGAACAGTATCAGGAAGTGTAATGAGCAGTTGAATATCTGAAAGTAAGGGTGGTGGTGGCGGTGGTGGTGGTAGAAGTAATAGTAGTTGTGGTTGTTGTTGTTGTTGTTGTAATAACCGGTTCATCTGAAATGTGAACCTTGTGGACTGAAGGCCGAAATTGTCCATCTTCGGCAGTCTACCATCCTCCTTCCGGGGTATGGGGGGGGGGGGAGCTGAGGGATGTTTATATAACCAGGTAGTTCCACTGCTAGTTGTGTCGTTGTCACTGAAGGCATTGCTGTACAGCATCAGCAGGTAAGGGGAAGATGAGGCGAGTATGAGGAAGTGAGGAGAAAAAGGAAGCCGTATGAAAGAGTAAGGGGAGGATGAGAGGAACATAAGGAAGTAAGGGAAGAATTTAAGATGAGGAAGCAAGGGGAAAACATTGGGAGAAAGTTGAGGAAGTGGAATATATCGAGAAGAGGGAGATAGGAGAAATATCAGTAAATACAGGGAAGGTGAGGGGCATAAGAGAAAGGAAGGGAATCAGAAGTGGAATATGCTCTCGGAAAGTTATATGAGTGGGGGAGGAGGCTGGTGGAAGGGGTTCGAGGTCAGCTTTTCCGTATTTATGACGTAAGGAGGGGGTACGGGAGGGTGGTGGGGAGAGGATAGGGAAGTGGAGCACAGGGGCGGGGGGAAGGCGAGGGGAGAGAGCGTGGGGAGGCGGGAGGGGAAAGGCGGTGGATGGAGGGCGGGAGAGGGGGAGGGGTGGGGATGGTGGGGAGGGGGACAGAGCTTTAACCCGCCACCTAGGCACCCACATGGAAATGCACTTCATGTAATGCACGTGGGGGGTGGAAGGGGAGAGAGAGAGAGGGAGAGAGGATTAGGTGGATAGGGGAGGTAGAGACGGAGAAGAGAGGGAAGAAGGAGAGAGAAGGTAGAAGCAGGGAAGGGAGAGAGAGAGTCTAGGGTAAGGAATGTTGGAAAGCTGGAACGTGAAAAGTAAGTGATGAAGAAGAAAAAAAAGAGGGGGTAGGAAAGGAAAGAGCGAGAGAGTATAAAAGCAGGGTAGAGAGAGAGAGAGAGAGAGAGAGAGAGAGAGAGAGAAGAGTAGGAATAATGAGGGAGGAGTAACGCAGATATAGGAAGAAAAGTCTAGCCTAGAAAGAGGGAATATATGCAGGAAGACAGAAAACGTGGCAGCAGAAAGTTAAAAGAAGGGAGAATAAGAAAGCAGACGGAGGGAGAATAACAGTGAAAAACAGGGAAGATAAATTAGATAAAATGCTCTATGAAAGTGCTTCCCGCTGAGAGAGAGAGAGAGAGAGAGAGAGAGAAGAAAAATTGTTGTATAAAAGGTTCCCCCTAAAAACGAGAGAAAAAAAGAAACAAAGGGAATCGCGATATGAACTGTCCTTCAGTCATAAACACAGACAATGCAATATATATACGTAAGATATATAAACCCCGTATATCACACCAGAATACCAATTACGTTCTGGAATGGTGCTATAGGTGCGTGTTGTATACAGTATATATCACTGTGGTATACGATATGACAGAGGTACCTAAATATATTCTGCAGTGTGCACGTGGATGTAATTAAAAAGGTAACTTGTGATTCCAGAGGCTATACAGTGATTTGTGCATTCCCTTCCATACAACTTCGACTTTTATATCAGTTTCGTTTTTGTCCTCGCGTAATTACATAGTTGTTGTATTCTGGCATACACTAGACAATCTATATTATTCAGCTGAAAGAGAACCCTAGCCGAGGGAGGTTAACCCCGCCACCACGATGACGCCAGTTACTGTTAATGCCATCTCCATGCATTTTGCTCCGGTATGAGAGGCCTTCGTTGAGTTGAATACAGTCGTCCTGAAGCAGCAAGAATAAAGTAAAATAAAGCTTCACACTACCGGAAGGGCTAAAACAAACTTCAGTAGTCCATTCACTTTGATTACGTCATTTTTTTTCTGCGCTGGACGATTTTTTTCAAGCTTGGGGAAAACCTCATGTAGCAAAATGGTTAATGTAGTGGTTTGGAAAACACCCATTCACTCCCCCACCAAGCACGCGCATGCCTTCATGCTCATGCACATCCACACTCACACACAGGCATACCTCCCCAAACGGTTGGCGTTAACATACATACCCACATACATACGCACAGCACTGGTGACCCCGTCATATATTTTGCAGAGTTTATAGGACTGCCAAATATGAAAGATCTTATGCTGTGTGTGTGTGTGTGTGTGTGTGTGTGTGTGTGTGTGTGTGTGAGAGAGAGAGAGAGAGAGAGAGAGAGAGAGAGAGAGAGAGAGAGAGAGAGAGAGAGAAGGGGGGTTAGTGGTTGGCCAGTGAAGGTAAACACGAACGAAGTGCCAAGAATGGAGTACCGAAGGTCACCATTGTTTTGCCTCCTTTATGCTCTCTCTCTCTCTCTCTCTCTCTCTCTCTCACACACACACACACACACACACACACACACACACACACACACACACACACACACACACACACACACACACACACACACACACACACACACACACACACACACACAGTAAAGCAAGTTTTAGGAGTAAGAAAATTAAGAACCTAATGCTTGTAACGAAGCAGAACAAAAAGATTCCCAAACTTTTCCGGGTCATTGTCCACTTTTGCTGGAAAATAATGTTTGACCCGTACTCCCAAAGAGGGGAATTTCTCTTCCTGTGGGGGGTAATAATCACTCTGAATTCTAGAGTTTCGCGCCTCCAGTTGGTGATACTTTTTTACAGTGTAAGTTTTAACCCAAGAAGTCTAGCGGTATTAAGGAGATTTTTTGTTAGCAAAGTTTGAAAATTTTTTAGAGATTTTGCGCTTTGATGTAGCATGATAATTATTTTGGGATTATAATTCACATCATACGACTAAAAAGTACGGAGTGAAAGCCAAAAAGCGTTCGACCATAAATATATCAAATTTGCAACCAACAGTGCATCGAAAAGGCTTTATCTTTGTTCCCCTTTGGAATGTCCAAATTTTCCCTTTGGTGGGAATCCCCCGATTTGAGAGCCATTGAATTAGAGCTTAGTAACTTTATACCCTGCCTAGGTATTCACTTCTACGTCATTATTCCTTTGCCCGCCTATGATGGAGGAGGCATTAAGTGGTTGGTCCGTCCGTCCGTGCGTCGTGGGTCCTTACGTCCGTAACACTCTTGTGGGCGTGATATTCTCCTGAACCTATCGACGGATTTCCACCAAACTTCTGTCATCAATGCGGTATGAAGAGATGAACTGAATAGGTCAGCTAGGTCAAGGTCATATGGGGTCGCCTTAGTTTATCCTTGTGGACTCGATATCAGCTGAACCTCTCGACTGATTTCAGTCAGACTTTTATCTGTGATACAGTATGAAGGAGCGATGAAATGATTAGGTCTGCAAGGCCAAGGGGCCCAAGGTCAAGGTCATATGGGTATGGGCACGATATCTCCTGATCCACCTCGGTGGATTTCGACCAAACTTTTGTAAGTGATACAGGATGAAGGGACGATGAACTGATTAGGTCAGCAAGGGAAGGTCATATGGGATCGACTTAGTTTATCTTTACTCTCATTTCAACCCACAGTGAACCCTGTCATGAAGGTTGTATGGCGGATCCGTGCACAAGGCTTGGCGGAGGCCTACTGGGCGACGCTTTGCGTCGGCAGCTTGGGGCCCGAGTTCTGGGAGTTTCATTAATATAGTATTCCTACTACCTCCAAGCGATTTTTCGCCGGAGTGTTGTTTTTGAACTGAAGGTGTTATATATATCTTTAATTAACTCCCCAAATACGGGAGGCCTCTCCCAGACAGAACAGAATCGCCTGGAGATACCAGGAATAAATGATAGTAAGACGTTATCGCAGTGAAGGGCTTAGGAAAATAGTATAGGGTATTGAATCCCTTTAACCCAGTCCCGCTTCCCAATCCAGTGTCGTTCCTCCTCCTCCCCAACACTTGCTAATGGGGTTCGATCCCTTACACTTATCACCATTATGTGGGATCAGGCGGCCTGCTGGTGGATCACGAGGATGGATGGCCGCCTTGGATGGGGACGTAGATGAGAGAGAGAGAGAGAGAGAGAGAGAGAGAGAGAGAGAGAGAGAGAGAGAGAGAGATGGAAGTCGTTCTTGTAGCAAAGGGATAGAAATGAGTGAGAATACAGAAAACTAAAGGGATAAGGAGTGAGGGTAGGAGTTTGGGAAGAAGAGGTTGGGGTTAGGAATGGAGGGGAAAGAGAGGGTTGATGGTGAAGAGGTCCTGAGGGTGTGAGAGGTGGGTGGTCCTGAGCTGTGAGATAAGTGGGTGGGGATGGAGGGAGGGGAGAGTAAGATAGGGGTTTGGTCGGGGTGGAGGGAGTGGGAGTTAAACAAGGGGGGGTTTGATGGGGTAGTAGGAGTAGGGAGTAATGTAGGAGAGTTAAAATGGGGTGGAGAGGGGTGAATAAGGTACGGGGTTAGATGCATGGAGGGAGAGGAGGGGGTGAGTTTGATGGGATGGAGGGAGAGGGATAAGCCACTAGGGGGGGGTGCGGTTAATGCGAAGTGGATACAGGTGTGGATGGAAAGATATGGATGTCTTGGAAGCGATACAGGTGGATGTGTGAGGTGAATGGCTTGGATATTAACCCCATCAGCCTGAGGACGTCATTTAAGGGGGACTGGGGAGGGTGGAGAATGGTGAAGGACGGGTAGTTGGTGTGAGGTGAATGCAGATGTGACTGAACATGAATATGGCGTGGAAGGAAGGGATAGAGATGGATGTGTAAGGTGGCTTTAAAGTGCTGGGAAGTGAATGACTAATATGGATGGCTTTAAAGTAACAAAAACACCTCAGAGTGAACCATTAACGTGGGTGGCTGAGAAAGCCGTCAGAAATGGATGATTGACTATGAAGTGTCTGGAAGTAGATAGCTGATGTGGATGGCTTTGAAAAGATAAAAACAAGTGAATACGTATAGTGGATGGTATGGAAATATATGACTTAATTGGATGGTAAAGAAATGAGAGCTGTGTTAAGAGGAGTATGGAAGATAAAGGAACATAACAACAGGAGAGTAAGCACGCGCCACGCTCACATAGGCTACCTGGCTGTTGGGACGCAGGTATAAAAGGGAGGGAGGGAGGACAATAACAGAATATCCAGAAAATTGAGAAAAGATGCTGCAAAAAGGAAAGGGAGGAAAAAGAAAAGGGATGGAGTAGAAAGGAGGTGAGAGAGAGAGAGAGAGGGAGGGAGAAGAGTGTAAGGAAAAAGAGGGACTGAGAGGAAGAGAGGGGCGGAAAAGTAATAAGAAGAGTAGATGAAGAGAGGTAGATAGTGCGAGAACAAAAATGAGAGAATCAGCGAAAGAAAGGAATAGGGGAAAATACGAGATGGAGAGAGAAAAGGAACGGAGAAAAAGGTGGGAGGATAGGAGGAGGAGGTGGAAGTGAAGGGAAGAGAAGAGGGAGTGAAGGAAAGGAGAGAGAAGAAAAAGAAGGAGGGAGAAGAGGAGGGAGTGAGGTGAAGAGAGTAATAATGCGAAAGAAGAAGAAAGGGAGAACAAATGATTATACTGTGTGTGTGTGTATATATATATATATATATATATATATATATATATATATATATATATATATATATATATATATATACATGTATAGAGAGAGAGAGAGGGAGAGAGAGAGAAAGACAGACAGACAGACAGACAGACAGACAGACAGACACAGACAGACAGACAGACAGACAGACACAGACAGATATAGAGGAACGGAGAAAAAGATGAGGGGGGGAGGAGGAGGAGGAATGCTGGGGTCATGAGTTAATCCGCCTCATGTGCATCATAGCTGCTTCACTACAATGACATTTTTTTAATATGATCTAGTGTACATCCAAACGACTTTATTCAACTTAGGAGAGACTTTTCGAATTTTAGGAGTTAAATGTAACCTTTATTTATCCCTCCAGTATGACAGGCATTTCCAAAGTTGAACAAAATCGTCTGGAAGTAGCAAGAGTATAATGTGAATGACAGCTTTCGGACTGAACGTGTTAAAATATATGTAATATATGCACAAGACTACTGACAACAGTGAAGAGCACCTGTGCAGGATGGACTCGGCACAGTTAATAACACTTTTTTTTTTTTTTTTTTGTTAGTGATGAAGGTGGTGGTGATGGTGAATGAGTGGGTTTCAGTTTGGGTGGTGTTAAAGTGAGATTGATTATGATGTCGATAAAGTAAGTGGGATGGAGTGTGGTGATGCAGAAGTGAACACGATTTAATATGGCGGTAATAACGTGTGATGGAGTGTGGTGGTATAAAAGTAAGATTGAGTAAGATATGACAAAATAAGTGGGATTGAGTGTGGTGGTATTAAAGTAAGATTGAGTATGGTGGTGTTAAAAGTAAATGGGATTGAGTTTGATGGTATTAAAGTAAGATTGAGGATGCTGGTGTTAGAGTAAATGGGATTGAATGTGGTGGTATTAAAGTAAGATTGAGTATATGATGGTGTGAAGGTAAATAGGAAGGAGTGTGGTGGTATTAAGGCGAGTGGGACTAAGTATGGTGATGCCAAATTGAGAAGGCCTGAGTTTGCTGATGTTAAAATGAGACTTAGGATGGTGGTGCTAGAGTGAGTGGAAGTGTATAGTGAATCTGTGTTGATGGACTGCATTAGTAATTGGTCATGGTGAAGAGGGTCATCGATGAGAATGTCAGTGGTTATGGCTCTGATGGGGAAGGTGAATTCGTAGTTAAGATTATGACGATGATGATGATGATAATGATGTTTGTTTCAATGATGGTGGTGACGAGTGTGACAGTGTTTGCTGTGATGATGATGAAGGTGTTGAAGGTGCAGCTGATGGCAGTGCTGGTAGTGATGCTGACGGTGTGAAAGGTCGAGGAGGATGGAAGAAAGTGTAGCGACGGCCAAGATGAGATGCAGGTATGAGAGGATGATGGAAGAGGAGGAGAGGGGGAGGGAGAGAGCTATAAGGAGAGAGATGAGAAGTGCAGAGGGGAGAAGGGGAGGGCGTGATGTAAGGAGAGGGGCGAGAAGTGGGTAGGAAGGAGAGAGGCGAGGAGGGGGCTGGGGAAGTGGAGGGAGAGGCGGAAATTAGAGAGAGAGAGAGAGAGAGGGGGGGGTGAAAAGTGGAGTACAAGAGGATGGGGGGACGGGGGTGTAAGGAGAACGGTCAGAAGTGGAGATGGAGAAGAGGGGTAGGGTAAGGAGGAGTGAGGAGGTAGGAGAGGGTTGCAAAAATGTGTGGACGTGAGAAGGCTGAAATGCAAAAAAGATGTAGCAGGTTCCGTGAAGAAAAAGAAAGAGTGGAGTGTGAGGAAGTGAGTGAGTGAGGTCTGAGAGGACGGTGAATGAGGCGAGAGGAAGTAGGTGAATGAGGAGGCAGGTGAGGGAGGAAGAAGGAGACAGATGAGGGAGGGAGGGAGGGAGGTGAGTGCAGGGGTTGGAAAGAAGAGAGTTGATTGCATGAAGGAAACTCGAGGTGCGCGGAGGGGGTGGATGGGAAGTCGTGGTGTGAGTGTTGTGTGGTTTGGTGTTGTGGTGTGAGGTAAAAGTGGAGGTGTGGTGTTATGTTCTGTGGTGTTAGGGTGAAGATGTGGTGTGGTGTGAGAGTGGAGGTGTGATGTAGTGCGTGATTGATGTGATGTGTTATGATGTGAGTGTAGATTTTATGGAGTGTTATGGAGGGGTGAGCTGTGTGATCTGGAAAGAATGTGAGATACTGAGTGGAACAGTGCATCTTTAATAATTATTGAGTCTCTTACTGCACTTAACATACTGAAACACCAGTAAACTACTGTGATTATTAGGCCATTGTGTTGTAAGTGCATATATTAAGCTTGACATTTTTTGCATTCGAAAAAAAAAAAAGACACCATACAGGATGCTATGTAGTCTGTGGTAATTGCTTCTTAGTTCCATCTGTGCCTGAGGAATTTGAGCATTTTCTTATGGAACCGTTTTTGTTCGGTGTACATTCCCATCCAGATCTTCATTTACAGACGGGCTTCACACGTCGAGCAGTATCTTTAAAATCAGAAACTTATTTAGTAATTGCTTAGTTACCTAGATTCCGCAGTGTCTCCTATAAATAGGTCCATCCAATGACATTTAAGCAAGCACACTTCTACCACATTGGTCGAAGTTGAAGTCTGTCAGTAAATATGGACCAGAGTCGTGCTGCATTTAATCCTGTTCACGCATGCGCTAATTATTCTTTTCACTTTTCCACCCTCGTTTTACAGTCACTACATTACCCACAAAATGACGGCGTGGTACACTTATCCATTGATATTTCTGTTAATTCTGACAGGGTAAAAGAAAAAAAAAATTCTTTAATGCCGTAGGAACTCAATATATTTGTAAACATATCAGTTTATTGGCCATGAATTTCACATGTATCCACTCAGCTTCAGCAGCACACGAATCAGTGCCGTATTTCACGTGGCTTTGGAGATATCTTAACACATCTTACTTATGGAAATATATTTTACATAACACCACAGTATCTTTGTGTATGTTACTGATGGCGAAGGAATAGCTGCTGTGAATATTCCATTGTTGTTTGGAGTACGGCAGTCCGGTATTATTCTCTTAATATCCTGGTGTCTGTTATTTTCATAATCTCTCGGAAAAGCCACATTACTTCCCTTGTGAAATCATCTCAGAGGTAGAGGGTGGCAGCGAGGTGGTGGTGGAGGGTGGAGATGAGTGGAGAGCTAAAAGAGGATGGCTTGTGGTGAAGTAGGACAGAGAGTAGAGGTATATTTAGGAGAAGTGTGAAGGTATATTTTGGAGAGTGAGGTGGTATATTTTAGAGCGGAGTTCATTTTGCAGCAGACTGGAGTAAAATGGGGAGTGGAGGTACAGTGTATTTTGTAGAAGGATGGAGAGTGGAGGTATACTTTGGGATAGGGTAGAGAGTGGAGGTATTCTTGAATTAGGTTAGAGTGGAAGAATATACTGGAGGAGGATAGAGTTGAAGGTATATTTTGGAGTAGGGTGGAAAGTGGAGGAACATTTCGGAGTAGGGTGAAGACTGAAGAGTGGAGGTATATAGTGGTTGGAGAGTTGAGATGTATGTTGGAGTTGTGTGAAGAGAGAGAAAAGAATGGAGAGTGGATGCGTGTCATAAAGCAGAATAGAAAGTGTAGCCGAGTGAGATGGAGGATGTTTTGGGTGGAGTGGGAGTGAAGAGGTGGAGGGAGGGTGGAGTGGCAGCGTGGTGGAGGACCCTGGAGTGGAGTGCCTGGGGGTGAAGTGGCACCTGGCTGGGCACTCTCAAGAGCTGGCACTCCAACTCACCCACCCACCCACCGACTCACTCACGGACTCTCCCGTCCACCGGTCACTTGCTTACCCACCCACCCGTCTCACCTACCCACTACCCACCCACTCATTCTCTTACCACTAACACGCCCACTCAGTCACCCACTCACTCCACTCACTAACTCACCTCTCACTCATTCACATTCACTCGCCCACCCTCCCCTCCACCCACTTACTCACTCACTCACTCATTACTCACTTACCCATTTAGCCACCCATCCCACCCACTAACTCACCTTTCATTCACTCAGTCACTCTCACCCACTCACTAACTCACCTTTCATTCACTCAGTCACTCTCACTCACCCACTCACTCACTCGCTCATTTACACATCCACACGTCTTATTCAACCATTCACACCCATTCATTCACTCATCCATCCAGTTACCCACTCAATTGTTCACTTGCCCACCCATGCACCCGCCCGCTCGCTTACTCACTCATTCACTCACCCACTCACGCACTCACCCACCCGACTCTGTATTTCTCCAACTTTAACACCATGAATTTATGATTTAGGAAACCAAACTCTTGAGAATGTATTAGTATTGGACACCTGTGCTATGCTGTGTTATTAACCTCTTCAATCCTGTGACGACTTTTAAATTTATCTTTGCCAATTCCAGACGATGTTATTCAGCCTGTGAAAGAACACTCGTACTGAAAGGGTTAATTGGAGGCTCAGTTAATCTCCCCCAATTTTAATAGTTTCTCCTCAGCGGGATGGAAGTCTCTGAAAGTAATATGAATGAGACAAGAAAGACGCCATCAGATTGAAGTGGTTGACCTTTCTCTGGTGAATCTTTACTGCAGTGTTTTTACATCTACGCGAATTTATTCTTGTCTGGAAGGGGAAGTGTCTGTAGTGGCAGGATTAATGGAGGTTGTGTCATAAGTCTTCCATTTGAGAGAGAGAGAGAGAGAGAGAGAGAGAGAGAGAGAGAGAGAGAGTGGAAAATCTTTTAAGCTTATTAAATCGTACGAGGGTTAAAAGGTTGTGATATCAAGCATTTATGCCATGAGATAGTTCAGTTCTGAAAGCTTTTGAGGTATACTTTCCAAAATGCCACACACAGCCTCACCTACCCACCCCGACTAGTTATTTGTCAAACTTTACGCCATGAAATGGTTATAATTTCTTATATTTTCCACTAAAAAGGTTGATAATTAAAAAGAGGTAATGGAAAACCCTGGCTTCATTTGCTTTTTTCGAAAACCGTTGAATGGATATTACTATTTCAGATATTGATATAATTTGGAACACCTTCTCTATAAAAAAAATAAAAAGTTATAAGTTGAATAAAGAGGTCAGGAGGTTTCCATTTAGAAAAGCTGTGGTCTGAGTGTATGATTTCTAACTTTTGTGCCGCGAAAGTGTTGTTATTTCGAAAGTCTTTGCAATGAGGAGGGTATGATATCAAAAACTTGAATTTTGGTACGTAAAATATAGTCAAGATGTATTACGTAGATGATGCTGATATATCTGAAATTGCCGTACATTGTATGGGCCTGCCTAGTTTAACCAGAGCGTGAGGACAGACAGAACCCAGATCTCAGGCCATCTGTGGTGTATAAGGCAAAATTTAAAGGTTAGAGAATTACTGGTCCACGCCACCTCACTCTTTTGAACAACTCGATACGCAGGGAATACAAGGGCACTATTCTTCTTCTCTTATCTCTAGGGTATAACACTGGTTTTGTTCTTTAGCCACCCAAGCATAATCACTAGTTTCATGATATGTAGGAATTCATTTGGCTTGTCACTTACCCCATAATCAGTTAATAGGTAGCATTATGTAGGTGAGTGGAACATAGCCGCCCCAACCTGCCACACCTTTCTGGGGAAAAAAAAAAAAAAGTAGCCGATACTTTTGTTGAAACATATTGTACCCAAACGAATTATTATTTCTAAAATCGTAACAACGCCCTGGAAAGCATAGGGAGGTCCAAAGCTGAGAATGATGAAGCTTGAATGATACCTGGATGAAGGAAGGTGTGTTCTCGCATGACAGTTGGATAATTATCAGTAAAAATACATCGTTATCTTTCCCCGTCTGCTGTTTCTGTATAATATCCTTCCCATTTCCTATAATGGGATTAGGGTGAATGCGATGAAAATGAATCATTTAAAATCCTAAAGAAATCTAAATCAGATCAAAGGTATAGTATAGGTAAGCGCCACTGGATCCCGTATTATGATTATGATGAATAATATGAAGTCCTAAAAAAGCAATTAGATAAGGAATATATGTGGATAACCATGAACCCGCGTCCCACAAACATATGAAAAGAAAAGCCTCAATAAAACCTGTTCAGAATATGGTATTTTTTCAAGACTCAGTCGAAAACTTACCTCTTTTACAATAAGTGTTTAGAGATCTTCAAGTGCTTAATAGTAGGACGCAGAGAAATGTTTGAGATAACTATTGACAGGAAAAAAGGGAAAGGCAGTAAAAAGCTCTTTGACCTGGAATGAAAAGCAGTGGGTAGGAAATAAAAGGAATGCAAATGATAAGCAGTTCAAAAGGTCACTGACGTGCGTTGAAAAATATAAAAGCTTACCAAGATTCTACCGAGAAAGGGAAGAACAGAAAGGCAAACAGTATTTGGAAATCGATAGAATGAATATCAGTTAACCCAGACTAAAGAAATACGAGAACAGAAAAAAGCACATAAAAAAAAGAGGCTACTTCAGTTAGCTTACAAAATACTGAACAGAACAGTGCATACAAAAATCGTTGAATGACTCTGAGTATGGATAAATGAAAAAGAGAAGCACTGGCCCTGAAAAAAATAATACATTCACCGAGTACTACTCTTGTGGAATTTTTCGTATCATTGAGGTTTTGAAATGAGGCCACTGAGAGAGGCGGGAAGAAAAGGTATTCAGGTTGTGTGTGTGTGTGTGTGTGTGTGTGTGTGTGTTTATGCTAATTTTACATTCCCTTGTGTACTGTATGTTTACTCTGTGTTCCTGTGTACTTATGAAGGTAATGTGTTTGAGTATAGCCTTTATATAAATAGTTCTTTGTACACTGTATGTTCTTATGTACCCGAGTGTACGTCTACGTGTGTGTATGTGTGTGTGTGTGTGTGTGTGTGTGTGTGTGTGTTACACAGTCCTCTTACACTCAGGTTTAAGGGAAAATGAAGAAAATAAACTAGAGAGAGAGAGAGAGAGAGAGAGAGGCGGGGGAAGATTGAAAACAGGGAGTAAGGAAATAACTGATAAAGAAATGTGAAGGGAACCTGAAAACGAGAATAAAGAAGAAACAAGATATGGAAAAACCGAATCCAGTTAAAAAAAAAAAAATCTGGTGGAGAGAATATGATAATGAAGTGCTTAGGCTGGGAAAAAACGGGAAATAATGGAGTTAAGGAATGTGAGAAATAGCCCCCCCCCCCAAAAAAAAAAAAAAAAAAAAAAAAAAAGAGGAGGAAGGATGAGTGGAATAGAAGAAGAAGGGAAAAGAGGAGCAAGATAGGTCTCGAGAGGGAGATAATGGGGAGGTAAGAGAGAGAGAGAGAGAGAGAGAGAGAGAGAGCACGGATGTAGCAAAACCTCGCGAAATGGAGAAGCAAAGGAGGTTACTGAGGAGAGGAAAGGAGAGAAAGATGATGTGGAAAGAGAAGGAAGACGAGGAGGAGGAAAACAAAACTGGGGAAGAGAGTGAAGGTGGGGGAGAGGCGGGTTGGGGAAGGGAAGGAATGTGTGTGGGAGCCTGGGAGGAAAGGAATATGAGTGAGGCATGGTGTGGGGTGAAGGAGTAAGGAGTGGGTGTCCTAAAGGAAAAAAAGATGATAAGAAGAAGGTGGCTAAGATTAGAAAAAAGGAAAAGAAGAAAGTTTAGGTTAATCTGTATCGACTACACGTGGATCATCATAGCAGAATCAGTTTTTTTTTTCCCAAGTCCCAGCCTTCCCCCAGCATACGACTCTCATTATACATCTATGTCTACGCTTGTGCTGCTGGGTGAACGGGGGAAGGGGGAGGAGGGAGATTGCAAAGGGGGAGAAGGATTGTGGGTGGGAAGTGGGGGTGAGGCGCTGATGGGGGGAGGGGGAAGCATTTGGAGGCAGGAACTCATTAAGAAGTTGTCTCGGTGTGGGGAAAAAAAATAAGAGAAACGAAGAGCCTGCATGAAAAGGAGATGAGTTGAAAAATAGGAGTGCTGGTGGTGGTGGAGGAGGAGGGGGGGGGGAGTTGTCCTGAAAGGGGGTGGGAGGGAGGAGGGGGGCATAGAGGGACGGCATTTTTAAAATATATAATGAATTCTACATCACTAAACACATAGGGCATAGATAGAGGTGAATTAAGATGAGAGTAAGAGCAAAAGATAAAAAGGAAGAGAGATACGAAAGGTGAAATAAAAATAATGAGAAAGAAGGAAGGGAGGAATATTTAGACGATGAATATGTATATTGAGTTTTACACCAAGAAAACAGAGATGGAAGGTGGAGAGGAGATATAATAAGAGTAACAGTTATGGACAAAAATTAAAGATGCTCTGGGGTGGGGAAGAGAGAGAGGGAGAGAGAGAGAGAGAGAGAGAGAGAGAGAGAGAGAGAGAGTACATAGCCATTAGTTACGTAAATACACAGACCACACACACGCTATGGTCCGAACCTGGTGATTAGGCCTCTGTATTATTATCAGTTATGGAAAATTTATATCCTATTTACAGCATTTACAGAAGTACGAGAGAGAGAGAGAGAGAGAGAGAGAGAGAGAGAGAGAGAGAGAGAGAGAGAGAGAGAGAGAGAGAGAGAGAGAGAGAGAGAGAGAAACTTTCATCGATTCAAACGAGGAAATAGAGAACTTAAGATCTGAAAGTGAATGTGGGAGTTAAAGTTGATGATTACGTAGTATAATAATAATAAGTACAATACAGATATAAAAGAATAATATGAATAGCAAAATGAAGCTGGAGGAAGAAGTGGGAGAAATAAAAAAATAAAAAAATAGAAAGGAACAAGAGGATGAGAGCGGAGAGGATGAAGAAGGAAGGGCAAGAATGAAAGAGACGTAAGGCAAGATTGAATGAAGATGGAGAAGACGAGGGAAAGAGGATAAGAAGAAAGTTTAGGACATAAAAAACGAAGAGTGGAGAGATAAGAGGACGGACTTGAGAAGCAGAGAATAAGGAAGTTGGATGGCTGTGAGAATGGAAGGGGAAACTACAAGGAAGTTAGATATGATTAATTTATTTAAATCAGTTGAATTTTATACTCCTGCTCTCTGTAGATGGCTTTATTCAGTTTAGGGTAGTTTCTCACTCTCTCTCTCTCTCTCTGCAGGACTTAGACGCAGCCTTCGTTAAAATGTTTGTCAGTAGATGGTTTTCGTAACCTTAATGAAAGTATAGAACAGAAGTAAGAATTAGTCAGATAGAAATCACTGTGTTGAAAAAATTAGGGGGGGAAGCCGAAGTTGATGATGATGATGATGATGGGGCTAATGAATTATAAAGTTAATGGTATGAAAAAGGAAAGTTTACAAGCTGGGGAAAAATACGAATGTTGTAGACAGAAAAGGGAAAAGAAGTGACCAAAATTATACAAAGACAGGGCCCAAAATCCTCGAAAAAACCTTAGACGGGGAGGAGTAAGACTGATAAGGCAAGAAAAGGGGAAACTCAGACTGATAATAAGAAAAGAAACCAAGAACATTTGTAATTAAAAGAAAGGGGAAAATTTGGAGGTTGGAAAAATATTGAGCATAAAAAAAGTGAGGGGGGAACATAACTGTGAAATAAAAACAAACTGTCTATATAGGGAAAGCAGTAATAAAAGTAGGAAGAGATGCGATAAGGAAATGATCACAAGATGAGAAATGATGAAAACAAAGCAGGTAGATAAAGGAAATGAGTTGAGAATTACAGGTGAAAGGAAAGATAAAATAAAGACAGGGAAAAAAGAGAGGAGGGGAATAGTAAAAAACGATGAGAAAAAAAAAAATCTAAAAAATAAACTGAGCCGAAAAAGAGAATGCAACCCTAGGCCCCCCCAAAAAAAAAAAAAAAAAAAATGCTGATCCCTTATGAAGCATGGTAAGCATTGCGTGAGAGGGAGAGGAGGATTTTCTCGGCATCGTTTGTACAGAGCCGAAAGTACTGCGGGGCCGAGATGGGATGAGAATGTTACGGCGGGCACGGTGAGGTCGGATTTTCTTCTATTTTGAGAGAGAGAGAGAGAGAGAGAGAGAGAGAGAGAGAGAGAGAGAGAGAGAATGTAAGAATTTAGTGAGTAATTGAGATATTAACTTCTACAGAGGACACACACACACACACACACACACACACACACACACACACACACACACACACACACACACACACACACACACACACACACACACACACACACACACACACACACACACACACACACACACACACACACACACACACACACACACACACACACACACACACACACACAGAGAGAGAGAGAGAGAGAGAGAGAGGAGACAAGGGTCAAGTGACGTGCTTGAATTATCGAGATCGGCTGGAGGCGAATGAGTGAAGGCAGGGGAAAGGGATGAAGTGGGGCGAGAGGAGGAGGAGGAGGAGAAGGAAGAGGAGAAGGAGGACATTATAGAACAGGGGGAGGAGAAAAGGGAGAATGAGATGGTAGAATATGAGCGATAAAACAATGGAGGAGGAAGAAAAATATTTGAGTAACTGGTGAAGGAACGAGGAAGGTAAATGGTAGCACAAAAGAAGAAAAAAAGTACCGTAGGAAGAATATGAGCAGGGAGAAAGATTCGAGTAAAATTAGAGTAGGAGGGGAAATAGGATGTGTGGAGAGAGAGAGAGAGAGAGAGAGAGAGAGAGAGAGAGAGACGAGGGAGGGAGGAGGGAAAGGGTGCGAAGGGAAGGGACGTTATTTTGGTAGTACCGAAATAAACGAAGGAGCCGAGCGTGACTGTCCAGGGAGACGCCGTGCGGGTGAGGGTCGGATCGGTTCGGCTCTGTTACACCAAAGTAGATTAGGTTCGGTTTGACTGCGGGTGAAAAAAGTTAGGTTTGGCTAGTCTCTGTATTTCTTTTATTTGTTATATTAAATCAGGTGGGGCGAAGCTAGAACAGGTTAGGGTACGTTAGATTCATTTGGTAAGGTTAGTTTTGTTGGAAAAGTCTGTTGTGTTGGCTAACTTAGGTAGGGTCTGGTTTTGTTAAGCTAAGGCAAACTGAATTAGATTAGGTTAGGGTGAGACTGGTTGAGTATGGTACGGTTGGGTATTATTACGTCCGCCAGCGAAGTTGGAGGAGGTTATGTATTCACGTATGTTTCACTGTTTGTCCAGACGATATCTCCAAAAGTTCTCAATGAATTTCAGTGAAATTTTGTGGAAGGGTGGGCCATGGGCCAAGTAAGAATTGATTTAATTTTGGTGCGAATCCGGATGTGGCATTGGCGGAGGTACGCGCTGTCTGAGTGCTTTCTGGTCAGGTTTGTTTAAGTTGAGTTTGATTAGGATGGATAATTTTTTGTTGGGTTTGATTAGATGGACTGTGTTTGATTTGGTTAGATTAGGTCCAGTTTCCATAATTTATGTTTATTGTGATGAGGTTAACTAGAATGTTTTCATAGGTTACCTTAGGATAGGTTTTGTTGTGGTCAGATTTCCTAGATTGCAATTACTGAAGTGAGCTTTATTTACTGTAGGTTACGTTGAGGTTACGTTAGTTACACTACGTTTGCTTAGGCTAGGTTTGGCTTGACTGCCGTGGTTAGTTAGGAAGAGTGTGTGCGCTTAGGTTAGGTTTGGCCAGGTCTTGTTGTTGTTAAGTTAGCTGGATAGGTTTATTTAGGCCAGACTAACCTGAATTAACCCATTACCTCTGAAAGATCTCTCCTAAGCCGAGTGAAATCTTTTGGCGATAGCCAGAGTTAATTGTAAGACGTTACGGTGCTCAGAAGATCCGTGACGATTATTTCTTACACGTTGAGTCAAATAGATCTCTCCTAAGCTGAAAGAAATAGTTTGATGGTAGCCAGAATCAAACAGAAAATGAAAATCGTATTTGTAGTGTTAGGAGTGGCTTTCAAACGATTTTCATTTTGTAGTGTGGGGTCCCTTTCCACCCTACCTGTCTTCCCCTTCCCCTCCCCACATACATCTAATAGACATAATCTTGCCCTTCTAATACTGGTCTTCTCCCTCCCCTCCCCTCCCCTTCCTCTTCCCAATGCTCCCCTTCCTCCTATTATCGCCTTTCTTTCTCTCTTCTCCTCTCCTTTCCTGTCTTCCCCTTTCCTCTCCTTTCCTCCCATCTCTCCTTTCCTCCCATCTCCTCTCCTTTCCTTGCATGTCATCTCCATTCCTCCCCTCTCCTCCCCTTCTTGCCCACTCCTCCTCTACTTCCCCTCTCCTCTCCTTTCTTCTCCTCTCCTCACCTTTCTTCCCTCCTCCTCTTCTTTCCTTCCCCTGTCCTCTCCTTTCTTCCCCTCTCCTTTCCATCCCTTGCCTCTTCTTTCCGTTCGTCCTCTCTCCACTGCTCTCCTATCATCTCCTCTCCCCTCCCCTCACGATTCCCTTCCTCCCCTCCCCATCTTTCTTCTACTCGCTTTTACGATTATCTCCTCTCCCCCTTCCCTCCCCCCAGACCCAGAATGAGGAGTGGATTTGGGGGTAGGTATGGGCATGTCACCCCAGGAAGTCCAACCCAGGGCTTACCTTACCTTGGCAGTCCATAGGCAGGTAGGCTCAGGTGAGATAAGGTAACGAAAGGAGGAGGATGTGAAAGAGGGGCAGAAAGGAAAAATGGCTGGGGAGGGGAGAAGGAGAGAGCCAGGTTGGGGGGAAGGGAGGGGAGAAGGAAAGGAAGGGCCGGGGAGGGAGGAGAAGAGGAGAGAAGGAGGAAAAAGAGGGAGAAAGGAGTAGGGAGAGGGTAAGGTGGGGAAGAAGTGAAGTGGAGTGACAGGGAGGGGGAAAAAATGGAGATGGGGAAATGGTAGGATAGGGAAGGGTTAGAAAATGTGAAGAAAGAGAAACAGAAGGGGAAAAGATAAGCGAGGAAAGGGAATGGGAGGGAAGGAAAGGGAAGTGGAAAAGAAAAATGGAGAGACAGGAGGGGATAAAAATGAGTGGCAAAAGAAAATCAAAGGATGAGGGAAAAATGTGGAGAGAGTAAATGGAAGGAGAGGGAAGGAGGAGGATAAAGAATGGAGAAGAGGGAGGATGGAATGAAAGATAAAGGGAGAAGATGGAGTAGAAAAATGGATTGACGAAGAAAAGGATTCACAAAAAGTCAGGGATGGACAATGAAATGAGAGGGAGGGGGAGAAAAGGTGAAGAGGAAGGAAGATGATGTGAGTGGAAAGGGGGAGGAAGAAAAGCTGGGGAGAGAAAGTGGAATGAGAGGGTTGAGGGAAAGTGAAAACGAAATGAGAAGAATGATAATATGGGAATGTGCGGGGAAAATAATAGGACATGGATGATCGATGTGTAGACAGCCATCGGTATTGATAGAAAAGAACAAAAAAAAGCAATATGAAGATAATTAGAGTACAGATAGGTAGACGGTGATAGATAGAGCTAGAACATTTGATGGATAGTTAGTGAGACAAACATGCAGAAAGATAGACACCAGTTCAGGTAGACAGACTGACAGACAAAGAGAATAGGCTCCCTGACCCGCCTAGGCAGACACACAAGTAGTCTGCTAAACACTCCTAACCTGTTTTGGGAGGTGACTTTCGCTATACCCACCCCTGAAGGCTCTCTCGCTTCTCGTAAGTCCTCTTCCATTCCTTTCCTTCTCTTTCCCATCCCTTATGGCGTTCTCATTCCTCTCGAGTCCCCTTCCATTCCGTTCCTCCTTTCATCTCCTGGTATTGGTTTTTCGTCGTCCTCTTCCTTCTTATGTCCACATCCCATCCTTTTTTTCTCCTTCTTCCCCTGGTGTTTGCTTTCGACTTCCTCTTCTTTCCTCTAATCTGTTACCTCCTTCTTTTTTTCTTCTTTCTCCCATTCTACAGTCTCTCTATCTTCTTCCTTATCCTCTTGTTCTTCTGTTTAGTGTATCGTTACTGTTTTTTTTTTTTGAATAGATAATGAAGGAAGGAAAAACAAAGGGAAGAAAATATAAGTCCATGTGCTTAAAGGCATCCTCCATTCATAAAATATGTACCGGTATAACAACTGGATTTGAACTGAAGTGGATTAAATGTTTGTGGGAAACAACTCCCAGGAAGTGAATCCCAGAGAGTAGTAGTTCTAGGGATCAATGAATTTTGATAAGCAGAGGTTCTGCATTGCGGGGTAGAGAGTGTGAATTCATGGGCGCTCCCAGCTGCCCGAGTATTTCGGGAGAAAATGTGAAGGGGAGGAATAATTGAAGCCAGTTCGTCTGAACACTTACAGTAAAAATATCTA
Organism: Coenobita brevimanus; assembly: GCF_032717465.1. Lineage (NCBI taxonomy): Eukaryota > Metazoa > Arthropoda > Malacostraca > Decapoda > Coenobitidae > Coenobita > Coenobita brevimanus. Next base: position 60,450,790 of record NC_136976.1, read on the forward strand.
TAAAATAATGCTATCATCTTCCTCCTTTTCTTTCTTCTAGTCTGCCTTGTGTTCTTCCTTTATCCAATATTTTCATATCTAGTCAACATCTTCCTATTTGTCTTCTTTATGTAATCTGCAGTATGCCCTTTCTCGTCCTCCCCTTAATTTTTTCTGTCTTTTTCTATCATCTCTCCTTCTTTTACTTTGTTCTGTAGCTAGTCTGTTCATCCCGTTCCCCCTATCCCATTTCTCCTGACCTACTCTCTTCTACTTCTGTGTTTTGATTTTGTGCTTTCCATGCTTTTCTTCTTGCTCTTCCTTGTTCGGTTCTAGAACACCAGTTTTGTGTGTGTGTGTGTGTGTGTGTGTGTGTGTGTGTGTGTGTGTGTGTGTGTGTGTGTGTGCTTTACTTTCTCTTTTTGCCTTCTGTCTTAAAAACGCTTGGTGACCTCGTCGTTTAGAACTGAACCTTGCATCTCTTGAGAATATCTGTGAAAGAATTAAATCGTGTTGCAACTGGTGAGAAACGGTACGAGTAGTCTGGGAACGTGAAAAATGTATATCCGATACAGGTTATTTCCACACCCTCAGTTGCTGTATGTATTGTAAGTAAAAATTATCAACATTGCAATCATCTTCATCTTCCTCCTCCTCATCAGCAATCCTCCTCCTCCTCCTCCTCCTCATCTCATCATCATCATCATCATCATTATCAACCCAGTTTCCCACATATGAGATAGGGTGAGGTGGTTGGTATCTTGGAACAAAAGAAAACACCCAAACAGGAAAATGATACATCACACAACATGTTCAGTGAAGCACACCATGTAGTCACTCAAACGTCGTACAAGCGGTTAGTGCTGGAACTGATAAACCAACAGATACGGTATAATCTCTGAAAATGCAAATATAATGCCACATGAATGAGTTCCACACCCTCAGTTTTCGTATAGTGAGACTCACTATATAATCTACATGAAAAGGAATAAAAAATTCCGATAGTAGAATGGAGGAACTCTGTATATTCCTTGCCTGAGAAAAATAATAAAAAATATCTTAAGTCATATAATCCACCCCAGCAGCTGGTGGAGGGATCTTAGAATGAGATTTATGTGGCAGTAATAAAAATAAATAAGTAATTAAATAAAACTAGAAGTGTCAGAACAGTGGAATGCAGTATATTTTTTGCCCGTGAATGTTATAATAGCCGTACAAATAGCTATTTGTCCCCGCTCAGCTGCTATATTTAGGTCACTAGGCTGATGATTTACTTGGAAATGTTAAAAATAGAAAGAAGTGAAAGAACGGAGGAAGGCAGTATATTGCTTGCTGGAGAATGTAAAAGATGCCATACAGTTTTATTTTCTCACTCCACACTTGCTGTATGAAGAAGCCTTAGTAATACTTTGACGGCATATTTTACTCGAATGTGAAAAAAAAAAAAAACATGCAAATTGATTTCCATGTCCCTGAAGTGCTCTGTGGAGGGATTTCCAGTACATTCTTTGCTTGGGAATGTAAAAGAAATGTGTTATATAAAAGAGGGCAGCAGTACAATATATTTTTTACATGATGACGTGAAAAATATGCCACACAAAAAGATTTCCGTGTCCCATAAGTGCTATAAGGAAGGGCCTTGTATTTACTTTGGCCTGGAAGCGCAAAATAATGGCACACGAATTGGCCACTTGCGAGTATTAATTTTTAAGGAAGTTTAAAATGTCGACAGTGATGAATTTTCGAAGTACTAGCATAAATCATGTTTAATATAAAAAAATATATGAAAAAGAATTTGACTTTACCAAGTGCATACTGAACAATGTTTTACTTCGACTTAAAACAAGGAAGGTACAGATTGAAGGACTTTCATCTTTTCACAGTGTTTGAAAAATTACTTACTATATTCCACTTTCTCACCAGATTCGAAACATAATGTTTGGAAAGTACTTAGTATTATACCAAAGTTATTTTCATATGATATTTTATCACTTCTAAATTTGAATTATGTTGTTGTTTCGGCAGCTATCATTGTTCATGTTTTCAGTCTCCTTGTGCCCCAAAACTCGGTGGTGGTCTGTTCAATTCCCTGCCTCGAAAATGTTATATGGACAACCTCACAATACAGTATTTTTACCTGGTCTTTAAACTGTTTACTGTGAGAGGTTTCCCCTACAGAAGTATAAAATCGTCTGGAGGTAGCAAGAATAAGGAAAACATCTTAGTCTTTAATCAGTGAAACTGTATGTAGCCTCTTCCTCGACAGGGGGAGAGGATCTTTCTGAGCTGAATTAATTTGTTTGGTGGTTGGAAGCAGCGTCATCATACTGAGAGGCAAAAAAAAAAAAAAAGCCAGGAACGCAGAATGAGGGACTGACCATGAGGATTTGCAGTAGCAGGGTGACTCGAGAGGCAGAGTGAAGGGCAGGGTAGGTCGAGAACCAGATGGGATGACGAGGTGGAATATCTGAGGGAGGATGGAGTGTCGCGGGAGGACGACTCATTCATTGCTGGGACAGAAATGCCTTTTTTTTTTTTTTTTTTTTTTTTTTTTTGTCGGGGCCAACCCTTACAAGATGCGACACCAGGTTATAGTGAAACCTTGCCGATTCATTTCCATACCCTTGCACGGGTGAGTGAATTGTAGCGGCCGGCATACACGCACTTGATATTGCAGGCAGCTCGACTACCGACGTTTGAGCCGTGTTGTGTGTCATGAAACAACTGATCCGTAAGGCTGCGAGACACCACTTTCCTGTAATTGGCAAAGTTTAGGGCCAGAGAAGTGATCAATCCTCGCCTAGTGCTTCGTACGAGTACCGTACACCTATAGGTAGCTAAGGGATGATTTTGAAGTGTAGGAAGTGCGAGTATGTGAACATGCTCTCTTGGTGTAGCGAAGTGTTGATAATGAGAGTCATCGAGGGAGCCCAGCAAGGTGAAACTCTTTAGGAATGCATGCAGGTTGAAAAAATACTGGTGTATGGTACTCAGATGTCAGTCCCTGATTGGATGGAACCCAGGTTTTGATGTTTGTAGACAAACACGCTAGAGTCTCCATACTCTTAGAATGCTACAATGAAATAACAATCACTTTTTTTTTTTTCTTTTAGCTTCCATAGTCCACGGGTGTTTACATCTGAGCTCTCTCCCTCTCCCCTCCAACATTCCTCCTCCCCCCCTCCCCTCCCCACCAGGTATTCAGAAACCGTGGGGGAGGGCAGGAAGTGTGTCCGTCTCCATTTGCGTGATAAGTGGGTGCGGCAGGCGGGCGTGTGGTGTGGGCGGTATTGAAGGAACCACTTGGAATACCTCACCCACACAACCCAAATGTTCGGCACGGGCCACATGCCAAGGGGAGTGCTAGCGGCTGCCTCTTGATCTGGCCTTTGTTTATGTATATGTTTATTTTAATCCTTAGGTGGAAAAGGTTCATGAGGATGATGATTTTATTATTTTACTATCAGTTTCGATTCTGCTATTCATTTTCTTGCAAATTATTGTTTATTTATAAGTGATTATACAATCTTTTCGCCGTTGTTTTTTGTTTTCAGCATTTCCATTTCTGCAGAGTATGATCACTGGTATATTTTCCCAAAGCTGTGATAAGTTACAGCCAGTTCACTTCTAAAGTACCGTTTTCTTAGCAATACTTTTCCATTCCTTTTGTGTCTTACAAACAATTGCTTCTTTGGCCTTTTATAACAGAGCCTAAATGTTTATTGAAGCAGAACCTAAAATTACTTTTTATAAGTTGTTCTGTTTCTTGTCATCTTTTCCCTCCTTTGGAGATTTACAGGTAGTTTGAGCATAAAGGAGTGACAATGTATTGCTGTTGGCCGTGGAAATGATAATAATGATGGCCAGAATACTTATTACGATAATGATTTAACCTTTAAGGGAAATGGGATGGTAAAAGGTAGTAAGTTATGAGGTGTAAGGTATGGTACGAAATTGATGATGATAATGATTATGGCGATGATGATGATGATGATGATAAAAGTAGTACAGGGATTTAATAGCGACCAATTAAAGTTAGGGCAAGGTGGGAAGAAGGAAGGTATAATACCGGCAGTGTGAGAGAAGAGAGATGATGTGCTGTGTAATGGTATGGAAATGATGGTGATGATAATGATGATAGCAAAAAAAATGGATTGATGAACGAGATGATGAAGGCAGGGCTAGGTCGTGGTGTGGTGTAGAGGGGGAGTGGTGATGCGCTACGGCGGTATGGAAATGATGATGATGATGATGATGAAAGTAGCATGGAAACGTAACAGCGAGTGAGAGACAGAGGAGAATCTTAAGAGGGCTGGTGAAAGTCAGGAGGAGGTAGCCTAGTAAGGTATGGTATGAGGGAGGAGGAGTGATGATGGTATGGAAATGAGGCACCTCTTTTATAGACCTACACTCTGATTTCACCACCCCTACTCCCTCTTCCCTCTCCCTTCCTTCTCTCCTTGACCCTACACTCTCTTATATTCCCCCCCCCTCCCTCCCTCTCCCTCTCTCTCTCTCTCTCTCTCTCTCTCTCTCTCTCACTCTCACTTACTCCCTCCCTCCCCTCCCTCCCTTGCCTTCCTTCTGACCTGCCTATCTCCTTACGCCCAATCTCCATCCTCGCGTTTCTTCTCGTACTCTTTCAGTTCTCTCTTCGGCCCTTCCTTCTCTCGTCTTTCCTTGCACCCCCTTACTCCTTCCTTCACGCCATTTCCTTTTCTCCCTTGCTCCTTATCCTACTCTTTCTCTCTCCATCCCTCCTCTCACCATTTCCTTTTCCTCTCCGTCTTTCTTCACCCCTGCTTCATCGATCCTCTTTCTCCATTCCCTTATTTTCCTTTCCATTCCTATGCCTCTTCCCTCCCAGCTCATCTCCCTTCACCTATTCTCTGTCCTCTCCTTCCACCCCTCTCCTTTTACCCAACCTTCTACCCTTTCTCTCGGTCCCTTCTCTCCTGTAATTTCTCCTTCCACACTGTCTCCTTCTCCTGCCATCCTCCCTCCACGCCCTTACCCCTCCTCCCACTTCCTCCATCCACACCCCTTCCATTCCTCCTATCCCTTCCCTCCACAGCCCTACCCCTCTTTCTACCTCCTTCTTCCACAACCCTACCCCTCTTTCTACCTCGTCCTTCCACACCTCTACCTCCCTTCCCCATCCTCTGTTCACACCCGTACCCCCCTCTCCCACTCCATCTTTTCATACCACTTCCCCCTACTTTCTTTACTTCCTCCTGCCCTCCACCTGTGCCGCCCCTTCCTGTCCCTCTCCCTTCCACTACCCCACCTGTCCTTCCTCTTTCCGTCTTCCCTTCTTCCTCTTGTACTCTCTCCCATGCACTTACAATCTTCCCTTCTCCTCCTTTTCTCCCCTACCCTCTCCTTCCTTCCCTTCTCCCTCCCTCTCCCCGCCCTCTCATCGTTCCACATACTCCCCTTCTCCCCGGCAGTGTTTTCCGTATGTTAATGTGAGTGGTGGTGGGTAGGTCTAGTGGGGCTTGTTGTGATTTGCCGTGACTTGTTGGAGACGTGGAGGAAGGAAGGAAGGAAGGATGGAAGGAAGGAAGGAAGATATTCGTACATTAAGAAAGAAAGGAAGGAAAGAAGGAGAGAGAGGAATGGAACGGAGGAGGAGGTGGAAGAGGAATGACAGGAAGGAAAGGAAGAAGATGAGGATTACCGTGAGAGAGAGAGAGCGAGAGAGAGAATGATGGATGATTCCGATCCCATTTCCCGGCAAATGTGAATTCCTGCATCACCGGCTTCTTAAAATGATCCCCGACACGAGAGAGAGAGAGAGAGAGAGAGAGAGAGAGAGAGAGAGAGAGAGAGAGAGAGAGAGAGAGAGAGAGAAGGGGGTAGGGGAATTGGGAGAATGTTAATTTTTGTTTGTGTGCGTGTGTAGAGACGCTAACTAGTCACCGAACAACAGATAGGAAAGGGAAAGAAACAGATACATCCAAAGTAAAAGAGCGAGCGAGAGAGGCAGGCAGAAATAGAGAGGACATTTTGACCTCACAGTGTAGTTCACTGTGACAAGAATAGCCTAGAGAGAGAGAGAGTCGAATATAGCCCTGACACTCAACACTTAGAGGATGGAAAATATGTTTGGGGTGAGACAGGATGTTATGTATAGGCGATTACGGGTTGGAAAATAATTATGTGATGATGCAAATAGATACTTAAATGTTGATAAATACGACTGGGATGAGAGAGGTAGCTCAATATAGACAGTAACCTGTTGGCAGTATGTATAGGATGGGAGAGGATGTGGAATATATACCATTACAGATTTGGAAACAAATGGGATGAGAGGGATGTTTAAAATAGACAATTGTAGGTTAGGAAATATGGCTGGGATGAGAACGGGTGTTAAATATAGACGCTTAAAGGACGGGATATATAACTGGGATGAATGAGGATGTTCAGTGCAGAGAACAGAACTAAAAACAGCGATAGGTTAGGAAATACGACTGGGACGAGCGAGTTATACTTAACATTTAACTTACCAAAAATTGTCAGCGCTCCACTTTGATTGCTGAATTGAACCAGTAGATTAACATGAGAATATGGTATGCTAGTCATGAAAAGGCGCTATGCATAGGATATAGAGGTGTAGCATTGTTTTTTCTGCTACTGAGGTACGTGAAATGTGCTGCAAAAGGACAAAAACTAGGGGGCCAAGTTAAGTGAAAGAAATGCAGGCAAATTTACTCTAGACTTATGCCCATCGACAGCACAGTGGGTCAGTACGGCAGACAACCACTAAAGGTTTAAGAGATGAGGAAAGGACGACCTCCACCACGCGTTAGAGAGGGAGGTGGGAAGAAGCAAAAGAGGAAAAAAATATTTTATAGTGTTAACAGTAAGCACTTACAGGTTAGGATATATGATCAGGACTGACTGGCAGGGATAAAACTCAGAATTGTGGGGTTTAGCGCCTAATCGGAAGGAAGGAGGGGGAAGAAAAGAACTGGGGTGGGAAGCGATCAGTGAAACAGTGTTGTGGTTTAACCCAACACGTGCGGGCAGTATACTGTGGGTGAGACAGTCCCAAACATGTACCAGTGTAATTGACAAGGAAAGCTCCAACATATCCGCCTCTCCCCAGTGTGACAAGCAGCCATCAATCTACGTTCTTACCTCACCTGTTAGCTCAAATGATTATGCTGTTATAGATTCTCTTACAGGTCGTGTAGTGTGTTCACATACTAACCAGAAACATTTTAAGGTGCTGGCCGGGGGCGTTATTTCATTTAATAATATAAACTAAATACTGAAAACCTGACTGGGTAAGAAACTTGATTAGTCTCTCTCTCTCTCTCTCTCTCTCTCTTATTCCCCATCTTTTACCACGCTACGAGTATTTCTAGCACAGCTTTCCATTTCTGTCTTTGTAGATCATCCATAATTGCTTTTTGTTCTTTGTTTTCCGATTTAAGACTTTGATTATATTCCTTTATGTCAGGCATGTACGAGCCGGCCGTTACAGTACATATACATCCCTTTTTCTTATTCGTACTTATTTTTGATTTCTGCATCCGTTTTCTCTGTTCTTTTGTTTTTGTTTTTATTTTTCGCGTTATTTCTTGTACTCTCTTGTTACCTCCTATCTTTCTCCTGTTTCGCTTTTCCTTTCAGTCTTCAGTGGTCGTCCCGTGTTCTTCCCCTGTCCTCTCATGTTCTTCGGTTCTTTTCTCTTGTTCTTCATATTTCTGTTCATGTTCCCTTTGCGCTTTTAAATTCTTCCTTTTATTCGTTTTATTTATCGGTCTTTTATATTTGTTTTGAATTTTTAAAGTTTTAATTTATTTTCTGTTAGTCCTTTTTGACCACTTGTTCCTCCGCCTTTATTCCCTGTTCCTTCTTGTTTTTCACTCGCTTCTCCTTGTTCATTCAGGGTCTCTCTCTCTCTCTCTCTCTCTCCCCGAATGTTCTCTTGCAGCCCTGACAAAGTCCTTCTCTCTCTCTCTCTCTCTCATTGTCCTCCCATTTTTTTTTTTTTTTTCCGTTTCCCTTTTCACCCTTCCGTTTTTTCCTTTAATACTTCCCTACCTCCCACTAGTGTCTCCCCCGAGGATATGTCAAAACCAGAGGCCGGGGCGTAGAAGGAGAGAGAGAGAGTGTGTGAGTGAGTGAGTGAGTGAATCCCCCGAGCAAGAACTAGTGGCCCATTTAGCTCTGCAGGACACAGAGAGATCCTTGGAGACCGCTACATCTCTCACCAGAAATAGGTTACTCTGGTGCGGGTTCGAACTGCCAACCCTACGATAGCGAAGCACGAGCGCTACCACTGAGCTATTCAGGCCCCGGAGAGAGAGAGAGAGAGAGAGAGAGAGAGAGAGAGAGAGATCTTTGCGTGGGAGGGAAGAATCAAAACAGAGACTATTCTCATCATTTTCAACCTCCTGTCTAGTAGGTCATCCTCTCCTCCCTGGCCCCTTCGTCCTTCATTCACTTCTCCTTCCCCCTTACCTCCTCTCTCTCTCTCTCTCTCTCTCTCTCTCTCTCTCCCCACCATTCTTCCTCCTCACTTATTACCCTATTCCTTTCTTACCCATCATTCACCACTTCCTCCATCCACTTCCTCTTTTCCTACACCCTTCCCCACCTCCACTTCCTCTTTTCCTGCACCCTTCCCCACTTCCACTTCCTCTTTTCCCACACCCTTCCCCATCTCCACGTTCTTTCTTCGTATTCTCTTTCCTCCCATAGCTTCCTCTCTTCCTACATTGTTCCTTCCCTCCACAACCCCTCCCTCATACATTGTTTCCTACCCCCACTTCTCCCCGTCCTACATCCTTCTTCCCCACCCCTCCCCACTCTTTCGCCACTTTCCTTCCCTGTACATCCTCGCTGTCCTCCACTTTGCTTCTTTCTGTGCCCTTCCCTCCCGTTCCTTCCTTCTTTCCCCCTACCTTCTGTCTTCCTCTCGTCTAGTCTCGCCAACTCCTCCCCCACCACCTTTCCCCGCTCCCCCCGCTGTTTCTTTTCCATCCCTCCTCCCCCTCCCCCATCTTGTTACGTGTCTGTTTTTTATTCATCTCTTCCCTGCTCCAAGCCTCCCCTTTTGTACTCCCTGTATCTTCTCTTCTTTGTTCCTTGTCTCTCCTCTCACTTCCAACCCCTTCCTTCCCCGTTTCCTTCCTCTTTCTCTCTTTTGCATCCCTCCTTATCCTCCTCTCTGCTCTTCTTTCCATTCCCTCCTACCCTCTTTCCGTCATTCCTTCCTACCCTCCTTCCGTCATTCCTTCCCACCCTCCTTCCGTCATTCCTCCCTACTCTCCTTCCATCATTCCTCCCCTCTCCCCTGCTCCTCTTCTTCCGTCTCCAGTTCTGTTTTCTCTCCATTCCTCTCTGCTTTCCCCCTTTCCCTCCATTCTCCCTTCCTTTTATCTTTTTTCCTTCTATCCCCCTTCCCCTCTGCTGCCATCTTCCCCTCTTCCCCTTTCCTCCTCTCGCCTTGTTCCTCCTCCCCTCTTCCCTCTCCCCGCTGCCATTATTCGCTTCTTTACCCTTATTATTCTGTGGAAGGTTTGTTCGATGTTGCTAGTGTTTTTGTCGTGGCCTGCTAACGAGTCTCTCTCTCTCTCTCTCTTAACATCTTTGCATCATTTCTTCTTTCTCTAGCTTCATCAACCTCTTTTCTCCCCAGTATATTCTTAATTTAATCTTTCTTTATTCCTTCGTAACACATTCACTTTGTCCCCCCACCCCAATTTCCTTCCTTTCTCTTTTCTGTCCTCAACTTTTTCCATCTCCTTCCTCCTTCATCACTGGTTCATCTTGCCTCTTGCCCCCCCCCCCCCCCTCTCTCTCTCTCTCTCTCTCTCTCTCTCTCTCTCTCTCTCTCTCTCTCTCTCTCGCTCGCTCGCTCCCCACCTGTCTAACTGTTCATCTGTATCCACTTACCACCTTTCTAGAGACCTCCCCATCTCCCTGCCACTGCTTTTAGGCACCCAGTACTTCTTGCCTCCACTCTTCCCAGTCCATTCTCCCTCTCGTTAGTCTGCTCTTCACCAGTTTACTCTTTCCCGGTTTGCTTCCTCCTCTGTTCATTTCTCTTCCAGTCCCCCAGAAGAGAAGTGAGGAGGCGGCGAGGAGGACGAAGCACGAGAAAGAGTATAGAGAGGGGTGAGAGGGAAGGTTTAGGGAGGAGTGAAAACGGCCTTAGTGTTTCATTTTAGAGACTTCATAACTAGATCTCATTTATTTATGCCCCGTACGAATAGTTAACTACGCATCTGTACCAAATATGAGGAATGTTTTAACAGTTTTAGCTTGATATTTAGCGAATTTCCAAAAAATTGTAGTGCTTTTCAAGAGTAAACCGCCTTTTTTTATGGAAAGACATACCGGTATCTTGGTATCTAAAGTACTGAGAAGAAGCTGCAAGAAAAAGAGGGGACGAGGGAGGGAAAGAGAGAAGAAAGAGTGGCAAAAAGATCGAAGGACGGGAGAAGAAGGAGTGTGGAGGAAGACTGAGGAGTGTGGAAGAAGACTGAGGAGTGAGGAGGATGGGAGTGAGAAGGGTGTCCGAAGGGAAGAAAGGAGTAAGGAGGAGGGGAAGAGAAGAGGATGAGTGAGAAGTCTTCAGGCATGGGTCCTTTACCACTCGACTCCTTGTCATTAGATGGAGAAAGGTGAGTAGGAGGAGCGGAGAGGAAAAATGGAGAGAGAGAGAGAGAAGGAGGAGGTGACAAATCAACCAATGTCGCCATCACCATCCCATCCCGATCACCATGATTGAATTTTGCAAACCCTCAAGTGATGGATGACACCAGGACTGCGACTCAACCCTTCTCTCTCTCTCTCTCTCTCTCTCTCTCTCTCTCTCTCTCTCTCTCTCGGTCGTTCCCCTTTCAGCTTCTCGCTCTGTTTTTCTTCCCTTTCCATCATCTTTTCCCTCCCTCCTTCAAATCTCTCACCCCTTCATCATCCCTCTCTTCTCTCTCTAATCCCTCACCCTCTCTCAATCCCTTCCCTCACACTTTGCCCAGAAATTGGCAGTGCTATCGTTTTCCCCCCTTACTCAGGCTCAATCCCTGTTCTGAATCATTTGTCCTCTTTTCCTTCCCAAAGGTTATAAATCCTTCGTTCCCTCATTCTTTATCTCCTTGTGTCTGTCAATTAGTCAGCCGGTCTGGTGGTGGTCATATGCGCTAGTTTGGAAGTGGATGTCTGGTGCTGTGTTGGTTTGAAATTACAAGAGACGCATGATTATATATATTTATATATACAGTGTATATATATATATATATATATATATATATATATATATATATATATATATATACAATATATATATATATATATATATATATATATATATATATATATATACAATATATATATATATATATATATATATATATACAATATATATATATATATATATATATATATATATAATATATATATATATATATATATATATATATATATATATATATATATATATATATATATATATATATATTTGCGCAGACATACTTTTTTCTCGGGCTGGTCTTTTCATGTACTTGTCAACGTCCTGTTCTGTAAGTTCCGATTTTTTTCTTGTGCCTAGTGTCTCTGATTTCTTTTTGCCTATAGGAACCTGTCGATTCAGCCCTTATTTCCAACGTCCTTAATAGTTTACAACAGCGGAGCCTGGATTTTAGCTCTTAATTAGTTTTTTTTCTTTCCCCTGAAGAAATTATATGGCACTAGCGAGAGTGCAGTAGTGCATTGAAAAAGACTTCCGTATTACAACCCCATGTCAGTAATCTTCCTGTACTCTTTCACAGCGAGGCAACTTTAATCAAGGAAAATATGTTGGATGTGGAAGACTCGTGGCTAGAGAAATAAAATATCATCATAATAAAAAGTTAAACGGAAACAATTTCTAACCAGTGTGCCGCAAGGTATTACAGTAAGCTTCAACAAGGCGTGTGGTGGTAGCATGAATAGAATGTCATCACCACCATTCTGGGTTAATCACTGAATCACTTACCCAGTCACGAACAAAGGATAAGTAGAGTATTATGCGATAAAAATAATTATTCGTTGAAAAGTGAAGTGTTTTAGCATATCGTGTGTGTGTGCGTGCTTAAACAGTAATGAACCCTGCTTAACTATATCCCTAATCTGTCCATTTATTTACTCTCTCTCTCTCTCTCTCTCTCTCTCTCTCTCTCTCTCTCTCTCTCCTTATTCAATTATTACTTTGTCCTTACACCTTCCTTCACCTCCCACACACCACCCTTACTCATATCCCCACCAGTCTTTTTCATAGTCTACATTTTCATCTCTCAACCATCCCTACCACATAATCACCCTCATATACCCCTCACGTCGGCCTTGTTGTGCTTTTCCCTCTCCCTCCAGACACCTTTATTATAATATCATATACTCTCGATCTTATTCCTTCATCCTGTTCTTGGTCCATCTGCCCTTCCAACAGCCCTTCTTAAGTCTTTCGTTATATCCACTACTCCCCCACTTTATCCTTGGTCTACCCCCTCCCTCCAAATACCCACCCCTTATATACACTCCTTTCCCTTATACTCTCCCACCTTATACCTTCATCCGGTTCTTGATGCATCCGTTCTTCGTTAAACCACGTCTTCCCAAGAACCTCCCTTACCGTGGCCCATATTCTTGCCGGTTAAGGAGACTCCCTAACACCTCTTCTCTAGCGATTTATTTTTGGCTACGGCTGACTAATATAGTATTGTACGTTACTTATGCAGAGTATGGCGATATTGCAAGGATGTACATTACTTGCAAGATGACAATAAGGTGTAATAAGCAAAATAAATCGCCAAGGAAAAGTGTTAGGGATCTTCCGTAACCGATGAGATTACTGGCCCTTGTCCTTCTATTGCCTGCCCCTCTTACAAAGCTTCACACACCTCTCCTTCAGTTGAGTCCATATGGCTGCACCACTTTTTTTTTTTTTCCCCCTCCCACCGCATCAACAGTGACTTGTGATTTTGTATTTATATTCGCGCCACACTCCTCCTGGCTGCCCCGATTTCATGCATTCTGTACTTTAACTTTTCATTCTTTACTTCCAAATGAATGGATCTCCTTCAAGTTTATTAACGCATATGTACAGAGTGTGCTAGGACTTAATGTACTAACATCAAGAGGTGATTCATGGACAAATTTTGAGCTGTAAATACTACATAAACGTTTATTCACTTCTTAGTTGTTGTGGAACTATAATTACTGATGACTTTATGGACGAAAATGATCCCCGCCTCGTTATTACACTCATAAGGTCATCAGTAATTGCAGCTTCGTAACAGCTGAAAATTGTACCTATGTTGAGGGAGCATTCTTTGCTCAAAATTAAACAAAAAATTCTGTCATGCTGTTGAATCAAATCCTGGGAGATGGAAAACGTATATACTTCTTTCATGACAACGTTGAAAAGTAACTAGCTTTTATATGCATATCTTCCTGTAACACCAACTCATCAAACCATTTCTTGCTCTACATTTCCTTCGTCTTTTAATCACCTTATCCTTCACTCTTTTTTGTTTTATTAAACTTCTCAGAGTTGTTTACAGTGTGACTGAAAAGTGGTTCCTGTATTTATGTTTATTTTCATGCCCATCTAGGCCTTCCACCTTGATCTTCCTCTACCTTTTTCTCTTCCTTGATCCATTTTGCTCTGATTATTCTCCATGACCGCCTGCCCTCATCTCAAATAACTCAGATCACCTCAGAGTGTTGTCTACAAATAATAACGTTAGTTTTATCTGTCACGCCATCACGAGCTGCCACGCGACAACCAGGACCAGATCTTCATGATGCCTACCCTCCCTCTTGTCACCACGGGGACCCAGACCATGCCTGGTTCTCCAGAACCTCTCCCTTCTCAACCACCATCACGGGGAAGGTGAAGTGGTTCAGTTATAAGGCGGGTTACGGCTTTATCACCAGGCTGGATACAGCTCAGGATATCATCGTGCATTGCCGTGCCATCAAAAAGCCTAACCCCAGGAAGGCTGAGAAATTCCTGGCAGATGGGGAGAAGGTGGAGTTTAAGATCACGCAGGGGACGAAAGGACCAGAAGTTGCCTCTGTCACTGGCCCTTCTGGCTGCCATGTCGAGAGTTCTAGCCACGCCCCAGCTCGACACCGACATCGTCTTAGCGCTACAGCTGGTGAGGGGACCATCATTCAAGCCCGGATCTTCGCCTGCATTCAAACTGCAGTTGCCATCGCGAGAGAAGGCCGTGCAGCCCTCATCAGGCTTATCCCTCTACTCCTCCATCGTAACAAGCCGCCCCTCATCTCCATCCCTAAAGAGGCAATCACTGACATCCCCTCTCCTCCGCCTTCCACCTCTGTGCCACAGGACGGCCACCCTTACTCCAGCCCGCCTCGGGATCATCCTAAGCCTACATCCCAACTTTGCTTACGACCGACTCGCCTCAAGACTCCATACCATGAGATGAAACCGACATCCACGAGCATCCTGGCTCTTCCCCGTTCTTCATCACCGCCTCCTCCTACACCTACAGAAGACGAGGACATGGAGGTGTGTCCTGAATCCACCCCTGCTTCACCAACACATGCTCCTCCGCCAGCGTCTGTGAGGAAAAAAAGAGAGAGAGACAGCACAACAAACTCCACCTCCTGCTCCAACAGACTCAGACCCTTACCCTGAGTCAACAACTGATCCTCTGCCTGAGCCTCCTGACCTCAAGAGTAGCATTTCCGCCGTGCTACCTCCAGACGCGATAACTGCTGCTCATCTTGCCTCCGTCACTGAAGCAGATTTCAAGAAAACGGAAGATTACCAACTACCTGACAACCAATTTCTCTATTCTGATTGGCTCACTAACGCGTTTGTACAATGGCCTGAAATTTACTACTGACCATGAAGACTTCATTATCAGCGCCTCCAAAACAGACCCAGAAGACGTTGCAGTTCTCAGCTACATCGTTACTGAGTTCTGTCCGACAGTCATCCACAGACCGGACTATATAGACGGCTCGGTCCTCTCTTCATGAGGGGTAAATGTTAAACTACAACAACTATTTTATCTGTGTGTCTTCGTGGGCACATTGCTCTTGGTCAACCCCAGCCACCTCCTCCAGCCACCTCACTCACACTTTCGTAGTCAACCTCTGCCTTTCTTTCTGTCCACCCTCTATATCGCTTACTTTTTTTTTATGTCTGTATTTTCGTGCCCATCTTGTTCTTGGTCTACCTTTTCTTTTTATGCCCACCCTCCTTTCATACTCCTTCAAGTTTGCCTTTCACACTTGGCATCAATGAAAAGTGATGTGTTTTTATCATTGTATATTCGTGCTCACGTATTTCTGCCCGGGTAGTACTCTGTCTCACTTTCTTCCAGCCACCCTCATTTTTTTTTCCAGTTCTTCATTCCAAATTCAGTCGTGTTTTATCAGTGCGTTATCGTACTACATTCGCCCTTGCATGTTGTTCTTGGCCTGGTTTGCCTTATTCCTTCTCTTTTTATCAGCCTCCCTGCTCTTAGACATTCATAAGACGTTCTTTGTCTCTCAGGCTCCTAAGTGTCATCTTGAAGAAAATCATCTGATGCCAACTAAAATAGATTAATAGAGTTAGCTCGACAATAAATGTTGATGGGTCTTATACGTTTTATCAGCTGAGTCAAACCGTCTGAGGTTAGCTGGAATAAAATCATTGACTAGTCTTGATCGTGAGAATTGTGTATTTTCGTGCCTACCATAGTCTTGGTCTTCCCGTCCTCCTCCTCCTCTCTACTACTTTGTTCTCATGGACTCACAAACGTTCCCTCCCACACATTCTGATACTGAAGGACGCAGTGGCTACATCCCCGTTCCAGACGCAAGGTTTATTTTTCTTTTTCCTTTTTTTTTTTTTAAGCCTCGTCTTGTCTTACCACGTCTTTGATCATGAGGGAATGTTTATCTTGTGCATTTTTCATAATGGTGAGGATCCCCGGCTGCGCTTTTGAGTTGCAGGCCCAATGAATGTTTACCAGGTGTGTATAGTTAGGGTTAGGAGCAAGAAAACATTTATTTAAAATGCCAAAGCATGGAGTCATCATTATTCTTGTGAACTGGCCATGTTCAGTGTGATACTGAGGAACATTTATTGCTCTTTGAATACCATGGAATGTTTCTTGGTTGTGCTTAATGTGGGTTGGGGATGGGTAACATTCAGTACGCCGTGCACAAGTACTTGGTGATTACCCTCCCCCCGCGTTTTTTTTTTTTTTTTTTTTTTTTTAATTGTCGCTTCCTTTGCTTTTTTTGTTGATCAGCGAATGTTTACCAGGTGTGCTTAGTTTGTGTCAGGATCAGGAATACATTTATTTGGTATACTGTACTTTGCCCAGTTTTCGTTCCGCACTTAGCCTGTATACTGTAGGTTATTAATTTTTTTTAAATTAGGCAATTATTCTTATATTATCGACTTTTGTTTTGTCTGAAATGAATTTCTTCAGCCTGAGTAGCTATGTTATTCCTAAATTATTAGTTATTCTGCTACAAGTCTAATATGTTCACCTGACGAGAGTCCCTGTAGTGAAAGATGTTAATGAAGGGTATAAATACCTCCATCAGTTTGATAAGTCTCTCCTAAGCTGAAAAGCTCGCCTACAGGCATCAGAAAAATAACACTATTATCCTCTTGCACAAAGGTAATGACTGTTTACTGAAAATGTCTAGTTAATGAACAAGAAACACACACACACACACACACACACACACACACACATATATATATATATATATATATATATATATATATATATATATGTACTAGGGTTGGAAGAAATACGATTTTTTAAATAAAAATCAAAACAATGTTTTTTTTTAATTAAAATAAGATTTTTTATTATAATAGTTTTTTTTTTTTACTGTTCAAAAAAATTTTCACCCCTTTTAAAATTTTTCACCCCTTTTAAAAATTTTTACCCCATTATTCACACTTCACTTTTTATACAATAATGCACGCATTTTTTCTGTGTGTGTGAGTTTTACGCCAGGTACCCCTTTTTTGGATAGGGGCTATGGCGTTGCCCCTGGGTAGAGGACTTTGGTTTGGAGCGTGTAGCATTTTATGACCGGATGCCCTTCCTGATGTCTACCAATGACCCTTGGGTGGATTCGATCCTCCGACCCTTCGGTCAGAACGGAGCGCTCTAACCCACTGAGCCTCATGAAGAGAGGACCGAGCCGTCTATATAGCCCGGTCTGTGGATGACTGTCGGACAGAACTCAGTAACGATGTAGCTGAGAACTGCAACGTCTTCTGGGTCTGTTTTGGAGGCGCTGATAATGAAGTCTTCATCCCTCTACTCCTCCATCATAACAAGCTGCCCCTCATCTCCATCCCTAAAGAGGCAATCACTGACATCCCCTCTCCTCCGCCTTCCACCTCTATGCCACAGGACGGCCACCCTTACTCCAGCCCGCCTCGGGATCATCCTAAGCCTACATTCCAACTTTGCTTACGACCGACTCGCCTCAAGACTCCATACCATGAGATGAAACCGACATCCACGAGCATCCTGGCTCTTCCCCGTTCTTCATCACCGCCTCCTCCTACACTTACATGGAGGTGTGTCCTGAATCCACCCCTGCTTCACCAACACATGCTCCTCCGCCAGCGTCTGTGAGGAAAAAAGAGAGGGAGACAGCACAACAAACTCCACCTCCTGCTCCAACAGACTCAGACCCTTACCCTGAGTCAACAACTGATCCTCTGCCTGAGCCTCCTGACCTCAAGAGTAGCATTTCCGCCGTACCACCTCCAGACGCAATAACTGCTGCTCATCTTGCCTCCCTCACTGAAGCAGATTTCAAGAAAACGGAAGATAACTAACTACCTGACACCAATATGTGTAAAGGTGTTTGCTCTCTCAGGGTCGCGTCTTCCTTAGTAGTTTATTCCAGCAACTGCCAAACAGCTACATTCAGCTCTGAGTTAGTCATTCGAACCTGAGTCTTTATATCACCATCATTAACCTAACTGATGGCGAGAGCTCCAGTATCTGCTCTTTACCAACTGACTCCGATATTTTTCTCCTTGAGAGTATAAATGAAGTTCTTTGTTGACTTGATTATATTTATGAGGATGCTAAGGAGCCATAGCAGTGCATGTTTACTGAGTGCGTTTAGTCTTCCGCAGAAGGAGGAAAGAGATTGCGATTTGTTCAGTTTTCATTAAGAACCGATTTTTTTTTTTTTTTCAACCGACTTATCCTTGTGGATTATTTTCTCCTAAGTTAATGAATAAATCCCGTGAGTTATAAAATTAACCCCTTTATCCTGAGGACGTAATTGTTATTTATTTTTGCTATCCCCTGATGATTTTGTTAAACTTTTCTGCAGTTTTCAAACTAGAGGCGCTACATTCAATTTTCAGTAAGCCCATCGCTACCAGGGGGCCCTCTCAACTTAGCTAAATGAGATAGTCAGCTAACATTAAAAATAAAGGTACATTATCTTCCTGAAGTGGTTAAAGGACAAACGAAAATGACCTCGTGGCAGCAGAGGAGGTGGTGGTCAAGTGGTAAGTCATCGTCAATACTCGCTAATGAAAGAGAGAGAGAGAGACCCATATGTCACTTTCTATCTGCCAAATCACATTAAACGTCACAAAACACCCCTGCTAATACCATTGCACTAATCCTGAATAAGATTGCATAATTTCAGTATGTAAGTATATATTTCGCAAATCGGGTGGTGTGTAACAAGTGTATGGACCTCTGTATACTTGTAAGGTAGCTGGGCGTGACCTGCGTGTCGATGTCGCAGGAGCACCCAAATATTAAAGAACAAAATTAGAGGACATTAATTTGCTCTCTCTCTCTCTCTCTCTCTCTCTCTCTCTCTCCCATATGCACACACATGCAATACGACATGTAGAGACATAGCGCAATACACATGCCACTCACATTTCACTAACAAAGCCGTCGCACGAGCATGGCCAGAACATCTCATGGGACGCAGGTGTGGACAGACTGGAAATGTGAGCTATTAGGCCGCAGTGGTTGCATTACCAAAGTTTGGTTTAAAAAAATGTTTGCTGGGGTTCGAGGCTTTGTTGCATGGGTACATTCACACATACATAAACATGCATGCATACATACGTTCAAATATTTATACATACATGCAAACTCAGCCTCAGTTGTATAAATCTCTCTCTCTCTCTCTCTCTCTCTGTTTTTCCACTTCGTTTCCCCTTCCTTTGTCTTTCATTTCATCTCTTTGTCGATTTCTTTTGTATTCCCTCTTTTTCATCCTCGATATTTTTCTTCCATTTCTCTCTCTCTCTCTCTCTCTCTCTCTCTCTCTCTCTCTCTCTCTCTCTCTCTCTCTCTGTTTTTCCACTTCGTTTCCTCTTCCTTTGTCTTTCATTTCATCTCTTTGTCGATTTCCTTTGTATTCCCTCTTTTTCATCCTCGATATTTTTCTTCCATTTCTCTCTCTCTCTCTCTCTCTCTCTCTCTCTCTCTCTCTCTCTCTCTCTCTCTCTCTCTCTTGTTGTCCACTTTTACCACCTTCCCTTTCATCTCCCCTTGTACTTCAGATATTCGTCACCCCACACTTATTCTCCTCCCTCTCCTCCTCCTCCTCCTCCTTCTCCTCCTCCTCCTCCTCCTTCTCCTCCTCCTCCTCCTTCTCCTCCTCCTCCTCCTCGTCTTTCATTTTATCATTTTCTTTTTATTCCCGTTTAACCAACTTTCGACATTGCCTTTTTCAGTGTCTCCTTTGCCCCCCTTTTTCCAGTTTTATTTCTCATTCCTCCTCTGCTTCTCCTACTTCTCTGTTTCCATTATTCATTATTGCTTCTCTTCTTGTTTATATTCTTTTCCTTCTGTTTTTTTTTTCTTTTTGTTTCCCCGCTTACCTTGTTTGTTTTCTTTGTCTCTTCCTTGTTTGTTCTCTCCCTTGTCTCTGTCTTTATATTTTCAGTCCATCGTTTGCTTCTCTTTATTTTTTGTTTTCCTCTTTCCTTAGTCTTCCCTCTTCCAACTTTGTCTCTGACCTCTTTGTCTTTTATCTCTTCTGTTTTTACTTTGATCGTCTTTCCTTATCTTCTCTTTCCTCTTTTTTTTTTTCATCCTGTTCATCATTGTTCCACTTTCTTGTTTTCCCTTGTGTCTCATTCCTTCTTACTCCAACCACCACCACCACCACCACCTCCTCCTTCTGCTCCTCCTCCTCCTGCTCCTCTTCCTCCTCCTCCTCCTCCTCAGCCTCCTCCTCCTTCTCCTCCCGACCCAGGAAGAGCGTGGAGGAAGGAGCTGACTGCAGGGATTTTCTTCTTCTTGGCAGGTGGAGCAGAAGAGAATACGAGGCCAGAAGAGAGGAAGAGGAGGAGGAGGAGGAGGAGGAGAGATGATAAAACCGAAGTATTAAGCATAGGTTGGAAGGGTGATAATGAAGAGGAGGAGGAGCAGGAAGACTTGAAAGGAGGTATAAGGACCAGTAGTACATCAAAAGATCTAACGCCCCATACCAAGGAGGAGCGGGAGGAGTGAATAGGAGGAGGAGGAAGAGACCGCAGATTTTGAGGAAGGAGGGCGAGAAGAAAGAGATGATCAGAAATTATGAGTGAAACTACAGATAATACCGTTTGAATGTTAGAATACCAACTAACAGTAGACAAGAGAGGCAACGCATAAGTAAGGACGAGGAGGCGAAGAAGAAATGATAAAAACGGGGAGACTGAGGAATAAAAAGAGGTTTAATAACAGTAATAATAATAATAGTAGTAGTAGTAGTAATGATAATAATAACAATAATAATAATAATAATAATAATAATAATAATGCTTGGCAAAAGAGAGAGAGAGAGAGAGAGAGAGAGAGAGAGAGAGAGAGAGAGAGAGAGAGAGAGAGAGAGAGAGAGAGAGAAAAGCGACAATCGTACTTTGGCAAGAATGGTGGGGAGGGGAGAAGTAAATGAAGGAAGTGGAAGCAACAGATGGAGACTGACAGGACTGATAAAGGTGTAAATGAGAGAGAGAGAGAGAGAGAGAGAGAGACAGACAGACAGACAGACAGACAGACAGAGAGACAGAGACAGACAGACAGATTTCACTATACATTATATGAGGCGGTGAAACAGAGGGAAAGAACAGTCACTGAAAAGCGAGAAGTAAGTGAAAAAAAAGAGATGACAGGAGGGGAGAAAGATGGTTGGAGGAGGAGAGGAAAAATGCAAGAGAAATTGAAAGAGGGGAGGCGGTGTAAGAAAGGGGATTAGGACGAAACGATGAGGGGAGAAGGAGAAGGATGGAAACAGGAGAGAGAAAAAAGAAGGGAAAAATGTGAGAAAAAAAAGGGAATATGAATACAGGAAAGGAAGGCAGACAGATGTAAATAGATAAATAGATGGATAGGTAAGTAGTTATATAGATATATAAGAAAACAGAGTAGGAAGGTGAAATGACATGCGAGATCGTTGCTCATGTGACGTGCATCTTGCCACGAAGTCGTCAAATGGGGCGGGAAAAAAAATATGGGTGTTGTGAGCAAAGGAGTGGGTGGGATGGGCTGAAAAGGTGGTCCCCGGTAAGGCTTAGGCAAGGAAGTATACAGTGTTAATATGAGTGTGTAAGGATTAGTAGGTTGAGTGCAGTGAAGGTTTATTTCAGAGTATCCTCCCCAAAATGAAAATGTCTGGGGGAAGGACTCAAAGGAAATGGGTATGGGGGACAAAGAAATGGGTGGGATGAGCTGGAATTATGATTGGGGTTGGGAGACGCCATGACAGTATACCCTGTGACGATGGTTGCTGTGCGGTGATGGGTTAGTTCAGTGTTATCTCCAAGAACACACACACACACACACACACACACACACACACACACACACACACACACACACACACACACACACACACACACACACACACACACAGGGGAAATATGGTTAAGAATATAAGACAAAAGCTGAAAAAATATTAGAGGAGAGAGGGAGAGAGAGAGTGAATGGAGAAAAATCATAAAAAAATTATAAGACGAGCTGTGAGAGAGAGAGAGAGAGAGAGAGAGAGAGAGAGAGAGGGAGAGAGAAGAAAAAAAGAAAGTAAAACAGAAATGAGAGATATAAACCCCATATCTAGACAAAGAGAGCGAGAGGACAGAAAAAGGCGAACGGAGAGGGGAAAAGGGAAAAAAAGGGGGAGAGACAGCCTTACAATTACGTTGATCAGTGCTGAACTAAATTGGATTACGCTCTCTCCCCATCCTCCGCTAATTGGAGACACCCAGAATAAGAAAGTAATCTCTGTATAACGCAAAAGTTGAGGAAAAATGGAAATAAAAAGAGGAGTAATTGATAAAATCCTGGGGGAAGGAGAGCAGGGAGAGGGAAAAAAAAGATTGAAAAAAGGGATATTATCGTGGAACTAGGAGAGAAATGAGGGAAAAAACAAGAGGAAAAATAAAGAAAAAGAAGAAAGTGGTAAAATGGTCGGGGTAGGAGATGAGAAAGCATTGAAAGAAAAAAATAGATGAAAGTCCTGGAAGCAGGACAGACAGAAGAAAACCCTGTAAAAAGTTTTGAACCAGGTATTTGATAAATACTGCAGTGAGAGACGGAAGGAATATTGTTCAAAGCATCGTAGGTTAGCAACTGAAAAAGTTTTGGAAAGAAAAAAGAAACGGACGATTGAAAATCGTCAAATAATGATTGAAACAGGGGAGAAGTAATATATATATATATATATCCTACGTACATATAAATTACATATATATAAGATAGACAGACGTAGTTAGATAGGTAGATGGTTACAGCAGATAGATAGTCAGACATAGATATCGGTAGACAGATAGATAATTATGAAAGTAAGTGATAAAATACTGGAAGAAGCAGAGGGGGAAGAGCAACTTTAAAAATTGCCTTATGATAATTGATAGTGTCCGGGAAGAAGGGAGAAGGAAGTAAAAAAATAAAAAAATCAACCCCTCGAATCTGATTGCTCATTTCATTTAATTTTAGTACCACCAGACGATTAATCAGTTATATGGGAGACTTTTGGAACTGTGTTGGGATGATATAGCCTTGTTTAATCCTCACCATTGCGACAGTATATAGGTATACTATTTACGTTTCTCTGAAATCGTCTGGTAGAAGAAAGAGGAAAACGGTCATCGGCCAGAAGGGGTTGGTCACTGATAAAACCGTGGAACGAGGGAAGGAAGAAGAAGTAAATGAAAAAGTTTACAACGATATCAGAATAGAAAGGGAGAAGGAATGTGAAAAATGGCTTAAAAGTAATTGATATAATCAAAGAGGGAGAGAAGAAGACAGAATAAGAATTCCTTGACAATATAAATGAAAAAAGAACAGAATGAGGACGAAGAGAATGAAATACAAAAAATTTTCATAAAGCGATAGAAAATGAAAGAGAAAGACGCTTAAAAACATCGATAAAAGAATGGAAGAAGAAAAGTAGAGGGACGATAGTAACGTAATAAAAAAAGAATGTTCCTGAAGGGATGGAGTGTTTCTGAAATATATATATATATATATATATATATATATATATATATATATATATATATATATATATATACAGCATTGATAAAGCGATGAAATACGGCTTAAAGGAAATTAAAACGATGATGATGAGGAGGAGGAGCAGGAGGAGGAGGAGGAATGATAGAGTTTAAAAGAAGAAAGAAAGACAGAATGAAGAAAACAAGGGAGAAAGATGTGGGAGGGTGCAGAGAATAAGAAAAGGAAGAGGAAAAATAGAGTAAGTGAGAGAAGAGATGTAGAAGACGGAAAATTTTCAGGGAGAAAATAATATCAGTGAGAAAAGCGATGAGATATTAAGAATGAAGGGGAAGAACTAGACAGAAAGAAAAAGAAAAGCAAAGAAGAAGACTAGGTGAAAAAACTGAAGAGGAATACGAGAAGGAGGAGGAGGAAAGTGAACAAAATGAGGCAAGGAATGAAGAGGCAGAGGTGAAAGAATGGAAGGTGGAGAGGGAAAAAAAAGGAAGGAAAGAAACGGCAGAAGAGAAATTGGAAAAAGTACGTTTTTGACTGAGTTTGTTTCCTTCTTTGAGTGCTTTGCCTTTTTTATCCACACGTCGGTGTCTGTCTGTCTGTCTCCTCCTCCTCCTCCTCAGTAAGCACAGAGTAGGATCTGTACAGATAGCCCTGAGTTAACGGTCACTACTCTTACTTTCCACCTGTGATGGGCTGTGGATCACTGAGGGTCCCTGTTAGTCAGGTGACCACCATCGGGATTTTTTTTAATGTACCAGGGGTCACTGCTTCAGAATGAAACTTGTGTACTTTTCCCACATAGGAGAGTTCCTTGTCTCAGTGAAATGAATGGAGCTAGGGCCTGATTGACTGCTGCCTACCTAAAAAGCGCCAGGCAAGGCTGCCGCACCACCCCTAAACATCCACTCTGTGCATTGCACATTCACACTGTGCACTGTGCAGTCCCCTTTTATCTAAGACACCCATCTTATATATTTTTCAATCTCCCCAATGCAAAGAAAGCAGTATAAGCACAGATTAGGATCTGCACAGATAACCCTGAGTTAACGGTCACTACTCTTACTTTTGACCTGTGATGGGCTCTGGATCACTGAGGATCCCTGTTAGTCAAGTGACCACCATCGGGATTTTTTTTAATGTACCAGGGGTCACTGCTTCAGAAGGAAATTTGTGTACATGTCCCACTTGGGAGAGTTCCTTGTCTCAGTTGAGTGAACGGAGCTAGGGCCTGATTGACTGCTGCCTACCTTAAAAGCGCCAGGCAAGGCTGCCGCACCACCCCTAAACATCCACACTGTGCAGTGTGTAGTTTCCACGTTATGTCCACAGACTTCCCATGAATTCAATGTACCGGCCGTAACTATTAGTTTATTTGATTACTTTCTCTTTCCGGTTACTCAGTCGGGTAGCTAATAGACAAAGTATTATAGAATGTGACTTTTCCTTTCCAGTATTTCCTATGAAATTTCCATGTCAGTTTTTCCATGCTGCATGGTGGTTTTTCTCACTTTTTCCTGGAGGGTTTGGGGGTGGAGGGAGCCTTCTTGCTTTACTATCCTTATCCTTCAGCATGTAGAGTTAGATCTTGTAGTCATAGTTTTCTCTGTAACAAGCAGCCTCGAAAGGACCATAAGATCTGTTGCTGTTTGCTTTCCTATGTAATCCTCCTCCTCCTCCTCCTCCTCCTCCTGGTAATTGGCCTTGCACTGGACCAGCTTAGGTAAATCCTGACAGTCCTTCCCCTGTTGAGAGCCCTTCTTCCTTTTCCTCTTATTCCTTCATTTCTTTCTCGTATTTCTGTATTCCTCATATCTCCCTTTTTCCATTTTTCACCTATTCCTCACGTATTCCTCCAATTTCAGTTCCAATTTTTCTGGTCCTCTCATCTTTCTCTTCTGTTTCTCTTACTTCTCTTTTCCTCACACCTTCCCCTATTATTTTTTTTCTTTAATACATCCTTCTCACTGTCCATTTCCCTTATTCCTATATTTATCAGTTTTGTTTTCCTATTTTTTTCTCATACTTTCTCCTCTTCTTTGCTTATTTAAAATTATTATTTTTTTGTTAACCCTTCGAATGAAATGAGAAGAGTATAATAATACCGTACGGGAATATCAACATTTCTGTCGGTCTGTTTGTCTGTTTCTGTCTGTCATTCTGTCTGTGATCGACCACCTCCTAAATTACTGATTGATTTTACCTAACTACACGACTCAAGTGGCGTCTTTTAAATCATTCTTGCTAGGCTGTTTTATTTAGGTTTGGAAATCTCCGTCGTAATGAAGGAGTTAGTGAAGACTGTAACTAACATCTCTGTTTCTAAATACTTCTACTGTGCTGAGTAGATTTGTTAGAGGATAGCAAGAATAGAACAGATTACGTCCTCAGGCTGAAGGGACTAAACTGGTACGGTATGCAGATGGAGTTAGCCATTTTGAGTGTCAGAATGGAATTTGATTTGGGATGTCAGTCAGCTGTGGTATTTGTCGTCCCTGTCGTCAAAAGCCCTCATACACCACTACATGGATTCCAACACCCAGGCGCCTATAACTCACCCTTAGCTGTATGCATTTATCTGAAGTTAACTGGAATAAAATAAATGAGAATATATGTAAAAACGAGAGTTGTCCCGACCATGAGGGGGTTAATGGTACCAGTATTAATATTTTAGACGCCCTTGACACTCTCCGCTGACTGGAATCGTTTGGCTTTACTGGAATAGAATACTAGAATTGGCCCGACCCTGAGAGAGTTCAGCTTTGCCTGCATTTCAAGCTAATCAGTGTGAGTGTCACGGTAGCACATTTTTGTGGCATTCCACATTATTTTGTGTGACGGGTGAACTGCACCAGTGGATTCCAAAGCTTATCTGTATGCTCACTCACAACCATGGCGTGGGATGAGGTTGGGAAGCCAGGCAGTATGAGAAGAATGGTTGTGTTATATATACAGTAGTTCACATTATTTGTATCTTGAAACAATTTTGAAGAACATTTTGGCACTTTCACATTTTTTCCCGTCTTGAAATTTTGTCATCCAACAGTCGCAGAAATGAAGTATTCGATTACTGGGGAATGTGACTCAAGGTCTGCCCATTTTTGTGTAAGCATACGACCACCAGTCTCGAATTAGACGTGGGATATCAATCTTTTCTCATTTGTCTGCCCGCCTGTCATTCGTCAAGTTCCTACCAAGTGACGGGATGAATATTAATGAACCCTGGTATGCAGATGAAGTTGACCAATGTGAGTGTCATTCATAAATGTCCGTCTCCCTCACCCTTCTCCGTTATGCTACCTCTGCCTGATAATATATCAGGTAGCTTTTTTTTTTTTTTTTTTTTTTTTTTTTTTTTTTTAGGCACATATTGCACATTATTATTATTATGATTATTATTTTTATTATTTTATTATTATTATTATTATTATTATTTTTATTATTATTATTATTATTATTATTATTATTATTATTATTATTGTTATTTATGATTATTATTTATAATTATTATTATTATTTAAAGTTATGTATATAACTGTTAGCCAGATTGTACCGCTAGGCACCTGGTTATCTAGTGGTTAGAAAACCCTGTTGTGATTTCCTTTGTATATACACAAGTTCGACCTCAAAGTGAAGACAATTCGATAATGTAAAGCCACCAGGGGGGTAGGTTGGTCATCTACTCTGCAGTCGCCTAACCTCTGACCTATACACCTGAGTGGGGATAATAATGAAATTAACTTATTAAAAACTATACTGTTCTTCCAGCAATTAACTGTAGTTTACTTTTACAGGTAAGACGCATTCCTCTGCTGCCCTACTACATTTCTGTAAGTATAAGAACACATTTGCTTTAGATATTCGTACATTGTTGCACTTACCTACATGGCAGTGTTTTTGAAAGTATACAGTGAACAATAAACGTATTGTTCATCTAAACACAAAACGAAGGGTTCTGAAACAATGAAGTGTATATCCTGTTTTAATAGCTATATATGTGAAGTAATCAAAGCAGCAGTGACGTAAGCCGCACTAAATAGACTGGAATTATATATATATATATATATATATATATATATATATATATATATATAATATAAACAATCCCTTCCATTTCTATGCAACAAGTTTCAGAGAATACGATAGTTAAATGTGCCATAGGAAAGTCGGGATACCTGAGGAAAAAAATATATTGGTTATGTATGTTGCTGCCATTCCATGGGTCTCATGTTATCTGCCCTGTGAACAAGATGAACAAAATAGCATAATATTCGCTGCAATGTCATATCCTTCTACACCGTACGGCAGAGATTCAGTACCATATTTCTATTAAATGCCTGTCTGTCTGTCTGTCTGCTTTTTTTCAAACTCTTCCAAAGCGACTGGATAGATTAAACTCCTTGACTCCGATGACGGCTTTTTTTTTTTTTTTTTTTTTTGACAGTTTATTCTTGCCATCCTGATTTTTATTTCAGCTTTGGAATGCTGTTTCGTACAGAATGGATTAATGAAGCCTGTAACTAATTTCTGTAGTTGGAAAATTCTCTCCTAAGCGGTGTTAAATCGTCTAAAGTTAACAGTAATAAAATAGAAAAATATCGTTTTCATGAAGAGGTTAATGAAACGTGGCATACTGATAAAAAGAAATTAGTAAATGCCATATGTGCTCCCCTTCACCCCTTGTTGTGTCCTCTTCCCCCCCCCTTCCCCTCATAGGGTGTCACACTACAAAATATGGCCTAGAGCATCAACAAAAATTGTCATATTACTGCATGGGAGATTTTTACTTACTTTAAAAAGAACTGGAGACAATATCCACTCGAAAGTTTGTGCTAAATTTTTTTCCGATTTCACCACAATTAATTAAAGCTGTACTCTCATTGGACATACGAGCAAAGTTATACTCATTACACGAATAAAAAAATCAAGATATATGACATTTTTCGATGGCAAACATACAGTGAGAAATCGTCACACAATGGCCAGTAGATATGTAAAGTTTATGAAATAACGAACGAAAATAATACAGTAACTCAGTCAGTATTTGCTAGAATAAGTATTTACAAGAAAATAGTAATAGTAATAAATGAAAAAAATATCCAAACAGCGTAGCGAGAAATAGTTGAAAATGATGCTGCATGATATAATACGGTAGCTACAATATCAAGCGTTGGTACTGCATTAATGCCAAGACAGGGAAACTGAATATATATATATACATACAGATAGATAGATATATAAAGGCTTTATATATACTGTATAGTGTATCTGGTATAGATTAAAACAGTTTCTGATGATACAAGGGTCAAATATGTAATACTGGTCTGATTTCTTATCAAGAAAACTGTTCATTAGCTTCATCGTCATCGTCGTCATCCTCCTCCTCCTCCTCCTCCTCTTCCTCCTCCACATCCTCATCATCATCATCATCATCATCATCATCATTATTATTATTATTATTATTATTATTATTATTATTATTCCCACCCGTGCAATTTAGATTGCTATTTATTTCATTTTCTTCAATTCCCCACTTTTCCTCTCTTTTCCGCGGGTGTCCTTTACCATATTTCCTTCGATTCCCGATTCTCTTTTTCCTCTCCTTCAGATCCCTACTTATCCCTCTGATTCCCGCTGCTCGTTTCGGATTCCCAGTTTCTCCAGAACCACTTTTCGATTTTAATTTCTTCCTTCTGATTCGAACTCATTTTTAGGTTCTCTCCGAATTTCTGAGCCCGAGTCTTTATATTTTCGAAGAGGAAATTAACTTTTTATTCGTCCTTTTTATAGTACTGACCATTTTAATTTTTTAGGTTTATAGTTGCAAATTTTTGGTGTGGAGTGAATTGAAGGGTGAATAATTGACCGAGAGAGTGTATGAAAGTGGGACAGTTGGGAGGAGAGGTAGACCAAGAACGAGATGGCGGGACAAAATAGGGTGAGAAGAAAGACTAAAAACATGGTGTGAGGACAATGAGATTTTATAGTGTGAAGAGTGAGAGACTTACCAAGAGATAGTATGAGAGTGGGATAACCTAGTTATGAGGAGGAGGAGGAAGAGGAAGAGGAGGAGGACGAGGAGGAGGAGGAGGAACAAGGAGGAAGAACAAAATAAGGGAAGAGAGAAAAGGTACACCAAAAACAAGGTATAAGAGTAAAGTGAGGAGTATATAATGGAGGATGGCGTGGAGAGTAAGAGTTATATAAAGTGTACGAGAGTGGGGTGGTTGGGAGGAGGAGCGACAAAGAACGCGGTGGAAAAAACGAATTAGGAAAGAAGCAAGAGATGTGGACCCCCCCCCCCACACACACACATAGAAAGTGCAGATAAGGGAGTATATGGATATAGATGAGATCATGTGGGACGTGAGACAAAGAGATTATGAGAACGGGTGGTCATAAGGAAAGGAACCCTGAAAACAAGATGGAGGGACGGGGAGAAGGGGAGAGGTAAACCAAAAACAAGCAAGGAGGATCAGAATGGGAGTTTGTAAATTACGGCGGCGTGTCGTGGGATGTGGAGGTGCTGATAACAGGACTATGCTGTCTGAAGCTGTTGTTGTCAAGGCCACCCACTCATCAACCACACGATTCCTCCTCGACCTATCACACCCACCACACCAATGGCCACAACATTAACAATCACATCGCAACAACCAGAATAGCAACCATTTAACCACCAACACAGCAGCTTCCAAAAGAATCATATCGTTTTACCATCAAACTTCTCTTCCTTGCCTCCCATCACACTACCACCACCTGCACAAGAACTTCCACTGCAGTAACAACCACATACTGTAATATCTACCTGAACATCTGCCACACAACCATCACCTCTGCAACGACTACCACGAAATCCCTTTCATGGGACACCAAACCCTTCCTTCTATCTCGTAGCACACTGATGCCACCTGCACAAGAATCACTACACACCCACATTTCAAAACGGATATCAGAACCTTGAAACTTGCCTTTTCTTACTCTTGCCACACCGACAGTGCCATGCAACCACCACACGTACCATTTCGTGTCAACACACACACACACACACACACACACACACACACACACACACACACACACACACACACACACACACACACACACACACACACACACACACACACACACACACACACACACACACACACACACACACACACACACACACACACACACACACACACACACACACACACACACACACACACACACACACACACACACACACACACACACACACCACAAAAACTACCATACCGTACACATAACGGTATTTTACCCTCGTCAAACCTCTCCTCTGACACCTTCCACCACCACCACCACCACACAACGCCACTCTGATTTGGTGTGGTTGCCAACTGGACACGTGTAATGTGTGCCCGGCTGAGGCTAAGAGTGGGTTTAACTACTTGGGATGCGGATTGCCGGGGGTGTTGATGTGGCTTCTATTGTGGGTCGTGTGTTGATAGGGGCTGCTGGGGTTTTGTGTTTGTTGATGGTCGCTCCCTTTCCTTATGATAACGACTCAGGACTAAAACCAAAATTCTTAGGTACTTGTGATGTCGATTGTTGGGGGTGTTGATGTGGCAGTGCTCCTTTTGTTCTAACGTGGCCCAAAATTACCATCTATTTATCTTGAATTCTGTGTAGTAGCAAAAGATTAATACTATAATAATAATCACGAAAAAGTGCTATGGAATGGATGTAGAGCAGGAGTAGTGTTTCATGTCACTAAGCTGCATGAAAAAAGCTTCAAAAAATCGAAAATCTGGGCCAGCATACGGTGAAAAGGATATAGTGTTGTGGTCTTGTCGCCTTCATGTGGGCTGCTGGGTTTGAAATTGCTCGTGGTGTCATCGAACAGTTTTATTCAGCATAGGGGGAAAAAAAAAATGTCGGGGAGCGACTAATTCTGATGTCGTTCGCCTCGGGTGTTGATGTGGCTTTTAATGAAGGTTTTTACTTGGATTTTACGTTCCTGTTGCTAATCACCTTTCTCTTTAGTAGCAGGAGCGTGGGAAAAATAAAGACAAAAAAATCTCTTGCTTCTCATTAGTAATTAAAATAGGGTTGAATGTTTGTATCGATGTGGCGGCTGGGGTTCTGTATTTGTTTCACTGGTTATTTGTTTCCTCTTAATAGCAGTTCCACTAAAGGTAAAATCCCTTGCAACACACGATATTGAAGAGTAAAGCTGCCGGAGTTGTTCCTGTCAGTTACATTGTTGGATCGTGTTTTGTTGTTGTTGTGAAGCCTTCGTGTTTGTGTTGTTTGTCGCCTCTCTTTATTCTTATTCTTATTTTTATTATTGTTATTATTATTATTATTATTATTATTAGTAGTAGTAGTAGTAGTAGTATTACGGTATTACTATTCGTTGTTGTTATTGTTGCTGCTGCTTTTTCTTTTTTAAAGTGGCAACTCAAGAATGTAAAAAAAAATCCCATACAACAGATGCCCTTTCAGCCGGCGTCGCGTGGTGTTAGTAAGAATAGTAATGAATTCATCGTGAAGAAGAGGTTGAACGATGTAACTTTCTTTGCCTACAAGCGTTATTCAGTGGACGGCCAGATCGAAGGCTTGTGTGACGGGTGAAGGGAAGTGTGGGTCGTTGATGCTGGCCACTCTAATGATATTATTTCTTTTATTTTTGTGATTTCTTTTAATGTTGATGATGATGGTGATGATGATGATGGTAGTGGTGGAAGTAGTAGTAATATTGGTGGTGGTGGTCGTAGTGGTGGTGGTGGTGATCTTTAAGCAGTGACTGTAATAAGAAACAGATGTAATTAAAGAGACAGTCAAAGGATCGACTAAGGAAGGCAAGAATAGCTGTGATGGTGGAACGAAGACTACCAGATAGAGGAACGGGAAGGAGAAAATAGTAAACGCCCTGATAAAAGAAGCTGCGAAAATATAGAAGCGAATATTGACAAAAAGATGAAAAAAAGTGGCCTTGGAATCTGATCAGTACGAAAACAAAACAGGAAAATATTAGATGAGGAAAAAAGTCGGAAGTGAAGAGTAAAAAGTCGAAGGGGGAAAATCAGTAAAAAGGTGAAAAATTTACGAAGAAGAAGATTGCCAGCATTCCCCAGGGAGTGCAAGATGACATATTTCTGTGCAAATTACCATGATGAACGAACATACAAAAACCCTGTGTCTCGAAAGTTTTGTGTTTACATGGTTTGACGTTTTGACCTCATAAATCCCCTAAAAATGCCAAAATAACAGAAAATGAAAAGGACATGCTTGGTTATTGGCCTAAGGAACAATCGTGCAAAGTCTGAAGCAAATTGGTGAAGATATGAAGGAATGGCGCCAAGTTGAGAAGGCGTTTGTAAGGAAGAAGAAGGAAGCGGAGGAAGTACTGTAGCGCTTCACAGTTTGCTGCGGATACCTAAAAATGATAAGATTAGAAACAGATTACAACGGGAGAAAGAAAGAGAAGAAACAGATAACAAATGAAAGTGTAAAGAGAAAAATGAGAAGCGAAAATGAAAATCTAGGGAAACGGATAAGAGGAGAGAGATAAAGAACGATAACCAGCCATCCAATCCTTAGTGCCCAGCGAGGGGGGGGGGGAGTGGCTGGGTGGAGGTAGGATGGGAGGAAAGGAAATGGCCAGGGCGTGAGAAAAATTCGAGGAGAGGGAAGGAGGGAGGAGGTGAAAGGAAGGCGGGAGGAAGTGGAATGATGAAGGGAGGAGAGAGGGAGAGAAGGAGCAGGAAGAATGAAGATAATGAAGGAGGAAGGAAGAAGAGGAAGAGGAAGGAAGAAGAGGAGGAGGAAGGAAAGAATGAGTGGAGAAATAGAAGAAGAGGAGAGAAATTTTGAAGGATGAATGAAGAAAGAGGAGGAGGAAGAGAAGTAGTAGGAAAGGGGGAACCAATTTCGTAAAGGGAATTAAAACTGAAAGAAAGGAGAAAAAGGTATGGAAGAAATGCAGTTAAGGGAAGAATAGGAAGACGGAAGAAGACGAAAACAGAAAATAGAAGGATAAATATAAGGAAGGAAGAGGAAGATGGTAAGCGAGAAGGAAGAGTAGTATGAAAAGAGAAGCAAGTGAGGGACACGTAAGAAGGAAGAAAAGCATGACAGTTAAGGTTGGAGGAAAGTAGAATAAAAAAAAAAAATCAGGGAAGAGAGAAGAAAAATATGTAGGTCGTGAGAGATTAGGGTAAGGGAAGAAAAATGAAAATCAAGTGAGAATGAGGTAAAGATAGAGAGGAAAAATAAATGGAAGGAATGTAGAGGAAAGTAAAAGTGAAAGAGGGGAGAAAGTAAAGAAGGAAGGGGAAAAAATACAACCAATCTACTATACCATTTCCCAGCCACCTAGAAATTAATTGAAAGTAATATAGAAACAGCGAAGAGTTTGAGAAGGGAACAATAACAAAAAAGGAGGAAGGGGAAAGAAGAGAAAAGGAAAACAAGTAGGGGTTCCAGAGCGCATTTGCAACCAAAGTCCAGTTCAGTCCACTTCCAGACAAGGGAGAGAAGAAAATGAGAGAGAACGAGGAGAAGGAGGAAGAAGAGAAGACAGAGGGAAGAAAGAAGAAGCTGATGGAGGAGGGAGGGGAAAGAGGAAAAAGAAAGAATAAAGAAAAGGGGAAAAGGAAAACTAAAAATGGAAGGGAGCCAGAGAAAAGAAGGAATAGGGAAGAAAAGGTTAAGGAAGGACGGTAACTGAAATGATAAGAAAGAAGAAAGCTGAATAGAAAGCAGGAAGATAATAAGAAAAAGAAAGAGAAATAAAGGAAAAAGGATAAAGGAAGGAAAGACTACGAACGATTACAGACAAGAGACCAACAATTTAGTTCACTTGCCTAGTTTTCGAAAGAGAAGGAGAGGAAAGTGAGACAGGGGGAGGAAGAGAAGAAAGAAGGTACGGAGAGGAGGAGGAGGAATAGTCAAGAGGAGGGAAGAAGAGGAATGAAAGGAGTCAGAGAAGGGAGGAGGAAGAGGAAAAGTGAGAAACTAACTTAAAGAGGACGAACTAGATGAAGAAGAGAAGATAAGAAAAAACATCCAGAAAAGGTAAGGTGACAGATAAATGAAAGGAAAACAAAAGTATAAAAACACTGAAATTAAAGAGGGCAAGAGAAGACGATGTGAAGGGACGCAAGAAAGAAGAGGTAAGGAGACGGAAAGAAGAGGGAAGATGAAGAGGAAGAGGAAAGAGGGTTGAGAGGAAAAGTAAGAGTAGAGGAGAAGGAAGACAATTAGGGAGGTGAGGTGGACAAGAGATTTGGTGCGGGTGTGGAGTGCGGGGAGTGAGCTGTAAAAATAAGCAGGTGGGTCGCTGGGAGTAAGAAAATGCTCCCTGGGGCCGCGTTACCCGGCATAGGTGAGAGAGAGAGAGAGAGAGAGAGAGAGAGAGAGAGAGAGAGAGAGAATGGGTAGTGTGTTTGTGTGTGGTGTGTGTGAGGTGGGGGGAGTTGGCGGGGAAGTGAAGGATGGTGGTGATTATGATGATGATTGTGTGTGTGTGTGTGTGTGTGTGTGTGTGTGTGTGTGTGTGTGTGTGTGTGTGTGTGTTTGTGTGTGAGAGAGAGAGAAAGAGAGAGGGGGGATGGTGTGGGGGAGGGGTAGCGGAATCCTTTTGTGTGACCTCCTCTTTCTCTTACTTTCATAAAGTTTTTGTTTTTTTCACTTTCACAATATCATTTTCTCACACATTCTTAATTATTTTTTCTCCATCAGTGACATTCTTATTATATTTCTCTCCTTCATTCTCTTTCTTAGGCTGTTTTTCACTTGCACATTCTCTCTCTCTCTCTCTCTCTCTCTCTCTCTCTCTCTCTCTCTCTCTCTCTCCTCACTGTAATATTATCTGAGGTTAGCCACAATAAAATCTTTT
This sequence comes from Coenobita brevimanus, assembly GCF_032717465.1. NCBI lineage: Eukaryota > Metazoa > Arthropoda > Malacostraca > Decapoda > Coenobitidae > Coenobita > Coenobita brevimanus. Next base: position 60,486,124 of record NC_136976.1, read on the forward strand.
AAGCGAGGCAATAGCGCCATAAACGTTAACCCTGGCATAAGTAACAAAGAGAGTGCTTGACCTCTTTTCTTCTCTCTTCCTCTCTTCTTTGCTTCTCCTTTTACTATTTCCTTTTCCACGCTCCCTCCCTCGTCTCCTTATCTCCCCCTCTCGTTTTTCTCCTTCTGCTTCTTTATCTCCCCTTCTTTACTTCATCCTTTCTTCTTCCCTCCCTTCTTATCTCATTTACTGTCTTCCTGCTTCTCTTCTTTCCTTCATTTCCTGCTCTGCCGCTCGTTCGTTTCTCCCTCTCTCCCTCTCTCATTTCTTCCCTCCCTTCATTTTTTCCTCTCTCCCTCTCTGATGTTTTTTTATGCCTTATTATACCGCTGCTTAATCCATTCTTTTCTTCACATACTAGATTTTTCAGTTTTCTCATTAAATTTAAAGAAAAACGCTATTTAATTCCTGGCCTTTCTTTTTCCGCATTTCGTTAGTGCTGATGAGGATGGTATTTTTCCTTGGCTTATATTATCTCTCGTTAATGAATTCAATTTTCTCCCTTCAAAGTCTTTTTTCTCATTAAGTCTTTAACGTAAAGATTTTTGTATTAGAAAAAATGGGACCCCTGTACTTTCTTTTTCTTCTTCGTGGCTTTGTCTCTCGGATCTTATTAAATTGCTGCATAATATGTTGTGCTTTATAATTTTGATATTTTCATCATTATTTGTTAAACTTAAATGGAAAGATGTGATCCCTTTACTCTCGTTAGTTTCGCTGGTTTTGGTTAGGGCCATGTTTATCGCTCCTTTGTTGCTGAAGAGGGACGCCTTCATGTGGTGGCACCAACATAACTGGTCGCCTCCACTGCTTGGTTATAGAAACGTCCCTCAGCTCCTTCCCTATCCCCTGAAAGGAAAATGGTGGACTGCAAGTGGAGGGCAGATGCAGCCTGCAGTCCACTGGGTTCGTGCTCAGATGAGCCTGGGGTACCAGTGACAATTTCTGCCGTCGGTCCTGTCCTTACTATATTCAGTGTTGTCACACTGAGCTATCTTTTTTCTTTCTGCTTCTTGAGCTTTAATATATATATTTAAAATGTCATGTGACTCTCAAGGGTCTGTCCTTCCCATTCTTGGTGGTGGTGTCTTCCGGTTTTAGTTAACTCGTCCACTACGATTACCTTTTTTAAAATCTTGTTCGTACTTTTTTCGAGCATAGTGTTACGTTCGTTACGTTCAGATCATTCCCCATCTCACATTAACCTGTAGGTACGGATATGGCATTCTGTTTTATTCTCGGTACTGCCAGACGATTTAGTGCAAGGGAATAAAAAAGAAATCCACCATCGATGCCTTGACTTCGATTTTTTTTTTCTTGCCTCAGTCTTGCTACCTGCAGATGATTCTGAGGCTCATAAAGGATGGTTATTGTTGTTGTTATTATAAGTTTTATTATTATTATCATTATTATTATTATTGTTGTTATTATTACTATTATTATTACTACTACTACTATTATTATTATTATTGTTATTATTAATTTGGCACAGGTAGTCTTCCATTTCTCAGTAACCTTGTCTTGGATTTTTTTTTTTTTTTTTTTTTATTCTAGTTACTACTGGAGTGTATTATTCAGCATGGCAGCACCCTGAGTTTTGAAGGAGTTGCTTATAATGAATTATACAAAACCCCTGCTGTTTTAAAAGCCTCTCCTAAGCTAAAGAATGTCGCCTGGTATCCACAAGAATGAGATATAAAGGACGTCGTTAGAGCAAAGGTATATAAAAATTATAAAAAAAAAAAAATTCTCATCCATTCCCCATACATTCCTTAGTTATTATGACATCGCTTCTCCTTTTGGCACACATTTTCCATCGGTCCTCCTCCTCCTCCTCCTCCTCCTCCTCCTCTTCCTCCTCCTCCTCCTCCTCCTCCTCCTCCTCTTCCTCCTCCTCCTCCTCTTCCTCCTCCTCCTCCTCCTCCTCCTCCTCCTCCTCCTCCTCCTCCACCACCTAATTAAGTTTCCCCTCTCTAGGTAATTGTTTTCGGGTAATTTCGTGTCGTCGGGAATATAATTACTTACGATTAGCGACCCCCTCGGATCATTATTTTTTTCACCTGTATTAATTAGATCGTCCCCTTCGAAGTAGACAGGTAAGATGAAAGGTGTTCATGGTCAGCGTGAATGTGCACAGTTACAATTCAGGGGAAATTAAAGGACTGAAGATATTAATTGGAAAAGGGGTCAGGTAAAATTATAAGTTGTCTTAATCCATAGCTCTCTGTCTGTGTAATTATATCTGTGTCTGTCGTATCTCGGTCTGTCTATCTCTATATCTATCAGTTTATCTATCTATGTTTCCATCTAGCTGTCTATTCATCTATTTATCTTTGTGTATGATTCATATAACTGAAAGGTGGTTTTGACCTGCGTGAACATGTATAGTTTAGTTTCAGTTGGTTAAAGGTCATCATAGTGCATATATCCTTAGATGTATAAATGCACCTGTATTAATGAAATCGTCCCCGTAGCACAGGTAGACTAAAAGGTAGCCTAGGGTCTCCCAACGCAAGTACGTATTGATATTAAAGTGCACCTGCATCAACCCCTTTTACGAAAGGCCCCCACCGTCTGAACAGCATCGTGTAGTGTCAGTATACATGAATTATGAAAACAGTTTTGATAGTAATGGAGTAATGGTGGTGTTCCTTACTCATCCGCAACAGGAGAGTTTCCTTAACAACTTCGCCCACATGACGTATTTTATAGTCTTTTATTGCTACCACCAGACGATTTAATTTAACTCTGGCGAGTCTTTTCAAACTGGAGGAGTTTAATGTAACCCTTATTAATTTTTTTGATAATAGAGATTAGTTGCAAATTGAATAAGATCATCTGATGGTAGCAAAAAATAAAAGTTCATCATCGAACCGAAAAGTTTAACCTGAAGAGAAATTGGTAGAGGCATCAAGAATAAAATAAATAAATAAAACAAGAAAGAACATAATGCAGCACTTGCCCACCAGCTGGTCTGAGGGCCGATGTGAGTTTACTTTGTGACAGTGACCTTCAGCATATTGTTCTTAAAATCGAATTACTTAATTCTTGCCTAACCCCTAACACTTCCACCAACTTTGGTTCAAGTAAGATCAAAGCTGAGTTGAATTTTCCCAGTGCCCTTGACCGTTGAGCTTTCCCTTTGATCTTGACCTTTGATTGTTTTCGAAGTTGAATAAATTTATTATTGTTTAAACTTCAGCCATTCCACAAGGTTTAGTCTACGTCGGATAAACACTAAATTTACCTTTCAGTGTGACTTTAACCTTTCACCTAATATTCTCAAAAGCAATACATCATCCTCTTGGGCGATGCTCATCTCATTCGCCAAGTTTGATACAGTTCAATCAAGCTGTTTTAGTTACTTTGTTCACACACAGACACGCTGGTCAAACTCAGTCCCTGCCTTTTGATCTTGACCTTTGTATAATTGTTCTTAGAATTGTTTCCCTTCGTTCATATTTGACCCTGTGAAATTGGCTTTTGACCTTTTCCTGCAACCTTGGCTTTTGCCTGATTGATCTCAAAATTGACTCCCTTTATTCTTGCCTTGTCTTTAGTCCTTCCAGAAAGTTTGGTCTTAATGAGATCAGAACTTTAATTTAATCTTGCCCTGGGGCCTTCATCTTTGACCTATATTTCTTAAAGTTATCCTTCGCTGACCCTCGCCCCTTCCACCAGATGTGGTTAAAATAGGATCAGAGTGAGCTATTTCGTTAACACACACACACACACACACACACACACACACACACACACACACACACACACACACACACACACACACACACACACACACACACACACACACACACACACACACACACACACACACACACACACACACACACACACACACACACACACACACACACACACACACACACACACACACACACACACACACACACCGTCGCTTTTCAAGCTGGGCAAATATAATATCATAGTAGTAACAGCAGTAATAGTCGCAGTTGTAGTAGTAGTAGTTGTTGTTGTTGTTACCTCGAATCATCTTAACCTGGACATAGCGAAGGGGTGAATTAAATCGTCCCCTGGAGTACGGGTATCATGAACGGTTGTCCAGGTGAGTACAGGTGAGTATCGTTTAGTGTCTGGGAAAATTAGAGGTTGTCTTGGCGTAAATGGGTGTACGATTAGAGGGTAGTCATACTTCAAGTGTGATTGTGTATTATACGTTCAATTTAAAATGGGAAGAATTAGAAATGTTGATATAGATTTAGCTTCTAGTTGTAGGTAATATTGTCAATGCATATTTGTGAATCCATATAATTTTTTTAGTATTATTGTGCATAGATTTACCTGAAATGATTAAATGTCGTTGAAACCAAACTGAAAGGTGTCGTGGGTATCGAAAATATGTATAGATATGTAACTCCACCTGTATTAACCCTTTCAGTCGTCTAAGTCCTTCATAGGTAAATAAGATCACCAGGTGGTAGAATAAAAAAAAAAAATCTAAATAGAGATGTAAATGAAGAAATTAATGGAATCTATTTCTGACTCATTCATTCTAAGGATCTTTCAAAATCTTAATAAAATCATGTGGGAGTAGGTAGAAAAAAATCGTGGAATTTGTCGTTGGAGTGAAGGGGAGAAATAGGTCGTCCCTTTAACACAGGTAAGAATGAGTCCTGACAAAGCTGTGTAAAATTGTCGAACAGTAACACCTGCACAATAAAAGAAAAATATGTGGTAGTAAAGGATTTAATAACCACGTAACACAGGTAAAAAGTAAACAAGCCATGGAAAAAATGTGTATAAAGGAAGAGATAAGTAAATATATACCTGTATGTAAATAAATCCGGTTGTTTGTCCCCATGTATTCGGAGGCTGGCGCGAAAAGTTCAGGGCTGCAGGGTGACGAGGTGTGTGTGTTTATGTGTTTGTTTTTGCCCAGGACGCTGTAGAGGGAGCACTTTTGTTTTTTCTCCCTCTCTCCCTCTTTCTTTTTGACAGCCAGATGGAAGATTACTATTGTTGTGTTGGGCGGGCTGCTTCTGTGGCTGATGAGATTGTGGCTTGAGGAAGGTTTGTGTGTGTGTGTGTGTGAGAGAGAGAGAGAGAGAGAGAGAGAGAGAGAGAGAGAGAGAGAGAGAGAGAGAGAGAGAGAGAGAGAGAGAGAGAGAGAGAGAGAGAGAGAGAGAGAGAGAGAGAGAGAGAGAGAGAGAGAGAGAGAGAGAGAGAGAGAGAGAGAGAGAGAGAGAGAGAGAGAGACCATACGTGTGGATATAGGAATGTGGAACAGGCTTTGTGGATTGCATATTGATGAAGACTGTAGATGTAAGAGTGTTAAAAGATAGACACACTGGGGGACTGTGTGGCTGGATGGAAAGGTGGTGTGATGGTTTATGTGAGAAGCTCTGGACTATGGAATGTAGAGATTAGGACTGGATAATGTAGGAGTCTGCAGTAAATGACGGGGATAGAGAGAGAGGGGTGCATAGGGGCAAGTGTAGAATAGAGTAGGGGCAGTGAAGGAGGAAGGGACGAACACAGAAATACGCGTTTACGGATAAAGATAATAAACGAGGCACTGTGCGAGTATGGAGACGAGAGGAGGGCGAATGACGAGAAGAGTGTGCTGAGACGAGAGGGTGACGAGACGATGGAGAGGGACGAGTGACGAGTTTGGGGAAATAGATGAAGGAAGGTGCCGAGACGAGTGGATAAAATGTGGGATGTTTAGTTACGAGAGGTGGACATGTGGAATGCGCTGAAACGAGAGGGGGACGAGTGACGTGTAGACGGAGAGAGGAAGTAAACGAGAGACTGTACCAAAGAAAGAGAGGAACGATTTTGCAGTGGTGTAGAGGTGATATGGAATTTTGCCGGGACGAAAGATGGAAACGAATACCGATTGGAATGTACTCTAACACACACACACACACACACACACACACACACACACACACACACACACACACGAGGGAGAGAGAGAGAGAGAGGTAATGTGGGCGTAGGGTATACAGGTGGAGGTAGTTTATGGCGGAGTGTGTGGGCGAGGGCGGGCACAAACAGGGAGACTTGTGTGAGTGAAGGTACAGTGAAGGACAAAAGTTCGCACACTGTCCCCCTGTCTCTGCTTTACACTTGGGTAAATTCCGTCACTCTCCTTCTTGACGCATCATATCAAAGGGAAGCCCATCAAGCCTTACCCAACGTAGGAATACTGGTCAGGAGAGGAAAATGAGAAGCTACGGAGGTAAATACTAGGCAGACTTTTGTCCCGATTGTACTTTGTCCTGGGCGGGGGAGTACTCACATCCCCAGGAAAAACATCCGCACCGGGACCTTCTGTCTTTGCTTTTTCCCTCTACATTTTGAATCACTGCATGGCATAAAGGGGGATTTCTTTCTCCTTTAACTCATTCAAGCTAAGTAAAATCGTCTGGCGTTATCTAGAATATATCACCTAAGAATGTCCGACCACGAGATGCGTAATGCACTGTTCATTCAGAAATACACGTTTAAAAAAAAAAGTATGCGAACACCAGCAACATTCACTGTAAATCTATCGAATAATTTTTCTTGCGTGTTACAGCAAAAAAATAAATATATAAATAAATAAAAATAATAATAATAATAAATGTGAGCCCTGCCTTGTATGAAGCTGGTCCTAAGCGATGCCTTTCCCGTGTAATTCGGGGTGTGTGGTAATTCTCAGTCAGTAAAAATTCATATATGCGTAAGTGGCAAGGGAAGCACCCAGAATGATGTGAGACTTACCATTCATATTTGTGCAAGATTATGCTGATTTAACCTTCTGACTGAGAATTGCAAACCAGTTAAGTCATTATGGGTAACGCGCTGGATTGTATTCACCCCAGAGCAACTCAGCTTCAAAATGTTTTATAACAATCTCGCTTAAGGTTTTGGCCTATAAATTAAAACTGTTATTCCTGCTAACGCCACACTAATATACAGTATTCGGGAAAAAAAAAATCAGTGATGAGTTAATGATTGTTGAAGATAATGTACGGTTCTTGAGAGAGGACGTGCACATTGCAGTATTTCGAGGCATTTCGTCCTGCATTTTTTTTTTTTAAGTCGAAGGCCGTAGGAGTGTCCGTAATTTCTGTGTAGAGTTTGCAGTGGAGAAAGAATCGTTGCTGTGTAGATCGCTTGGCTTGCGAGGTGGAGCCAGGAATTTTGAGCACTTGAATGACGAGTGAAGATTTATGGCCCACTTTACTGGGTACATTGTTGATACCATAGTTGTGCGTTTGAGCTCCCCGATTCCGGTTTTTGGATCTCTGTTGTTGGTGTGGCCTGAAGTACATCTGAACTTAGTCCGGTGGACTGCAGGCTGAAACTCCCCTTCTCCATCCACTTGGGGACAAAAAGGAGCTTGAAGGACGTCGTGTAGGCAGCGGTTATATTGGTGCCACCCCGTGAAGGCGTCCCCCTCCGGCATCTTTATGGATCCTGCCCATACCCAGCCTATTTGTTTGTGAGAAATGATGATGAATGTATCTCGTAGTACTTTGCTTTCTGAAACGGGACGAAGAGTTCTGAAACGTTGTGCTGAACGTTTTGTGTCAGTACCCTAATTATGTAGCATTATCCACTACGTGACTCATTAGTGTAAAAGAGCGGGGATATGGCGTCAGATTTATTTTTAGTTATCCAGATAAAAGCAGATTTATTGTGTAATTCATGCAAATTATGTCTGCATTAGTAAAATACCAACAGCACTCTAGAAAATATTAACGTCATCAATACGATGATGTTTCGTTTTATTTCTGTTATCACCAAACTTTTCTGCCTAGGGGGCTATTCGAAATGAAATGGTTAGATGAAACTTCCATTAACCACTTCTCAACAAGAATTTTCCTTCACTTTTGTATAAGTTGTATGTCGAAAACAAGAATGAAGTAAGAAAACACTTTCACCGTTTATAAAAAGTCTTTAGGAGTGATATGCACAACAAGCAGCAAGGGATGAGGAGCTACAAAGTCTCCTGTGTCAACGAGATGAACGCTGATACGAAGACCAATAAAGACACACTGCCCAGGTCTAGTTTCATCAAGCTTCGGGGCAGCGATGTTTCTTTGGACGACCGTGCATGTATAGGTTGTTTTTGAGTCTGAAGTGCCGCTGGGAGGGTAGTAATTGAAGACTGAAGTGATGGTGGGAGTTATTTGAGGCAGAGTTAGAGGTGGAGGGGATTCTGAAGGCTGGAGGTGGCTTTGTGTAATGGATGTGGTGTGCAGATGTGTCGAGCAGGCATAGCGTGCAGGGGTGTGGTGTGCTGTTACAATGAATAGCTGTGGTCTGTTGGTGAGTGAGTGGAGTGGATGTGAATATGAGGTACAGGTGTGTCTCTTAGTTGCAGTGTGTGTGTGTGTGTGTGTGTGTGTGTGTGTGTGTGTGTGTGTGCGTAAGGGGGGGGTGTAGTGAGTGTAGTGTGCAGGTGTGGGATGCAGTTGATGTGGCGTGCAGGTGTAGGGTGCAGTAGGTGGGTATAAGTGGGTGTAGTGGATGTGGCGCGGGGTGGAGTGGGTATGGTTGGGTGTGGTGGCATGTGGAGTGGGTGTGGTGTGAGTGTGAGTGGCGTGTGACGAGCGTACATGATGTGTGTGCATGGGGTGGTGAAGTTATGGGCGGTGATCATGTCAGCCGGGCACGGGGTACTGAACAAAGCAAACATTTGATTTATAACAACCTTCCTGCCTCCCTACTTCACCGCCTGCCTCCCTTTGTCCCTGCCTGCTTTCCTCTTCCTATCCCTGCTTACTTGCTTCTCTGTGTCTCTGCCTGCCTGCCTCTCTGCTAGTTTCCCTCCTCCCTGCCTGCCTTGCTTGGCTCTTTGCTGGTTTCTTTCTCCCTCCCTCCCTGCTTGCTTCCCTTTCTGCCATCCTGCCTGCCTCTCTCTCTCTCTCTCTCCCTGCCTGCCTCTCTCTTCAGTCTTCCTGCCTGCCTCTTTCTGTCTCTCTCTGTCATCCTGCCTACCTCCCTCTGTCTGTCATCCTGCGTGCCTCCCTCTCTGTCTTCCTGCCTGCTTCTCTGTGCCTTCCTGCTGCCTCCTTCTCTCCCTTCCTGCTGCCTCCTTCTCTCCCTTCCTGCTGCCTCCCCCTCTGGCTTCCTGCTTCCCTGCTCGTCTCCATGCCTGTTCGTGGAGCGCCGAACATTGAAAAAATGAATGCGTCACTAATATTATTTAAACAGTTTCTCATAATTATTCAAAACTTTTTCTTAAGTGTATGGTGATATGTGACCAAAACGGAGGCCTGATTCATACTGATCTGCCTGCTAGTCTCCCTTCCTTTCTGCCTCTTCCGTGTGCCTTGGACAGAGAAAAATGCAGACGTCGCACAGTTTACTGTAAGTTTTCGTAGCAAAGTCCTATACTTAAGATAAAATTTGAGTAAAACTGTAATCTAAGTTATAACGACCTACCTACCTGCCTGCCTGATGCGTCCGGCAGGAAGAGAAAGCATGATTTGCTTATTGTCTGGTAGCTTTTTCGTTTAATTCTCGTAGCAAATTAGTAGGCTTAAAGTATAATTTGTTCAGAAGAAATTATAACGATTTTGCTGCCTGGCTGCATACTTGCCAAACCTGCTTCTCTGCGTACCTGCCTGCTTGCCTGTTTAGTTAAGTCGAACAGGGGAGGAAGAATGCAGGCGCCAGTAATTTTATCGTAACATATTCATATATTTTCGTAACATGCCTGTAGACATCAGGTAAAGTGTGACCATAACAAAAACTTTATCAACAACCACTTTTCTGCTTGTCTGCCTGCCTGCCTGCCTGCATGCTTGCTTAGTGCGCTGAACAGGGAAGGAATGAAGGCACAGCTAATGTTATCGTTAACATTTTTGTACATTTTTCGTGAAACTTTCGTAAGATTTAAGTAAATTTAAGCCCAAACAAAGATTACTGTTCGAGCGAACGAAGCTAATATGAACGTTTTTCAGACATGCAGTTGTGTGGTTGAGCACAGCACCAAAACTAAGTTATATCCGAAACTATTAAAGCCATATCGGACCTACGCACTTCATTGTACAGATTATAGAAAAGTAACAGGAGTTACTTATTTTTTTTTTATTTTTATTTTATTTTTTTTTTCAAAAGTGGCCACCAAATAGCCTAACAATACTCTAGAAAAAAGCCAAATTGGACACCAGACTGAGCTACCTCGAGAACTAGTCACTGAGGACCTATACACATCGTTGGGAGGCTTATGGGAAAATAATATGTTTTGTTTAAGTGACTTTCTCATGATTCGCTACCATATTGCTGTACAAGCCTAAGAGCACCATATTGAGCTACATCGCTGGAAAGCTAAAATAACAAGCAAGCTTGCTTGCTCCAACCCGTTAAAAGTGTTGACGCCTATAACTTATTAACAGCTTGCCCTATCTGCATGTAAGTCGGTCAGTGGAGCAATGCAGGCGTCTCAGTTTATACTCGTTTCTCGTAACATTTCTGCACATATAATATATTCGTAGACTTATGGTGATAACTAAGCGAAAAAAGTCTTGATTTACAGCACACTTTGCCTGGCTTGTGCGTCCATCACGGCAGGAATGCAAGCGTTGTGGTCGTACATTATTCGTAAATTCTGGTGGACTTTGGGTAAAGTCTGACCGTACATTTTTCGTAACATTTTTCCAGCCTTCATCATTTAACTCGCTTACGTCATTAAGTTCTTGATGTTGGCAGACGATATTAGTTACCTAAGAAGATATTTCTGTTATTAGCTGAGTTAATGAAGGCTGTATATAACACTCCCGGTTCGAAAAGTGTCATGGTCCGAATAAAATTGCCCAGTAACAGGAAGAAGAAATAAAATTCGTACTTGGACTGAAGGAATCAAGGTGAAAGATGACCCAATGGCAATATCGTACAATGTGTTGATGTGCTACGCCCTTCTTCTATTTTCTCATAAAGTAATACATTCCTGCAAGTTATTGGTAAACTGGTGAGTGAGTGTCGGCCCCTCCTACCTACCCACGCGTCTCTCCTAATTTGTGGCCAGGTAGGTGGGTGGTTATGGAGGCACCTAGGGTCATTGTCTTCCCTCAGTGACCCCGGTACTCTCTGCTCCGCATTCTCATGAGCTTAGCGGATTTTCTAGCACCTCTTCCTTACCTGTTTAGTTTTTGTCTTGTCTCCCATGACCCTCGCTAATCTCGGGTCCCCATTCTCGTGAGGTTTGTGTATTCTCTAGCACCACCTTCTAGTTACCGTCTTCTCTCTTTGACCCCCCGTACTTTTAGGTCCACATTCTACTGCGTTTAGGAAATTTTTGTAACACCTCTTCCTTACCAGTTCAGTTACTGTTTTTCCCTCCTTGATCTTTGATACTTTCAGGTCCGCATTGTCAGGAGCTCAAAGTATCTTCTAACACTTCATGCCTACAAGTAAGGAGGTGGGGAATGAGGAGCAGCAGTATCTCAAACATAAGTCTTCTCAAAGAATTGTATTAGATGTCGGAAATGTGATAATAAATACCCTCATGAATACGGACAAAGTCACTCATATTATCTCTTACGAAGTTTAAGAGCCTAGGCCAATGAAGTATGGCTAAATATATGTCTGTCGCGGAGCACGCAGCCTCTTTGTTGGAGCCATATCTTATGGTGTACAAGATGCATACTGTTAACTGTATGGTATGGTCTACCAAAACACGTGCATTTGCCAAACGTTTGCTCAGTTTTCTAGAGCATCGAGAAAGTGTTTGCCACATGATATTTGGATTCAAAAATATTAAATAAGTGTGATTAAATATTTTGCCTCTCGGAATGTAGGTAAACTATCTGTGCTGTATGTAGAGTGCTTATCCTCATTTGAATGGGTATGCTGTTTAATAATTATCTTACTATTGTCATTTATCTCTTGCTTCTGGATGGTTCCCCATCCTATTTCGTAGGTGAGAACTAGGGTAAAGATGAGGATGATGACGATGACGATGATCGCGTATTATATTCATTTCATTCTGTGAGTCTCTTGTGCATCCCGATATCCAAGCAAGTAAACCACGCAAAAAAATTTGGGAGAAATTTTGATTGCACAACATGACCAATCATTAGACGATTTGTCGCCACAGTCGGCAGGGACGTGTCGGCAAACCTGTGATCGGGACAGTACTCGTACAGTCGGTAAAATTTGTATACTAATAACTGAGTACTATGGATTTCAGAATGAGTACAAAGGCTTCGATCATCTAGGGGTGATGAGATGTGTAAAAGCCTGTGTCCCGTGGTATAAACTTGCCATCTCTTCATCGTCAGTGCTGAGCTGAAAAAAAAGATCAACTTTCGTATAAGCTGTTGGTCACATACTGTCACAAATAGTCGCCATCGAAGGGGTGTAGAGCCATGCTGTTCTGCCACTGAGGTACTGGATATACACTACAAAAGACGAAGATCTCCGCCAGGTTGAGGTAGTCAATTTGTAGTCTGAAGCGGAGTACTCATCTTGACTCTGGTTGCGTGGTGGACTGGGATCCCTAAGACTCACGGTTCGAGTCTTTCCACTGATAGTTAGTGGGTTTTTCAGTTTCGTTTCATATTGATTGGCGACAGTGCGGAATATGAGAGAAGGTTTTTTTGTTTGTTGGTATCCCTGCTTAGGGGTTGTGTGTCTGGTAATAAATTCGTAATAGCGAGTGTAACTGGTCCATATTGTATTTGTAGCTGAAAACATCATAATATTGTATTTTAAATTTCAAAGCCGCTAATAGCAATGCTCAGAATTTTTCGTTCCTTGTCATTTCGTACGATACTTAATATTATTCAGATGTTTGTCCATTATACTCTTCCATTTGATTCTTCCCTCTCACCCTTGTTCTCGGTCTTCCTCTCCTTTTTCCGCTTACACTTCACCCTCCCATCCCCCCCCCAAAAAAAAAAAATGCTAGGAGGTGACGCATTATTAGTACCCATCTGCCACTCATTTAGTGTACTTTATGGTCTAGGTTGATGAAGATGAATGATGAAGATAGTACAGCAATAAACGAGAAAGAATTAAACGGCACAGGCAAGCTTGGGCGAGGATGTTTTTATTTTGATGATGATGATGATGATGACGATGACAACGACGACGACGATGCTGCTGCTGCTGCAGAGGAGGAGGAGGAGGAGGAGGAACAGGACCTACCCTTGATCTTTTGACCTCATTGCGCTAGAATATAGAATTACTGAAGCTGTGAAAAAAAGTGAGTTGAAGATGTAAAGTGGTTCCTTGTTTTGGGTGTGTTAGAGAGAGAGAGAGAGAGAGAGAATGTTGTGAGTGTGCATGGGTTAGTGGGTGGTAGCATAGCTTAAAAGTTCAATAAGATTGGCTTGTGGGCTGGTGTGGGCGGAGGCCTGTATGGGTTGAAGTGGGCGTAGTGTGGTCTGACGTTGATGTAATGTGGGTGTGGAGGTAATATTGGTGAGGTGTCGGTGTGAGGGTAGTATGACTGTAGTGTTGTTTGAAGTGGATGTGGTGTGGGGTTTAGTGTGGGTGTGGATGCTCATTGTTGTGGGCGTAGTGTGGGTGTGAATGTGGGCGTAGTGTGGGTGTGAATGTGGGCGTAGTGTGAGTGTGAATATGGGCGTAGTGCGGGTTGAAGTGGGTGTGCCAGTGTAGCAGCTCCCCATGCCAGGCTTCATCTGCATGTTTCCCTCACCTGCCATGCACCGCCCCTTCACCAGCTAACGAGGGCCTACTCTGCCACTCTCCACACTACTCCATCCTCCGCCCTGCCTCGCTTCTTCACTCCACCTTGCTTCTTCACTCCACCTTGCTTCTTCACTCCATCTCACCGTTGTCACATCACCCTCTCCACCTTACTGTCATTCCACCTTTTTCTTTCTCAGTTTTGTCACTACTTTTCTACACCTCACTCCATCTCACTGACTTTCCTTTTTTCTACGTCACTCTTTTCACGCCACCTTCCCCACTTCGCTGTTTTGCTCCACCTCTCTCCATCTCAATCGCTCCACCTTTCTCCACTTGCGCTTGGTGGGATATAGATGCGAAATGGTATGGATGAAATGGAGGCTATTGTGGATATTGGTGTAGCTGTAGTGATGGTGTAGTTGTGTATTCAGTGAGGGTGTGAACGTAGTACTGGTATGCCTGAGATGTGGATGTAGTGTAGGTGGTATGGATGGTATGAATGTAGGGTGGGTGTTGGTGTAAGTTAATGTGTGTGGATGTAGGTGTGAGTGTGGATGATGGTTGTGGCTGTAAATGTAGCGTGGATATTGGTATGGGTGTGGGTGGTGGTACGGGTATAGTGTGGGTGCTGGTATGTGTGCATATGTGTAGGTGTAAGTTTGGGTGTTGGTATGAGTGTGTATGTCTGGATGTAGGTGTGGTTGTACGAGCATTGTGGGTGTTGGTATGGGTATATACTGTATGTGTGGGTGTGGGTGTAGTGTGGATGTACCTAAGACCATCCCAGGCTTGTGCTGCCTGATTACCTCACCTGCCATGCACGTCCTCCGCCTAATACCCAGCCCTCACTCCATCATTCCACTTTTCTCCAATCTCTCCAACATGCCTCCTCACTTTATTTTTTATCTTGACTGGATTGACCGCATCACCACGATTTCGTCTTTATTGTTACTGCCAGGCGAGTTTAAGCAATTTTAGTGGGACACATCCACACTCTTCTCACTCATTCGTCTCATCACTGCGCACCATGACATCACAACATCACATCACAGCACACCACTACACCATCACACTGATCCACCCCATTCCACTCAACCACCTTTTACTACCACACTGCTCTACCACATATATCCATCTCTTCTGTCACCTCCATTCGACCTAACTCTACTGCATTTCACTCGACCACATAGCGTCACCACACCATATCGCCACACTGCTCCACCCTCCACTCCGCTTCCTCCACCTCCACCACACAGCCTCCCACATTCGACCTTGGATCCTTCGTAAAGTGGTTTCAGAAAATAAGGTTGTTTTCGCCACCGTAGCAGACAATACGTGTCATTGTTACACGCGCTGAGCGAGGATTCTCGACCTTACGTCTTGTAGCTTTGTTGTGGGGTCTTGGAACTGTGTGTGTGTGTGTGTGTGTGTGTGTGTGTGTGTGTGTGTGTGTGTGTGTGTGTGTGTGTGTGTGGCCTTCCGTCCTTGTCTGAGCGTGTTTGCGTGTGTCCGTCCGTCCTTTTCTGAGCGTGTGTGTGTCCTTGTCTGAGCGTTTGTTTGTGTGTGCATGTGGTTGTTCATATAATTGTGTGTGTGTGTGTGTGTGTGTGTGTGTGTGTGTGTGTGTGTGTGTGTGTGTGTGTGTGTGTGTGTGTGTGTGTGTGTAAACATTCCGCTGCCATTTTATGTACCATTGTCTTTGTACCCTCGACAGTTTCTGAATATATATATATATGTGTGTTTGTGTGTGTGAGAGAGAGAGAGAGAGAGAGAGAGAGAGAGACGCGCATGTTTGTTTATTTGTCCGTGTGTGTGTGTGTGTGTGTGTGTGTGTGCATGAACAGTGCATATGTACTGTACAGTACGTTTGTGTTAGCATGTGTTTTTGTGCGCGCGCGTGTGTATACACATTTGTTTGTCCATAAGCGCGCGCGTGTGTGTGTGTGTGTGTGTGTGTGTGTGTGTGTGTGTGTGCGCGTGCGCGTGGGTTTGTATGAGGGGCGCGGCTCTGGTAGTCTGAAGGTTCACTGACGCCTTGACCTTGAGAGAGAGAAAGAGAGAGAGAGAGAGAGAGAGGACGACATATAAATTACATTATTTGTCTCCTAAAATCATCTCCCTCTCTCTCACTGTTTATTCCTTCTCTCTCCCCACGCTGCAGGCTCATCATCCGTTTAATAAAGAGATAAAGGTATTAGTGAAGAGAATGTCAGAGGTCTTTATGCATCTCTCTCTCTCTCTCTCTCTCTCTCTCTCTCTCTCTCTCTCTCTCTCATTTGTATTCATTTTTTTCATATTTTTGTTTCTTTATATTTAGGCAGTTTTTTGTTAGGGCAGGAAAACAACTGTGGATCACATTAACCTTTTTTTTTTTCTTTTTTTTTAAGTATCCTCAGCTTCTCATGAAACAGATTTGTGGTTTTGATAATGGAGTGTTTCAGTTTCGGGCAGTGTTTTTCTTAGCGATCTGGGATGGTTTTTCTAATACTGTAAGTGAGCTGGTGTTTGAAATCGTGTTTGTCTAGCGTGTGTAGTACAGGTGTGTTAATGTTGTGTTTGTATAGTATAAAGTTATGTTTGAAGTTTATGTATGTATGCATGTTTGTAGTCTATCCTAGAGTTTGCTACCTGTTAAAATATCACTAGTACTGCCCACTTAATGTGTGCCCGTACAGTGTAAATATTAACCACGAAACGAGAAACTTGACAAATAGGCGAAATCTTGGCACCTCATATCCATTCTTCCATGCCACAATTTTGTACAGATGTAAATATGAATGTGTGTATGAAAATATTTGAAGATATATCATTAAGCTGCTGATGAATGATCTCCCAGTTTCCTTTGAAAGCGAAAAATGTTTTTGAAGTCGTGTGTTTGTGTGTGTGTGTGTGTGTAACTACTACAAGCATGAGCCAGTAAGATGTGCATCACTTTAAACAGTTATTCCACGTAATGAAGCCTCTTCCTAATCCTAGACTTCAAACTCGGACTGCAGGCATGCGTGTGTGAATATGCATGTTGTAGTGTGTGGCTGATTGTGTTAATGAATTTTATACTGTAACGGTATTTAGGTCCTGTATATTTTCCGGTATATGGGATGTGTTTAGAGCTTCCCTGTTTGTGTGTGAATATGTTGTACAGGTGTAAAGGAGTGTGCGTCAGGATTACTCACAATGATTATGTATATCTTTGAATAAATGAATGAATATTTTGTATGTTTGTATATGTTTATGAATACTTATCGATTTGCTCCGGTATGTGTAAGGAGTGTGTAGATGTAAGAATGTAGTCGTATGTATGTACAATACTTATGTATGTATGGAAGTATGTATAGCGAACTGAGTGATGATACTGTTATTGGGACTAGGTACTGAGAGGCATCATACCTTCAGATTGATTTTTTTTTATAATTCTTGAGCTTAAGGGTGACTATTTGTGGTGAAAGATTGACAGCCAGTTCCTCATTAACTAGTTCACGACGAGAGGCCTCCGAAAAGCTGAGTACAGTGGTTTCATACTACTAAGAATTAACGAATCGCCATACCGTAGGGGGTCCGATCACCGGCAGGTGCAGTTAGGAAGCCATCCCTTCTTCCGGTCAACTTATAATTACAAAATCCTGTGTCCTTACCTCTCAGTTCTTTTTCAGTTGCGATAAGATCACGTTATATATCTGTAATTCGTTGCAAAATATCACAAGTTATTAATACAACAGGTAATGTAAATTAAGGTAAACTGGCAGCCTGGCTCAATGAGGACCATGGGAACTTTAATGAACTATGAGCTATGTTTTTTTTTAATCCATATGGACTTAAGGCAGGAGAGAACGTAAAAAGGTAGCATATAAAGGGTATTTGCTGTATACAGTCATATCCTTTTTTATCACCTACTTCTTTTACATACTGTGCCATATCCTCTTCCCCATTATCACTCTTCTCTCTTCTCTCTTAATATTTCGTGTCCTCTCCCATCCCTCCTTTCCTCCCTCTCTTCTTCGGTATTGAATCTCGCTCATTCTCTTTTCTTTCTCCTCTCCATCCACCCCTTCAGTTCTTCCCTGATCATTCTTCCCCTACTTTATTTCCTTCCTCTTCTCCAGTCCTCGCCTCTCCTCGACAATATATCTACTTTAACTTCCTTCCCCACTTCAGGTCCCATCAGTTTCTACCCCTCTTCCTCTCTTATGCAGTTCCCCTTCTCCTCTTCCAGTCTTCTTCAGTAAATTCCTCTGTTCTTTTGTTCTCACTACCTCTTCACTCCCAGTCTTCTCAGCTTGTCAACTTCTTTTCCGTGCTCCCCTATACTTCATATATTCTTCCATTCTCTCCAGTCTCCCACCACTGATGTATCTTCCTACCATGTTGTTCCCGCCTCAGATCCCTCTGTCCTTTCTTCAGTTTTTTCCCAACCCCCTGAAATCACTCACCATTTTCTTCCAGGTTTCAAGTTCTTTTCCTGTCGTCTTTCCATCAGTCCCTTTCTTTGGCAAAACTTTCTGCCATGTCATACCAGTCCTACTTTTTCTTCTCTGACCCTCCTTCCGTCTCTCTCTCTCTCTCTCTTCCTTCTTCCTCCCATCTCTCCTCCATCCTCTCCGAAAAGCTACGAGGCGAAGGAGGGGAAGACGAGGAGGCGCTTTTTTTCAGGGGGTTCTCTCGTGTTCCTCAGTGGCGAAACTTTTAATTACTCGTACAACTTTCGCAGTACTAATCCTGACAAACTGCTTCTTGGGGGTGAGGGTGAGGGGGTGGGTGGTAGGTGAGTGGGGGTGGTAGGAAGATGGTGGGTGGGAGGGTGAGGCAAAAAGGTATAGGAAGATGAGGCGCAGGTGAGAGAGAAGCCAGGTGGAGAGGTAGATGAAGAGGTAGGAAGGTAAGAGGAAAGGTGAATGAGAAGGTATGGGTGGGAGAGTGGGTGTAGGAGTAGAAAGGTAAGGGAGACGGTGGGTAGCAAGTGTTAAGAAAGTGTGTGGAGAGGTAGGAAGGCGAGAGGTAAGGTGGAAGAGGTGGACTGCGGGTCTAAGTGGAGATAGAGGTACGAAGGTGGCCCGGAGATGCGAGTAAGTAGGTGGAGAGATGAGTGGATAGGTAAGAATGTAAGAGGGGAAGGTGGAGGAGAAGATTGGAGTGGGTTTGAAGAAAGTATGGATG
The DNA here is from genome assembly GCF_032717465.1 of Coenobita brevimanus. Classification (NCBI taxonomy): domain Eukaryota; kingdom Metazoa; phylum Arthropoda; class Malacostraca; order Decapoda; family Coenobitidae; genus Coenobita; species Coenobita brevimanus. The sequence continues at coordinate 60,504,949 of NC_136976.1, forward strand.
GGGTAGAAAGGTAGGAAGGTGAGTAGCAGGTGTGTGGTAGGTGTGTTTAAGATAGGTGGTTGGCAAGTTAACAATAGGGCGGGTTCAAAGGGGAGAGGGTTGAGTGGTGGTGTGAAGGGTGAAGAGGTGAAGAGTAGGTGGAGAGGGAGGTGTGAAGTGAGCCGGAAAGCGGTGAGATGAGTGGCTAGGGAGAGAATATGGATGAGCAAGAGGTGGGTGAGAGGTGGATGGAGTAGATAGGAGAGAGAAAGAGATAGAGAGAGAGAGAGAGAGAGAGAGAAAGAGGATTGATGAAAAGGTGAGACATGTATGAGCAGGTAGGTGCGTAGGTAAGTGGGTGGGTGCGAAGGTAGTTATAGTAGTGAGCAAGAGAAGAATAGGCGAGAGTATGGGTGAGAAAGTAGGTAGACGTGAGAGCTAGACATAAAGACGAGGAGATGGATGGGTAGGTAGATAGGCAGGAGGGTCATTAAGTAGGTAGAGTGGCAGGTGTGAGAGGAATGGGCGAGAAGATGAATAGGTAGGTAGGTGGGTAAGTAAGTAGGTGTCAGAGGAATGGACGAGATGGATGAGTGGGTAAGTAGGTGAAAAGGTTTGGTAGGTAGATATGTAGGTAAAAGTAGTTGCTAGAATGAGAGAAATAGTACGAGGAAATGGATTTGTAGGAAGGCAGGGAGGTAGGTATGTATAGGCGGGGAGGGGAAACTGAAGGCGTACACAGGGAGGAAACAATGAAGGACAAGTTAATAAGCTCAAGGGAAGGAGGAGGAGAGTGAGGGTGAGAGTGAGGGAGGGGGGATGGTAATCTGTGATGAGGGAGGAAGGAGATGGAAAAAGTTGAGGACAGAAAAGAGGGAGGAAGGAAATTGTGGGGGAGGGTGGACAAAGTGAATGTGTTAAGAAGGAATAAGGAAAGATTAAATTAAGAATATACTGGGGAAAAAAAGAGGTTGATGAAGCTAGAGAAAGAAGAATTGATGCAAAGATGCTAAGAGAGAGAGAGAGAGAGAGAGAGAGAGAGAGAGAATGAATGAAAATGTAATGGGGAGGGAGTGTTGATGATGAGAGCTTAGGGGAGAGAATGAGGGTGAGACGTAGATGAAAAGGAAGTGAGAAGAAAAATGAAGTGGGGGAAGAGGGAATGTGTTGATGAAGAGGGAATACCAAAGGAGAGACAAGCAGCTTTGATAGGAGGAGGAGGAAGCAAGAAGGTTTTGATAAAAGAGGATGCAGAAGAGATGGAAAGATAACACTATAAAAACGAAATAAGTAGAAAGGGAAAAGATAGTATCGGGGACAAAATAAGGAAACTGATGAGGAGTGAATGATGGTACGGTAAGAAAAGAAGATTAAGGTAGAAGAGTGGGAAGAAGAATAGAAAGGAAGGAAGTTAAGAAGAAAGGAAAGAAGGAAGGGAGGAGGAGGAGGAGGAATCAGTCACCATGAAATTAGCGAAAGATAGAGAGAGAGGAAGGGTAAAAATAGGATTAAAAATAAATGAGAGAGACAAGGGAAGGAGGACTGGGAGAGAGGGGAAAATGGAGAAATAGCAGGAAGGAAGAAAAAGGGAGAGGGAAGTGAAGAAAAGAGAAGAGGAAAGTAGACGGAGGGGGGAGGAGGAAGGGAAGATGGGAGGTGAAAGTAGGTCATATGGAATAAAAGATGTAGAAAAGGAAAACTAAAAGATGATTGGAAAGAAAAGGTGGATGACAATTAGGAGGAAAAGGAGAGGCAGGAAGAAGAAAGAAAAAAACGAGGAAGGGCAGGAGAGAGGCGAGAGTTAATCGCGAGTAAAGGACTGGTATATAATGGAAGAGTTAGAAAAAAATGACTGCATAATAAATAAAAGGGGGGGAGAGACAAAAGACGATTAAATTAGAGAGGAGAATGCAGCGAAAGAAAATTACAGATTAGCAGATATATATAATTAAAAAAAATAGAAAACAGAAAGAGAGGTATTTTTGTGGAGAAAGAGAGAGAGAGAGAGACTGAAGGAGGTGAAGAGGGCGGAGAAAGAGAATGTGAGCGTTTATGAAGTGGAGAAAGAAGTATGTGAAGCGGAGGAAGAGGAGGAGGAGGAGGAGGAAGAAGAAGAAGAAGGGGAGGAAGAAGAAGAAGAGGAGGAGGAAGGAGGGGAGCGGCGAAGTGGTTTTATATTAGGAAGAGGAAAGGATGAGATGAATTGGATGAGTAGACTGAAAATAGGTTTATAAAACAAGAAAAAGATAAGTACCGGTACTAGAAAAGTAGAAACGCGACAAAAAGAAATCACAGGAAAAAGAAGAGATATTAGTTGATAGGTACATATGTTTGTACAGTATAATACATGGATAAATAGTATTTTATATATATATATATATATATATATATATAAGCCGCGTTTGTTTGTTTGTTTGTCCTTCAGTGACGCCCAAACCAAGGGCCAAAGACCCCCAGACCCATATATATTCCGAATCAGGGTGACCCAAGGATGGCTTTAGGGAGGTCAAATTTCAGATCTGGGTCATATGAGGTCAGCTGTAGAGTGTTCGCCGTTTTGGCATGGGCAACCCCGGGCACCCCTGCAGCCAAATTTTTGGCATGGAGACACATGACCTCCAGTTCGGACATAGACTATGTGAGGTTACCTCCAAGGTCATTTTTGGTCACTGGTCGGAGATGATCGGATCTTGAATTTGGCTCTCTATTGTATTTTGTTTTTCTCTTGGAGGGAACTGTTACTGCGGGCTCATGGCCTTTGGTTCCTTCTTCCTCGCATAAAAAAAAAAAAAAAAAAAATTTGAGGTCACCAGCAATAGTAAACAAGTGCACACAGTTACTGTGCGTGTCTGCGAAAGCTGAAATAGAAACTTCCTGGACCTCGTATAATCCCTCTTCCAAAGCATAAGAGGTACATGGTCTTCCAGGAGTAGAAAAAAGGAATGAACTACAGCAAATAGGATTATAGTGTTAGCCTTTTTTGTCCGGCAACGCCGGGTACCCCTGCTAGTATATATATATATATATATATATATATATATATATATATATATATATATATATATGTATGTATGTATGTAGAGAGAGGGAGAGAGAGAGAGAGATGTGTGTATCTGTCTTTCTATCTATCTATCTGTCTATCTATCTATTTGTCGGTCTAGCTCTCTCTCTCTCTCTCTCTCTCTCTCTCTCTCTCTCTATATATATATATATATATATATATATATATATAAACAGAGAGAGAGAGAGAGAGAGAGTGAGAGAGAGAGAGAGAGAGAGATTCAGGTAAGACAGAAATGCTCACGCTATGAGAAGATAAAAGTGGGGGAAGAGAATGTGAGGCAGAGAAATGGAGTGAAGGGGAGGAGGGAGAAAAATGAGGCACGATATTAAATGAAAGCAAGACTGACAGAGGAATGAAAGGGAATAGAACACAGAGAGGGAAACAGATGGGTGAGAAACGTACGCAGTGGAGAGAGAGAGGGGGGGGGGGCTGTCTGTGAAAGGAAAAAAATTGCTTTGATGCCTACATGTAAAGGGGATATATGGATGTGTGTGTGAGAGAGAGAGAGAGAGAGAGAGAGAGAGAGAGAGAGAGAGAGAGAGAGAGACGCAATGACTGACAAAGAGAAAGACGGGAAAGAGAGAGTGTATAGGGCTCAGCGGGTGTGGTGTGGGTCGGGGTAGGAAGGGGTGGGGGCTAAGAGAAAGGTGACGGCATAAGTATTGTTAAGAGATGAAAGCAACGGGGGGCCGGCCACTAGAGGGAGACCTGAGGGTGAGAATGAGAGGAAGGAAAGAGCAGGGAGATGAGAAAAGAAGAGAGGGAGAATATAGGAAGGGAGGGAGGGAGAGATGAGAAAATTAGGGGCAGTGAGAGTGAAGAGTGAGGAGGAAATGAGCTGGTAGGGTTAAGGAGAGATGAGGGGAAATGGAAATGATAAATGTATGGAAAGAAGAAGGGAGGAAGGTGAGGAGAAGAAACAGATTGGGTGGGCGAGAGGATATGATTATGGAGAAGAAAGGAGGTGGGGAGGAAATAGTGGAGAAATGGTGATGATAGGGTTTTGAAGACAAAGAGAGGTGAGAGGTAGACAAGGTGGGAGGAAGGGAGAAGTGGACAGGATGGGATTTCAGTAAGAGGAGGCGAGGGAAAGAGGGAGGCAGCTGAGATAGGTTGAAAGGAGACATGAACAGGAATATGATACGAGGAGAAATTGAGAGGATAGTGGTGTGTGTGTGTGTGTGTGTGTGTGAGAGAGAGAGAGAGAGAGAGAGAGAGAGAGAGAGAGAGAGTTGATTTTTAGATGTGTAGCTCTTAAGATGTTGCACTATACGCTAAATAGCTAATGTTCTTTCCTCTCTTCATTTCAGGTATGTATTGGCTTGAGGTCCTGTCGTCCACATGACACCACAGTCGCTATAACTGCAGGTATCACCACCACAGTTAACACACTCCCATCACCACAACAGTCTCCTCTTCACTGTCACAAAGTATTTCTTATCTTCTTCCCTCTATCTCCCGACGATGTTATTTTGCATGATAGAGACTTTTCAAACTGAAGGGGCTGGATGCTGTTTTCGAGATATTCGTAAATTGAAAAAAATTGTCCTGTAATAGTAAGAATAAACTCAACATGCGTCACCAAAATAAAGGGGTGAAGTTATTGCCACCCTAACCCTTCACTAAGATGGCGTTTCTTTTGTTTTTCCTTTTTTTCTTTTCTGATCTTCTTCTGTCTTTTTATTGTTTTTTATTGTCCAGACCACGACCAGACGACTGTACTCATGCTACAGAGGTCCTTTAATTATTAAGATGTTAATGAGGCTATGTCTAAACCCTACATTTAGAAATATCCCCCCAGTATTGCATAAAACCTTCTGGAGAACAAGAATAATGTGAGAAATACGTCATCAGAGTGAAGGGGATTACTGAGAGGAAGAGAAACTGAGACGAGGGAAGGGTAGGCAAGAGGAGTGGAAGGGGAAAAAAAGAGTAGGGAAGGAAGCGTAGGTGAAAAGCATGAACTGGAGAGGATCGAGATATGCAGAGGCAGAGGTAGGTGGGGAGGCAAGAGGAAGGGAGAGGAGAAATGGGGATGGGAAGGGGTAGGAGATTTAAGTTGAATAGGGGGGAGACGGTACATGGTAAGAAGAATTAAACAAAAAGGGGGGGGGGAGATAGGGTACTCGTAATACACAAGAGAGAGAGAGAGAGAGAGAGAGAGATCTTAGAACAAAGCAAAACAGTAATAGCATAGAGAGAGTATTGAAGGGAAGTGGATGAAAAGTGACGAGATGAATGAATGGAGGCAGAAAAGTAAAGTTGATTAGGGCCCGTAATTTTCTTCCAAATTATATTTAAGGAGCAACAGTAGCAGAAACTTCAGAAACAGTAGAACCTCTTGTAGCCGTAGTAGTGGTATTAGCCGTAGTAGTCGTAGTCGTAGTATTAATCCTAGTCGTTGTCATCGTCGTCTGCTGAATTAAGCCGCCTAAAAGTATCAAGGTAAGAAGAAGAAAACAAGCAGTTTTGAAGGATTTGTAAAAGATTTTACTCAGTAAAAAGAAGTTTATCGCGTACAAAACTTTGACCTTTTTTCATATTATACTACTGATCACTTTAAGATATATATATATATATATATATATATATATATATATATATATATATATATATATATATCAAGTCGAATAGAACACGTGCTCTTATCCCCTCAGTCTGATGACGTATTTGACTCCTTTAATTACTACTCTCACTGGACGGTTATAGTCACCTTAGGCCAGAGTGAAGGGGTTAATGAAGGCTGTATCTTACTCCTCCAGGTCGAAAAGTCTCTCCAGAGCCGAATGAAGTCGTTTGTCGTAAGCAAGAAATTTATTAACAGTACATCATCAGAGTGAAATGATTAATGGGGTGCGTGCTTGGCGTGAGCACGTCTTTTGGTAGTTACGCGCCTTTTTTTTTTCTTTTTTTTCCTTTTTTTTTTTTTTTTTTTTTTTTTTTTTGTAACTTTGGCCTATGCAATCATTCTAGAAGCCTAAATAGAAAATATGAGAAAAGTGTATCGAGGTACCATACCCAGGCAAATGCATAGTAATTTTCAGGTAACTCAGCCTCAAAATAAAATGTTGGGGCCGTGGCCTCTGGCGTTGCTAAGAACAACGAGAATAGTAGTAGTAGTAGTAGTAGAGTAATAGTAGAAGTAGTAGTAGTAGTAGTAGTAATAGCAATAATAGCAGTGGCAGTAGTAGTAGTTGTAGTAGTAAGAAGAAGAAGAAATTTTCCCTGTGGGGTTAACACTTCCTCCTAAAACACGTCTCATCCCGACTTCCCTCCGTTTCCATTCGTTTTATATGTCCGCTGTTTCCGACCGTTCTAGTACTCTTTTGCCTTATTTGTATCATTCTTTTTGCCTATGCTGCATTTCATTTTTTATTTTATGTTTTCTCAGTAATTCACTCCTTTCGTTCCGTCATTTGCTGGATTTTTCGTTTATGCCTCTTTTGCGAATTATTTTCTCTCTCTCTCTCTCTCTCTCTCTCTCTCTCTCTCTCTCTCTCTCTCTCTCTCTTCATCCTACACCTTTTTCTTGCTCTTGTTTCCCAGCTTTGTTCTCTTATTTTTTGCAGTTATTCTTTACTATCACTTTACTTTTTTTTTCTTCCATGCCTACTGTTTTTACTTCCTTTATGTTTATCTCTAATTTCTAATGTCTTGTATTTCTCAGTTATTTTTTAATTCCCATCGTACACCTTTAATTTCCTGTGTCTCCAATATGATTTTTCTTATCTTTATTACCCTTTCTTTATCTTTAATTTTTCATGTCTATTATCATATTTTCCCTGATGTCTTTACTTCCTTCTCTTTATCCTCTTATTAATTTCCCATGCTTATCATAATTATTTTGCGCATTCATCAGATTTTATTCTTCTTCAGTGCTTCTCATCGTTTTTCCTTGCCGTTATCCTCTTCCTCCCTTTCATCGGATTAATTGTTTACCCCATTCACTACCCCTTGTCACTTTTAATCTAATTCCTTTGATAATTCACTATAACGAAAAGAGGGGAGCAGATACGGGATAGGCATGCAAGGAATGGGAGAGAGAAGCAGGGGCTGAAAGCGGTAGTGGGAGAGGTTTGGGAAGAAGGGAAAGTATTAAGGGACAGTGTGCCGAGAGAGAGAGAGAGAGAGAGAGAGAGAGAGAGAGAGAGAGAGAGAGAGAGGAGGTTAAGTGGAGGATCAAGTCTGACAAGTGGGCCGGTAAGGAAGTTGGCTGAGTCAGGACGAAGCTATAGAAGTGTCCCACCTCTCTCTCTCTCTTTCTCTCTCTCTCTCTCTCTCTCTCTCTCTCTCTCTCTCTCTCTCTCTCTCTCTTCTCCTCCTCCTCCTCCTCCTTCACTGGTTGTCATTCTCATTCTTTGTGCTCTATCCTCTCCCTCTTTCTCCACTCTCCCCTCTCTTTCCTTCTCTGTTCTCATCTCCCCTCCCGACCTCATCTGTTATTCCCCTCTCTTCTCCCCTCTTCCCTTCCCCTCGTCTCATTCTCACCCTTCCCCTCATTTCCACTTCTCACTTCATCCTCTCCCCTCTTCTCTTTTTCACCTTTCACTGAACACTCTCTCTCTCTCTCTCTCTCTCTCTCTCTCTCTCTCTCTCTCTCCTTGGCTAACTTCTGTCTGTTCCTACAAGTAATTTCACACACATTAAAGCACACATATATACATACAACATACATACATACACATATTTACATACATAAACACATACATACATACATACAAACACATACATACACATACATACATACATAAACAGATACATACATATACATACACATACATAAACAAACAAACATACATACATACATACATACATACATACATACCCATCTGCTCACGTTCATCGCTACACACAGCCATTTATGATTTAACTATTGGTATGATATAATAACACTGTGCAGTGTATTGCTGTCATTAATTATTTATATCATGAACTCCATTACCAGTATTTGCATTGATATTTTACACACACACACACACACACACACACACACACACACACACACACACACACACACACACACACACGTTTTGTCTCGCGTTTGAATTGTCTTTTTATTATTTTTTATCTTTCTTTTCGAGGCAAGTTTTGAACTTTTCTTAGATTTTTCTTCCTCTTTTCTATTCCACTCCAGACTTTTGTTGCCCCCTTCCTCTCTCTCTCTCTCTCTCTCCGGTATATATATATATATATATATATATATATATATATATATATATCAGGGGTTCCCAACCTTTATTTACCCATTACCCCATTTTCCACACCTCCCTTCACTCATTACCCCTCATTGCTTATGTTTCCACAATTGCATTTTAGCTGCTTAACATTTTGATGCCTAGATTTTAGTTTGACTGTAGGACTTAATTAAAGGTTAGGCTAAAACCAAGAGAGTTATTGCAAGGAGTAATTTATTTTTATTATTAACACAGATACCAAATAAACATGACTTTAAACATTCATCTCTGAATTTTAGTATAGGTCTGAAAGTCTATCATAACTGGTATGATTTTTAGATTTTTTTTTTTTTTTTGTTACCTCCCCCATTACCCTTCACAAAAGTCCAAATTACCCCACTTGGGGTAATTTACCCCAGGTTGGGAACCCCTGATATATATATATATATATATATATATATATATATATATATTTATATATATATGTAATGCGGTAGCTCAGTCGGTAGAGAGGTGGGCTGCAGTCCTACCGGACTCGAGCAAATCCCCACTGGGGCAGGGAACAGTTTAATGATTTGAATTTAATAAAAACAGACTTCACTGATGTACCAGAAAACCCGCCATGTCGTGAAAATACCCTCGCTAATACCAATACACCGGTCCTGTATGAGACAGCCCTAGCATGTATCCAGTATGGACGGTGGGTGTTAGCGCCGAGGTGGTGACATGCAGAGGTTTATGTTATGTAAGAGGACTACTGGGCCTTGGGAGCAGGCTGTGAAGCCTATGCCCAGAGTCGGACACACAAAAAAAATACAAATATACATTTATTCGTACAGTATTATAATATATATATATATATATATATATATATATATATATATATATATATATATATATATATATATATCATCTCATCAGCCGTTTGAGTGTCCACTGCAGGACCGGCCTATCCCGACCGAAGTGGGGACGATACAGCCAATGTATCTCTACTAAGTGGCTTAGGCTGTCTGGTAGAGATTGTATGTAGGGTGAGAAGTGCTTGTAAGTGTAATTGTAGTGGCTTTGGATGTGTGTGTAGTCTGTGAACCAAGTGTAATCGGCCCGAGCAAGCCGACTGGGTACAAGCATACTTTATAGTATGCGACACTGGCTCAACCACAGCACCCCTTGTGTCCGCCAAAGCAGTACGTGGCCAAAAGAAGGTTCCCAAAGTTTATTACCCTGGCGGGGCGCGAACCCCCGTTCTTCAGTGTACGAAAACGCACACTTTACCACTGTGGCTTCATATATATATATATATATATATATATATATATATATATGATACCGTACATACATATATATATTTTTATAGATATATAGATATGGATAGATAGATGCATACAATGATAACATAAGCCTGACAATGAATAGCATGAAGTAGAAGAGAATAGACGAGGAAGGGAATGGTGGACCGACGTTAGGATTGATAGATTGGGTTAGACTGACTCATATTGATGGACTGCGGTTGACCAAGGAAGGGAAACATCAGATTGAGCCGAGAGACCATGATGATCCGAGAACGATGGACTGAGGTGGACCGAAAGATGATGATGTATGACTGAAATGAACCTTGGGAAGAGAGAGTGATAGAGTGAGGTGATCCGTGCAAGAATGGTGGACCAAGTGAAAAGCGAATGACGGACCAAGACAAACCTAAAGGTTGACGAAGAAAGAATAATTGGCCGAGGTGGAGCGAGAGAGGGATGTTGGTCGAAAGCGGACAGAGAAAATGGTGGGCCGAGAGAGAGAGAGAGAGAGAGAGAGAGAGAATGGTGGACCTAGAAAGGAAATGGTAAACCAACAATAGTCGGTGGAGGGAATTATGGACCGAGATGGAGTGGACCGAAACTGACCGATAGTGAAAGAATGAGTGTGGTGTTTACAAAGGCCGTCCCCACTCATACACCACTCCAATCTGCATAACGAGAGAGAGAGAGAGAGAGAATAAGCGCTGAAGAACGGAGATTAGGATGGAGGAAGAAGGAATGTGGAGGAGGGAGAGTGAAAGAGAAAAATATAAGGAAGAAAGAATGTCAGACGGAAGTAGGAGATAAGGAATACAGGATTCGTTAAGGTTAATGGTGTATTTCAAAAATCTCTAAGATAAATTGGCATTGCTGGTGTATTGTAACAAAAACCAAAATATAAAGTAAAAGCAAATGTCTAGGATGAAAGAAAGGAGATTAAATATATATATATATATATATATATATATATATATATATATATATATATATATATAAGGGATAGAGAAAAGCCTAAAGCACAAGACAGGGTAATGAAAAAATGCAGGAGGGAGAAAAGAAAACGAGAAGATAAATTAAAAAAAAACGTGAAAAAAAAGGCATAAGGGGGTGACTAGCGCAGATGAGAGGGAGGTGAGGCGCCTTCTTGGTAATGGAACGGGTGTGGCCGACAGGGTGTAGGTGAGAAGATTGGAGGAGGAGGAGGAGAGGATGATTGAAGGAGGGGGGGGGAGTGGAGAGGGAGAGAAGGAAGAGTGGAAGACTGACGGTGGAATGAGATGGGGGGACGAACATGAGAGTAAGACTATGGCAAGGCATGAATGGGGGGAGGGAGAGAGAAGGAACATAAGGCTTGGAGAGGGGAAAAAAAAATAAAGGAATGGGGGGCGAGGAAAAGGAGGAGGAGAAAAAGAATAAGAGAGATGGGGGGGGGAAGGTCTGTGAGGGGAGATGAGGGGGAGGAAGAGAACAGAGAAGGACCTCAAATATTAGAAGAATGAGGGAAAAGAGGAAAATTGAAGGGGAATGGGGGAAGAGAAATAACGAATAAGGAAGTAGAAGAAGAGCATTTAGAGGAAACAGAAAAAAGGTGAGAAAGTCCAGAGGTAAAAGGTATGAGGAGGAAAAGAAGACGCTTGGGATATAAGAGGGAGGAGAGAAAGGAGAAACATAAGGAGGAAGAGGAAGACGAAGGCGGAAGAGGGAGGGAAGCGGATAATTTAATAGAGGAGGAAGAAGAGACGTGAGTGAACCATGATTGGAGAGAAAAGAAGTGTGAGAAACAAGAGGAGAAGAAGAGGAAAGTGGAGAATGAAGGTGAGACTAAACGGATGTGGCAGGAAGGAGAGAGGAGGAGGAAGAGGAAGGGGTAAGTGTACATGTAAGTTGGGAAAGAACTGATAAGTGACGAAATAGAGAGAGGGAGGTAAAAGGCAGGAGGGAGACGAAGAGGGAAATGGAGAAGTAAAAAAAAAAAAAGTGGTGGAAGGAGCAGGAGGAAGACTGGGAGGACCATCATCAGAGAGAGAGAGAGAGAGAGAGAGAGAGAGAGAGTAGACGAAGGGGGAATGTGGGAAGGAAATGAGGCGAGAGACAGAACAGGAGAAGATGAAAGCCGAAAGTAAGAAAAAAGGAGGAAGGGCGCTGAAGATGCAAACGAGGTGAGAACGAGAGGGTGTAAGGAAGGAGATAGGAGGTAGGTAAAGAGAGGAGAAGGAAAAGAAGAAGAGTTGACGGAGGAGGGAAAGAAGGTGACAAAGACACTCGAAACAGCCAACTATGCAAACGAAATGGAAACAGAGGAAGATAAGAAGAGGAAAAAAAAAAAAAGGCAGAGCAGATGAGAAAAGCAGACTAAGAGGAGGAGGGAGGAAAAAGATCGGAACAACCAGTTATGCAAATAAAATGGAAGGAAGGGAGATAAGAATATTAAAAAAATAGAGAAGAGCAAAGACGAACAGTAGAAGAGAAAGGAAACAAGAAGACCAGTAGGCAAAGGGAACAGCCGACTGTGCTATGAAACGAGGAGGAGGAAGCAAGAAGGATGAAGAGGAAGAGGAGGACATGAAAAGTATAGACGAGGCGGTAAGGTAAATTGGAAAAGAAAAAGTTACGTTGCTAAATGGAAAGAATACAAAGAATTAGTGTGTGTTTGGATTTGGAACTAAGAAACGATGCCGGAGATATCATCATCATCATCACTGCTACCAAGAAATCGGAAGCAGAACATTTCAGGAGGACTTCATCATCATCATCATCATCATCATCATCAATAAATCGGAAGTAAGACATTTAAGGACATCATCATCATCATCATCAGGAAATCGGAAGTAAATAACGTAAGAAGGATTGCCCACCGTCCTTCCAGTCATCATGCAAGCCTTCGAAGTTCTCGGCTTCATCTCACAGGCAACCATCCACTCAGAAATGTGATGCGTATGAGACAGTAAAAAAAATAAAATAAAATAAATGAAAATACAATCTGAAGAATAAGAATAATGGCAAAACTAAGTAAAGGGAATGGTGAGAGATTATCCACGGAGAAGAACCAAAGACTATGAGGAAGAAAGGTTGGAAGGGAGAAGAAAAGGAGGACCAGGAGAAGAACAGGAAAACTGAAAATGAGAGTGAATAGGAGTAAAAAAAAAGTAGAACTGGAAGAGAAGGAAGAATGAGCAAGGGGAGGGAGGAAGATGTAAATGCGAAGAAGAATATAAACTTGAGAAAAAGATTGAACTAAGAATAATAATAATAAGAAGAAGAAGAAAACAACAACAACAGCAACACCAGTTAGGAATGGGAAGGGGAAGAAAGTCGTGGAAATGGAGGAATAGAACACAACGATAGCAACAACAACAGCAACATCAGGTAGGAAGATGAGGAAGAGAAAGGGAAGAAATGAAGGAAAAGAAGAAGGACCACTAGCAGGGAGAAAGATGTAAATGGAGGAGGAGGAGGAGGAGAAGAAGACCAAGAGGGAGGAGGCTGAGGGGGAAAGTTGGTGTGTTGAGTAAGACATAAAACTGGGTGGGATGAGGCTCTTGTCTGAGTTAATCTCCGGGAATGATTGAAAGAAAGAGGGGAAGGGGGGGGGGAAATGAGAGAGAAAGAGAGAGAGAGCTGTGTGTTTGTGTGTTGGGGGTTGTGTGTGAAATGGAAATTTGTCATTGGTGAGATATAGTTACAGGGAGGTAGAGGAGGAAGGAGGGTGGAAATAAGTGAGAGAGAGAGAGAGAGAGAAAGACTTGTGTTTGTCTTGGGTGTTGTGTGTGAGAAAGAAATAAGTCAGTGGTAAGATATAGTCACAAGGGGGTAAATGAAAAGGTGGTAATGAAGAAATCAATAGTGAAGGAGGGGAGGGGGGAGATCATGCCGTGGGGAAGAGGCAGAAGGAAAAAATTAGTTTGAGAAAGAGAGGGGAGGAGGGGAGAGGGAGAGTGGTGATTGGGAGAGAAGGGCACAGGGAGGAGAGGCAGAAGTAGGTAAGGAACTCTGAACACCTGTTGGGGTTCACCTGGAGGAGTTCTCAGACGCCCTCCTCACCTCTCATTTTCTCTTCCCCCTCCTCCCCTCCTTACCTCTCCTTTCCGCTTCTTGTTTTTGCTTCTCGTCTTCTTTCATTTCCTTCCCTTTCATCTCGTCTCATTTTATCTCATTTTCCCGTATTTCATTTCATCTTATCTCTCCCCCCCTTATTTCACTTTTCTTTTTTTTTTTTTCTAACTCTTCCTCACCTCTGCTCGTTTCTCTTCACCCCATCTTACTTCTCGTTTGCCGTCCTGTCCTCACATCTCATCTCATCTAATCTTATCTCATCTCATCTCATCTCATACCTCATGTCATCGCTTCTCAAATTCTTTCTCCCCTTCTTACCTCGCCCTTCTTGTATCTTCTTGTCCCTCTTTTCCTCCTATTTCCTCTTCTCTCCTCTCCTCTCGTTTTTTTCTGTCCTTTCCGTTACACACGTATCTTGTAGTGACTTATCCTCGCCTTTCTTTACCTCAACTTACCTTACCTCCTGTCTTCTTCCTTCGTCTCATTTCTGTTTATTCTCTTTACGTCTCCTCTCGTCTCTGTAACTTCTCTCCTCCATTCTCATTCCTTCATTCCCTTTTTTCTCCTCATATTTCTGAGGCCAACTTTTCTATTTCTCCTTCCTCTTTTCATTTGCCTCGTTTTGTACTCGCTCATTTTCTTTCTCTCTTACACACACCTTCCTCATTCTTTCTTTTTTCCTTCTCTGTATGTTCTCCCCCCCCCACCATTCCTTCTACCCATCTACCTCCTTCTTTAATCTTTCTCTCTCCTTTCCTTTTATCTTTCTCTTTCCTCTCCTCCTCTTACCTTTCTCCTTCCTCTCCTCCTCTTACCTTTCTCCTTCCTCTCCTCCTCTCACGTTTCTCCCAGCTCTCCTGCGCATCCCATTCCAATACTTCCAACCCCAGGTGCACAAGAATAAGAGGAACATAATATTAAGCAAAGAATAGGTGTGTGTGTGTGTGTGTGTGTGTGTGTGTGTGTGTGTGTGTGTGTGTGTGTTTCCTACTTAATAATCTGTTTTTCTTTTTATTTTATTTATTTATTTATTTTTTTTACAGGCTAGCGTACAAGGATTTTATTGAGTAGAGTGTTTCATGGGTGGGGGGAGGGGAAGCTTTCGTCCTTTCCTATCCTTATCTTTGGCTCATGGGTAAGTTAGCTACAACCTGCCCTATCAGAAACAGCCTCGAAAGGACAAACTTGTAGGTCTGTTCTTTCATACTTCATTTTATACTGCAAGGAATCCTAAAAATCAGAGGGTTGAATATACTCTTCAAGGCATTCTTAACTGCCTTACTGCAATGACATGTTTTAGATTTTCTTGTAGTCACCTGGCGATTTTATTCAGCTTACGAGATATTTTTCGAACTAGAGGGGCAAGAAACGGCATTTTATTAACTCTTCCTCTTCCAGGACGGTCTCTTGATGGGGAAAAAATCTCATAAGAACAATAATAAAATAATAATGATATGGTTAGACTGTATGGCTTAATGTAATCTTTGTACAGGTTAACGGAAGAGGATTTTGTTAAGACGAGAGAAATCCTTCTATAAAAGAGTTATAAAAAGTATCTTCTTAAACACATTTTTGGACACAGCTACAGAGGCGTGTTTTATTTCGGTTAATATGAGGCTTTTTCTTTTTAAGGTGAGAAAAATTTGGTTGCTGTCAAAAGATTAATCGCTCATATTTATTCTGCTCACTATTTTACTTCATATTTATGTGCCTGATGTGAGTAAATTGTTTCTTTATGTATTGGTTTTAGCGCCTTGTCTACCAGGAACCTCTCTAAAGCTGAATAAAAATCATCATAGCTGTAGTAAGAATATATAAAAATGACATTATTGAGAGAGAGAGAGAGAGAGAGAGAGAGAGAGAGAGAGAGAGAGAGAGAGATTTTTCTTGGAGATGTTTTTGGAAATGTGAAAAAAGATTAAATTTGTGTTGGAAGTTTATGTGTGCAACTTTGTAAAATCTTGCACTGTGGTTCCTTGTATGCAAAAGTTTAGCTTCCCCTGTCCCCCGCCTCACATTTTCTCACTTCCGTCTCTCTCTCTCTCTCTCTCTCTCTCTCTCTCTTTTTTTCGCTCACCTTTCACTTCGTTTTTCTTCATTCACGTCTTCTTTTCCTTTTCTCCTCGCCTCTCTCCACAACTTTCATTTTCCTCTTGCTGTTACCTCTTCCCAGCTTCTTCCTTTTCTTCTTCATCTCTCTTCTCACTCGTCCTCTCACTCGCCTTTCTTCCCCTCACTTCCATCTATCCCACTTCCTTCGCTCTATTTTTCCGTTCCCTCTACCTCTCTACTTTCTCTTCCTTCACGTTTAATTTCTCCCATTTCCCCTGCCTCTCTCAGCCTTATTCTTCCTTCTCCTGTCCTTTATCTTTTCTCACTTTTCCAGTTTTCCCCAGCATTTCTTCCTTCGCCTTTTTCTTTCCTGCTCTCTCCTATCATTTTGTCTTTCTCCTTCATAGCTTACCTCTTTATCATTTTTCCACGTCAATATCTTTTCCCATTTCCCCTCACCCCTTTCCATATTTTTTGTCTTTATCTTCTCCTTTCTCCCAGTTTTCCCTTACCTCGTCTTTACCTTTTCTTTTTCCTCCCTTTCCATTTCTTTCACTCTCCCCTCACATTTTCTCGCTCCCATCCTCACTCGCTTTTCTGTTTTCTCCTCTTGCCTCAAATTTAGTTTCTCATTTACCAATAACCTAATTTTCACTCTTCTCTCCCAGTCTCTTTATTTTTTAAAATATCCTTCTAAATACTGTAATGCTGTTTAACACTATAATTCGTTTCATGCATCTTCTATCCCTTCATCTTTTTTCTTTTCTCCCACCTTTTCTCCTTCACCATATTTCCCTTTATCCCTTTTCTTCTCCGTCTTTATTTCTCACAAACACTTTTCTTCTTTAGTTTTCCTCTCGCTTTCCTTCCTCATCCATTCCTTCCCTGTGACATTTCTTCCCTCACTTTTTCTTCCCATAATTTAACCTCCTGTCTCATCCCCTCCCGTGCTGTCTTTGCTCATCATTTCTCATCTCTCTTACTTATCTGTTTACTCCTTCCCCCACCACCTCCCATTACCTTGCTACATTCCTATTCCTTACCTGGCCCTACCTCACCTCTCTCACCATCTACCTGCCTACAACAATTCTGTCCTACTTATTCACTAACCTTCCTTCTTCCTTTTTTTTTCTTCCTCTCATTTGCCTCACATTCTTCCTGCCTCATTCCTTACCTGCTTTTCCCATTGCCTGCCTTATCTCCTACCTGCCATATCCCTTACCTGCATCTCCTGTTACCTGCCTCACCTCCTGCCTTCCTCTGCCAATACCTGCCATATCTCCTACCTACCTCTCCCATTACCTGCCTTACCTCCCATTATCTGTTTCACCTCCTACCTGCCATTCTTATTACCTACCTTAGCTCCTACCTGCCTTTGCTATTAGCTGCCTCACCGCTTATCTTTCCCATTATCTGGTTAAAGTCCTGCCTGCTTCACTTACCTTCCTCACGTCCTACTACTCTCCCCGATTACCTGCCTCACCTCTTAGCTGCTTCTCCTATTACCTGCCTCAGCTTTTCACTCACCTGCCTGCCCCTCCCCTCACATTATTTCCCCCTTCCTTCCTGTCTTTTACCACACTTTTCCTGTCTTCCTTATATTCTTTCCTCTCACTCTTTGGTCTTCCACTTCTCTTGTTTGTCTCCCTCTTCCCCTTTTCGCCTGGCTGTTTCTACTGCTTCCGCCCTCATTCTTCCGTTTCCTCTCTTTGTCAGCCTCCTCTTTAGTTTTGTTCTGGGTTTCCCCTTTGTGTTCATTTTTCTCTCTTCATTCTCTTTCATGTAGCTGTCTCCCTTTTCTCACTGGCCCCCTTTCTTTCGCCCCTCTTTCTCATTTCCACTGTCCATGCCCTCCTCTCTTTCCTCATTTTTCCTCCTCCTCCCCTCTTTTACTTCTTTATTTGATTTCTTCTTTACCGTATTTTCATTTCTTTCTACTTCATCCCTTCCCTCTTTTACTCCTTTCTCATTTCCCCTTTGCCGTTATCCTTCCCTCTTGCCACTTCCACCTCCTTCACCTCTCTTTCATGTCTCGTTTTCATTTCCCCTCAACCCTCATCCTCTTCTGTTTCCACTTCATTCTCTTTTCGCTCTTTCCCTCCTTTCTCATTTCCCCTTTGCCCTCATCTTACCCTCTTTCCCCTCACCTGGCGGAAACCCAACTCCCCAGGTACATGCAAACACCCACTCCTGCCCAAATTAATGTCCAGGTACGCTACTTCTTGGGGGAGAGAGAGAGAGAGAGAGAGAGAGAGAGAGAGAGAGAGAGAGAGAGAGAGAGAGAGAGAGAATATCCCAAGCATGGTACACTTCAGTAAAAAGGTACGAGGCTTACTAAGGATTCCCATTTAACGATTCTAATAACCCTTGAGTCAGTGATTCGTGTAGGTGCAAGCATCACTGCCAAAGGTGGCTGTGGCGGCGGAAACATAGGAGTGAAGGTTTTGTTGGGTGACATTTTAACGATAGATACTAGTGTGGAAGCTGCCGCCAGGAATGGCTACAATCGAGGATAAAAAATGAAAGCGAATTACGTGAAATATAATAGGACAAAAGACAGTTAAACCCAAGGACATATTCTGTATATTATTCTTGCTTTTCCCTGGTAGTTTTACTCGGCTTAGGATAGGCTTCGATCTGGAGTGGTTAGATGCAGCCTCCATTTACTTATTTCCTTTTCGTGGAATCTTTTAAGTTGAATAAAGTCGCCTGGTAGGAGCAAGAATGATATAAGAAGGACCTTATTTGGACTAATGAGCAATAGGAACGGCATGAATTTTCCCTTTGAGTTTGATTACTTTTTTTTCTGATTCTGGAGTTTTATAGATCTTAAAACCCTTCTCAAACTGAAAGTCGCCTGAATATAACAGCAAATGAATTAAGAGATGTCACGGAATTCAAGAGAGTAACAACACTTCTTCTGTTCCACTTTTCCCACTCCCTCTCTTCCCTTACCTCTCTCCAGCCTCCCTTCCTGCCCTCTCCTTTTTTCATGGCAGTGTATTCAGCTGGCAACTGGAAGACATCGAGTTCGATTATTGGGTGTGTCAGACTGTTGGACAAGGTTTGTTTACGCCTTTTCGGTGTTCATCCAGCAGTGAAATTGATGGTTGTGTAGTATCGTAGGGAGTCACTTAATGCCCCATTTGTAGTACATAGTCATTAATCTAAGCCTTCTTTTCCCTTTCTTCCCCTCGCCTCGCTGTATGCACCGCACACTTGTATTTTCCCTCTCCATACACACCAGAAGAGGGTCGAAGTCAGGCCGAAACTGTTGTAGCTTTCCAGTAAACATT
>NC_136976.1:60528858-60536358 GCF_032717465.1 Coenobita brevimanus
TTTTTTTCATTTCTTCCATTTCTTTTTTCTCATGTCTGGTCTTCTCTTTATTTTTCTCTTCTACCTTCTTTTGTCTTACTTTATGTTTCATCTTTCTCATGTCTAGTCTTCTTTCTTTTCTCTTCTTTTCTATCGTCTCTTCTTTCCTATCGTTCCCCATTTGCAAAAAAGAAATTACGTCATCAGTCGTAATGACAGGTGTATAAAACCAAATCATCTTACTGAAAAACTTAACCTACCGTTCTGAGACAAATGCGTAAGTACTTCCTGGAGATGGTGATTTACGGAGCGCCCTTTCCTGCCCATTCCCAAGCCAATACGAGTAGTGTCTCAAGGATTTACCCAGCATCCGGTCCCTTATCTTTATCGCACATTATATACACAGTAGTTGCCAGGAGGAGAAGTATATTTAGCGAAGGATAGATGTAGAGCAAATAAGGGGCATTGCGTGTGGGTTTCAGTTATGTTTTCTATTATACTCGCATCTTTTTCTTGTATGATCTTCGACTTCTTCCCCTTTCTTTTGTGTTCTTCACGTTTCTCTCTCTCTCTCTCTCTCTCTCTGTCCTCTCCTTTCCTATCTTCTC
This sequence comes from Coenobita brevimanus, assembly GCF_032717465.1. Taxonomy (NCBI): domain Eukaryota; kingdom Metazoa; phylum Arthropoda; class Malacostraca; order Decapoda; family Coenobitidae; genus Coenobita; species Coenobita brevimanus. The sequence goes on from NC_136976.1 coordinate 60,529,446, forward strand.
TTGCCTTCCTTCTCATCTTGAGGGATTATAGAAAAATATCATTATTCTGAAGGTGAAAAAAAAGGGCATAATGGTAACGAAGTGATGCAGACGCGTTGTAATTTCTAGCTTTTTTTTTTTTTTTTTTTTTAAATGGGTGATAAGTGGGAAGAGAAGAGGTTTGGTCATAAATAGACAGTGGGTGAAGCAGAAACTGTTAAAGTGCAGTTGCTGACTTAGAATATCCTCTCTCCTCCCTCCCTACCTCCATTTCCGGTCCCAGAGGATTACGTATAGCACAGGTATGTCCCGTAGAGTTAGTGTGGAGGGTGGAAATAGTGCAGCCGGGGACAGGTAGTTTTAGGGACGTTTTTCAGTAGTTTTTTTTTTTTTTCTGTTTTCGTCTATCTTATCCTATTTTCTTTCATTTTCTTTTCCTTTCTGGTCCTTTCCTTGCCATCATTTCCTTTCGTCTCTTACCATTCCTTTACCTTCTTTCTTTTTTCTTCTTTTCAGTTCGTCTGCTCTTTCATTCTTTCTCATTTCTTCCTTGTCGTTCTCTTCACCTCTCTCCGCTTCCCTTACTTTTCTCTGCTTTTTACTTTCCTTCCTTTGCCTTCTCCCCTTCCCCTTACAGCAAGTGGTCACCCAGGTCCCGTGGGCTCCAATATACAGTAGGATTTGGATGGCATTCTGCATGGATTCGGAATTTATTTATTTTTTTCCCTCTTTCGATCCCATCTCTGCTTTCATTTGCCTTTCTGTACTTTTACTTCCTTCCACTTCTCTTTTCTTTTGCGCCCTTCCTGCTTTCATTTGCCTTTCTGTACTTTTACTTCCTTCCACTTCTCTTTTCTTTTGCGCCCTTCCTGCTTTCATTCGCCTTTTCTTTTCGGGTCTTATCATATCATCCCCATTTTTTTCTTTCTCTTCCCTGCCTAACCCTGCCCCTCCCATGTCTCTCATTTCTTCTTGTTACGTCTGTGTCTATTCTGCCGTCCATTTTAAAGAGGTTATTGAAAAGAAAACACGTCATCGCACCGAAGTGATCAAACAAACAGCATGCATCACACTACACCAAGAAGATTCAAATATCTGAGTACTACCTTGAGGTGATTTTCGATCCCCTCCCCCACCGCATGCCCCCCCAAATAAAAAAAAAACTCACCCGTGTCTCAGGGGGCTGATATAGGGGAAGAACTGGCTGGAGGTCGGGAGGTAAAAATGTTGGGGAGGTAGAGGGGTAGATCTGGGGACATTGTACACGGGATCCAGATTTAACTGCAATTGTTTCTCTCGTTTTTCCTTCCCTTCCCTCCCCCTTCTCCTCATTTTTTTTTCTTTTCATTTCCCATTCTTTCGCTTCTCTTCACCTCTCCCTTTCCTCTTATTCACGCCATCCCTTATACTGGAGAAGTAACTAGACACCCTGAATCGTGCTAGAGGGTACACACACAGGAATCCCCCAGCCAGTGGTGTCGCAGGCCCCAGGAGTCCAGCCATAGGGTTAGGGCGGGGCAGAAATAGTGCAACACGAGAGGCGGATTTGGGGACATTCCGCATGGGTTCGAGTTTTATTTATTTATTTTTTTGTAATTTCCCTTTAACTTTCCTCGCATCTTTCATCCTCCTTGTCTTTTTCCTTCCCCTCCTTCGCCTCCTCTTGTTTCCTATCCCCCTCTTATTCTTTTCGTATCTTATTTGATCTTTTTTTCTCTTTGACGTTTCTCTTCACCTCGTTTCTCTTTTCATCTCTCTCATTGCACTGAAGGGGTTAAACAAACGTCAAGCATCGTAGAGAGGGAGTAAAAAAAAAAAAAAAAAGGACAGAGCAGTACTAAAGACTTATAAATGCCTGAATATTCCCTTAAAAAAAAAAGACATCAGACAATAAAGGTATAAGCATCAGAGTGCCACCTTGAAGTGATGAAATACAGTGCCATCTTCAGCTCCTCAGTCTGAAATTAGCCAGGCCCCGGGAGCACAGGTATGGAGTGACGGTGCGGGGTAGAAAAGGCACACCGAGAGAGGGACAGACTTGGGGGCATTCCGTATGGGTTCGAATTGGGTTTTTAGTGTTTTTATCTGTCACACGTTTCTCTCTCTCTCTCTCTCTCTCTCTCAATCTCAGACACACACACACACACACACACACACACACACACACACAAAATAAATTGTATTCTAAACCAATCCTCGTGTTTTACTCTCTCTCTTACACACACACACACACACACACACACACACACACACACACACACACACACACACACACACACACACACACACACACACACACACACACACACACACACACACACACACACACATGGAACTGGCTGCCCGACTTCCAGCTTAACGATGCTATGCTAATTTCAACTCGTATGCAAATGACTTGACGTGCCCTGTTTTTCTCTCCTACTCTCTCTCCCTCTCTCTCTCTCTCTCTTTCTCTCTCTCTCTCTCTCGCATTATATATATATATATATATATATATATATATATATATATATATATATATATATATATATATATATATACAGTATATCATCCATCCATCATCCAATCCTACGTTGCCCCATGAGGAGCTTAGGAGCCCGGGGCTAGGCAGTTTGTCCTGATATTTAAGATGAGAGTGACCAGCCTCACTCATCCCTGAGTGGCATTACGTGAGCAATCAACCCCAACCACCCGTTGGATATAAACCTTTACCGGCTAAATCCGATTGAAGCACAATAAATATCCACTAAACCACCAAGCGCCAGAATTTGGTTATATGGTTACCACCCAGCGTAGTAAATGGTTTCCTTGGGTACAGGAAACCATTTGGCTTGTCACTTAGTGAAGAGACACCCACAGGCAGTAGGAAGAGGAAAGAATGAAGGAAAGAAAGACAGAAGAGGGAGTGTAAAGTCACCCGTAGGCAGAAGGACGAGGAAGGACTGAAGGAAAGACAGAAGAGGAAGGAAGGATGGAGGAGAGGAAACGGCAGACATCCGAGAGCAGCATTACATCGAGTGAGTGATTTATATATATATATATATATATATATATATATATATATATATATATATATATATAATATTAGACATCTGTTTTTATTTGAATCTCTCTCTCTCTCATATATATATATATATATATATATATATATATATATATATATATATATATATATATATATCCTCTTACTTCCCCTTTCCTTTTCTGTCATACTCCTTTTCCCTTACTGACAACCTCATCACACATGCCATCTCTCTCGCCCCTTTCCCTGTCCTACCCTCCACTCTTCTTCCTTCCTTTCCCCTCAGCTACTCTCCCAATCTCCTCTCCTCCCCTCCCTTTCCTGTTCTCTTTCTCTCCTTTTCTCCTTTCCTCTTTACCTCTCTTCTCTTCCCCCTACCACCTTTCCTCCTACCTCAGATTTCCCTTCCTCCTTACTCTTCTCCTCTTCCTCCCTTTCCTTCCACCCTCCCTGTCCCCCACACCCTTCCCACGTGTAGCTGAAGGAGCGGTAGGTAATTCCTTTCCCTTTCTCCTGACAAGCCCTCTGAACGTAGCTAGTGAACGTACGAAAAGGGGTTTGGAGAGATAGATAGATGCAGGTAGCTTGGGGAAGGTAGGTAGGTGGATATATGTATGTAGATAAAGGTAGATCGATGGATATATAGATATGAAATTGTGTGTGTGTGTGTGTGTGTGTGTGTGTGCGTGCTTATTATATTAAAAAGATCAGAATGGTATCTAGACAAATGCGTTTGTGTATGAGAGAGAGAGAGAGAGAGAGAGGGGGGGGGGAGATTTTTGCTGCCGTGTCGTTTTAACCAAGCTTGCGGCGGTGCATGGAGGATGGCTGTTTTTTAGCCTTTGTAGTTAGATGCTTTTTTTTTTTTTTTTTTCATTCTCTGGACGATTTTATTCTTCTGTGGGATTAACGGTTCGGACAAGAGGGGTTAAATTTAGCCTCCACGAATCCCATTGCCACCGTGGACTGTGCCTCAGCAAAGTGAAATCGTCTTGTAGGACAGGAATGAAGTAAATGTACTGTCCTTTTTTTCTTTTATATTTTGCCATCACAAGACAATTTTATTCACTTATGATAAACTCGTCACACTGAAAGGATGAAATAAATCCTTCCATAACCTCTTCATTACACTGATGGTCTCCGTAGCTGAACAAAATCATTTTGTAGTAGCAGGAATGTAATGTAAATGGGGTCCTCGGGCTGAATGGATTGACCACTTCACTCTGATGACGTATTATATAGTCTGTTATTTCTACCACCGGATTATTTTATTCGGTTTCGGGAAATAAAACTTCCCGAACTAAACTGAAGTAATAGCCTTCATCACCCCGTTACTTTTGCAGGTCTGTCCGAGGGTGAATAAAACTGTCTCGTAGGTGCAGTATTACAGTTAAAAGTATGTCATCGGATTACCGGGAGATGGGGTTACTGAAAGTTGTATCCATAGTCTGTCTAATTCTAAAAATGTTTCTCCTAATCTGAATAAAATCGTCCCATGGTAACAAGAACGAATGTTCAAGAAGTGTCGTCGAACTGAATGTGTTAATGGTAAGGATTTAGAAAGCCTATAGTCTCGTACCCCTATAGCTCAAGATGGGCACCTTGGGGATGGCTGTGTTCGTGAAGAGGGTGGATGAAAACTGCGGGAATTTTAGTGTCATGTTATTGAACTGATCGTGCTTGGGAAGGCAAACCCCATTATTTGACATTATTCATGCAACACATGTTAGAAAATTAAACAAGGCTGACCGTTCTGCCTTGTTGCTGCTTGCTCTTTGTACAGAAAAATGCAGTCAAATAATTTCCTACCCTCACAAGTGGTGTACTTGAGCATGGAATTCTTCTCGATGTTCCGTATCAGTTATCCCTTTGCGATTTGTCAAGCACAGTACGCTAAGTATTGACTGGAAATTTATTGAGGGAAAGTACAGTATGTCAGGATTAAAACGATTGATATAACATACTGGACAGTGTTAAGGCGTAAAAGCCAAATAAATCGCTAAGGAAGAATGCAGCGAAGCCAATTGTGCCACCTAAAATACGGCCCTGAGCGCCCTGAGCATCATAAACAAGGGGTTTGCCTACACCTTCGCGTACACAGTGTTAGTAATATGGTTATTATTGCTGGCTTGGTTAGGGTGCGAGGGAGTGTGGAGCCAAGGGTTTGAGAGGGTTGCGTGATGGGGGAATGGAGGTGTAGTCCACTTTTGCTGGGCACTTTGGCGATAGTTTACTTTTATGTGTGTATTCCTTTTTCCTGCGTCTGTGTAAATACTATCCTCACAGTGTTTAAGAGTGTGGAAAAGAATTAGTCAGTAATGATGATGATGATGATGATGATGATGATGATGATGGTGATGATTACGACGGCGCCGAAAGAAAATTATGGTACAGTATTAACAGTCAATTGTAAAGGATTTAGGGGAGTGGGAGTCTTGAAACTGAGGTGGTCGTAAGAGGAAGGAGAGGTAGGCCAAATGTGTCTGTGTGTGGGTGGTTGGTCGTGAGAGGAGGGGTCCTTAACGAGTACTTTGACGAGGGACATAATTGCCTGGAAATATTTCTGTCGAGGCCGTCCTTCCCAGGGTACGACGCCAGACAATAGGTATTAGGGAGACATAGATCGATACCGGTAGTTATACAGTAAATAGGCAGGTAACATTGGTATTAAGTAGATAGGGAACTGCACAGTAGATAGGTAGGTAGGTAAATAAGAAGATGGACATACATAGAAACGCATATTTAAGCATACAGATATACTGTAGATAGGTAGACAGCTATAGATAGGTAAAGATACAGATTAATATACAGGTACAAATAAGTAGAAGAATGCGTGGATGGATGGATAAAGATAAATAAACCTACACACAGCCACAGATAGACAGATACAAAAATAAACATAGACGGATACACAAATAGGCAGAGTTTTCTCTGGGCTGCAGCGAACGTGGAGGATACGAATGGATGTGTTGCGTTTAGCGTTGGATGACGGTATTAATGAATGCGATTAGAGTTTGTGTCAGCGGGGGAGAGAGCCTATGAATATAACTGTCCTGAAACTCGAGTACTTTGTAAATGCATGCAAATGAGTGAGGATGGACAGTTTGGAACTTTTTTTTACGCTGGTGGAAATAATTATGACCTTACTGCCTGTGTGTGTGTGTGTGTGTGTGTGTGTGTGTGTGTGTGTGTGTGTGTGTGTGTGTGTGATGTTTTGTAAGGTTGATTAACTTAAATTTGTTGGAAAAGTCAAATCGAACGAATTTTTCTGAGAGAGAGAGTGAGAGAGAGAGAGAGAGAGAGAGAGAGAGAGAGAGAGAGAGAGGGAAAGAAAGAGAGAGAGAGAGAATTTAATGTTAGGTTACTTTTAAAATGTTACATTTTATCATAGCCTACCTAATATTCTTTACTGTCTTCTCTTTCAGGTATGTATTGGCCTGAAGTCCTTTCATCTACATCACCAGCTTAGTCACCACAACTGCAAGTATCACATTTACATCTACCACTACTGCAATCACCACAACATATTAAGAGCATTACCACCTCAGCTTAAATTGCCATGACAACCACACCGCCAGTACCACGCTCCACTCTGTCAACCTATCTCTTACTGTCTGTTTGTATTCACCAGACAATTTGTTTCTGAGTAAGGGATTTTTTTTTTTTTAAGAAGAGGGGATATATATATAGCTTTCATTTGACTAATTCACTCTTAGAAATTTCCCCCAACTGTATAAAATTGGTAGTAGCAAGAAATATTGCAAGACTTCACAGTATTGCAGGGATTAACTACTGCTAGCATCTTTTCATTACCATCACGACAGGAATCATCACCACCGATTACACCACTACTGCTATTACTACTGCTTGATTCCAGTACCATTATAAACTACACCGCCAATACTACTGCTA
>NC_136976.1:60541358-60553858 GCF_032717465.1 Coenobita brevimanus
GGGAACACCTCGTAGTGAAGGGCACAGAGGCAGTATCCTACAACCTCTTTAGCTCTGTAGTCTCTATTGTTTGTTGCTGCAGTCAGACAGTTTTATTCGGATTAGGGGGAAACCTGTCGTAGTGAAGAACCCCACCCTGCGTGTTTTTGTTTAATTTAATCGATGCCACCCATAAAATTCAAATGGCTGTTCATACGTACAATCCTGTTCACCCTAAGGTCCTCATGAAATGTGGGGAAAGGATATGTAATGTATGGCGGAGTCTCTAAGAACCCTAGGGGGATCTTGCGTATCTACCTTAGCGATTCATTTTGCATATTACAGTTCGGTATTATTTCTAACATTACTTACATGATTTTTTTCTTTTTCCTTAATATCGAAGCACCCTGGTGAATTTCACGAACAACATAAAGTAACATACGAGACAGGGATTCATGCCCCATACAGACATAAACCGTTAACTTACACAGACCAAGGACTTACTTTTTACATTATTCTCCAGACGCATGTGTCCAGGTTAAGCGACATCTCTTATCGTGGTTAATGTTGGCTGATTTAACTCCTCCAGCCCGAAAAAATCCGTGTTCAGCTGTATTAAATCGTCTGGAGAGATCGGCAATAGAATATGAATGGTCCTTGGGCGGAAGAGATAAGGAAATAGAGTTGGGGAGCCTCCTAAACCCAGAGGAATGTGGCCTCTCGAGGGAGGAGCAAGGGTGTGTGTTTTTTACTGCTGTTGTAAACTTGATAGGCTAGGAGGGCTCTTGCTTGCTATGCTGCCCCACCTTCGCGTCTCTCTCTCTCTCTCTCTCTCTCTCTCTCTCTCGTTGCCTTTTTGTTATTTTTCTTTCATGTCGCTTCCTCTTTTATTCTTTGTACATCTTTTTCGTGGTTTATCTTTTTATTCTTAGGTTATGTTCAGAATTCTTTGTTTCGGTTTTTCTTGTTGATTTTGTTTTCATCAATCTTCAGTTTCTCTTTATTTTTCCGCTTCTTTCTTGATTGTTAACTTTTATCAGGAATGTTTCTCTCTCTCTTCGCTCGGTATTATTTTCTGTCCATATCCATTTCTTCTTTTGTTGGCTTTTTCATTAGAACGCGGTTATTCCCCCCCCCCCTCTCTCTCTCTCTCTCTCTCTCTCTCTCTCTCTCTCTCTCTCTCCATTTTCTTTTTCTAAGCAGAGGAAGGTGGGAAGGGGGTCTGAATTATTCCCTGCCGCCTCTCATTCTCCTTGTTTTATGCCTTCCTTTTGTCTCCATTCTCACGGGGGTGGGGGGAGGCGGGGGTCTAGGGTCTCTCTCCTCCCTTCCTCTCCTCTCCACCACTCCCTCTCCTCTCCACCGCTCCCTCAATTACTCCTCTCCTACATCACATTTGTGTCTCATTCTCCCTCTCCCTTTCTCTATTTCTTTCTCTGTCGGATGAAAATATACTCTCACTTCTCCCCTCCTATATTTCCTGTATTTTTCACGTGTTCTTCCTCGATTTTTCTTTTTGTAATCCCTGGCGTTTTTTTTTTTTTTCTTTTTATCAGACAGGGCGAAGGCTGCCTCACCACTGATTTCATGAAGGATGCTGGTTCTTGTAATTAATCATGCAGGTAAAACTTTTCATGGTAATATGCGTCTCATATACCACCTCACCAGATTTCGACATTAAAGATCAGAAATGCTGTCTTTTATTTAGTTATGACGAAAATTTCTACATGAGCCCCAACAAATCGAAATAATCCCCCCGGTAAACTAAAATTAATGTTATTATTATGGTCCTAACAAAAGAAAGCGTTTGCCCAAAGATGCAATGAGAAGACGAGACGGGCAGAGAACATGATCAAAAAATAATAGTAAGTAATAAGAATATCATTACTGTAATAATAATGATAATAATAATAATAATAATAATAAAAGACAGGAAAATAGAGGCCAGAATAAGCTAAAAACAGACACAGGCATGAAGACACAAATGGAAATAAAATATGAAGGAAAGGTGCTGGGGCGGGAAATAGAACAAGGAATATAAAAAGAAAAAAGTAAGATAAACAGAAAGTAAGATGGTGAAACAAGAAGCAAAAAAAAAAAAAAAAAGTAGTAAAGAAAGAGTGACAAACGAAAAGACAAAGAAGCGAACGTGATAGAGAGCGACATGTATGATAAAAGACGAGGACCAAAGATATGAAAAATAATGAAAGAACAGGAAAGGAAGTTAGACCGAAATTTACGATAGAAAATGAGTGGCAAAACACACACACACACACACACACACACACACACACACACACACACACACACACACACACACACACACACACACACAACATAAGTAGGAGTCTGAGAGCATCGCCTTACCCCGTGTATTGAGCCCCTGTCGATAACGTTACCAAGTCCCTGTAGTGGTGGTCCTTTCTCGCTAAGGGTCAAGGTTGCCACTGGTTTGCTCGGCCCTCCAGCCTTACGGGGTCCTGTGGCGTGGCACTTTCTTGGAGGCTGAGAGGCGAGAGAGAGGGATGTGCGAGTTGGTCTGGTCGGCCAAGATGGTCGTGTAGTTTGCTTCTTACCTTGACTTTGGGAGACTTTCAGAGCCGCAGGTATTAATTACACTTTATCAACCTTCCATTTGCATGATGAATCCAGTACGGTTATGTCTGGTCTTCTTTATTTTATTCTTGCTGTTACCAGACGATTTGATTCATGTTAAGGGAGCCTTTTGTTAAAGTTTAGGTCAACGAAGCCTTTACCTGACCCTTGCAGTCTAAAAAATATGTCCAGTTATTATTATTATCATCTGGTAGTAGCGTGAAGAAAACAAAGGAGTCACTGTTCAATAGGGATCAAGGAGTGAGGGAGAGGAACGTCTGTGTGGGTGGGCGTGCCTGGATGGCTGCGTGGTTATAGTCTCACCAATCTAAAACCAAGGTTTGGGTGGGGTCTGGCGCTGGGTGCAGCCATGCCATGCTTCCTAAACGAGCGATGAGTAGATTCTGTTATATATGTAATAGGCATCACAGATAGGTACACACATACTAATACAATATAAACGTAAGTATTCAAGCATATCAAAGGAAGGTAAACTTGTAATGCATATGGCTCTTGTACATCAATAAAGAAACGTGGCATACATATTTTACAGTGGTGCTGAAAAAAATGTAGGTACTTTTACCGACTTTCACGGTAGTTCTAAGTTGGGTAAGTAATGTAACAATTACGTTTATAATATAATTTGAAGGAATCAGTAGAACATACGCTATTTTCTTAATAGAAATAAATAAGTTAAAACACTCACGAGCGGCAACATCCAGGTCCATACTGGGAGTTAATCCATTGGAGGGAGATTTAAGCTTGTGTCACGTGCTTCCACTGTTCACTTTGTTATATATATAACTTAAATTATATTTATAACTTAAATTAGTTTGTCTTTACACACACACAAAACACACACACACAAAACACACACACACAAAACACACACACACACACACACACACACACACACATAAGTGGGTGAAGTCATGTCAGGCCAGGTGGCGAGGTGTGAGCGGACGAACTCTAACGGTGTCAGGTCAGCCACTAGCCAATTAGAGTATAGGAAACAAGGCAACGCTGTACGCCGGGAAATCCCCGGCTGGACTCCACCCAAACCTTGGTTTTAGATTGGTGAGACTATAGTTCCTTACCAAGACGTTACTGACGGATTCTCACAGCCATAGGTATCTGGTCCATTTTCTGATTTGCAGAGGAGACTTCGTAAAACCTTTCTCAGCTATTTATTTTGCATATTACATTTTTTTTTCTCTTTGAACGTTACTGAGGCAAACTGTGTCTACATTAAAAATGTATAAACATCGCAAGATAGAAAATCAAGGTGTACTATGCATAATTAACATTAGAAATGAGTGCAACGAAAACTGGTATGCCACTTACAATTAGTCTTTAATTACACGATAGAGACTGGTGGGTTGTATCTTCCTTGAAGTTTCACCTATAAAGCACAATAACTGTTTTCTTTGCTATTACAGGATGATCTAATTCAGTTTGGAGAAACTTTTTCGAACTGCATTGGCCAGTTATTACTTTCATTTACCCATTCTCCGATACTTGGCTCTCCTAGGTTGAGGAAAATCGTGTGGCAGTAGCCTGATTCAAAGAGTAGGCGTCACTGTATTGCAAGAGGAAAGAGGCGAGAGAGAGGGACGTCCATGTGAGCTTGTGTTGTTGGATGGTGGCGTGGTTTGTTCTCTGTCTTGCTCAGGTCCTTTGAGCTCTCACAGCCTCGGATATTAAGTACGAATACATGACAGACCCGGCGGCAAGGTGGGATCAAGAATTGAACACTCGTACAGAAAATGTGTTTATTGTTAGGGTAAAATGGTCTCGGCCCTGCATGGACCCTCTTAAAAACAAGAGACATGGGAAGCTTATACACTTTCTTTTCTTTGTCTTTTTCTTAAAATTATATGTATTAACTGCAGAAATTTGGTCGTGTGTTTGTGTCATCCCCCCCTTCCACTACCACAGCCACCCACTCGCTTCACAGTTAGTATCTCCACACCACAACCACCACAATCACTATCACATATCATCAACGTAGTCGCTGCCTATCCTTCTTCATAATCACTAACACTCACGTCCACCTCCGCGAACAGTGCTTACTCCACTACTACAATTCTACTGTAGTCAGTATCCCTACTCCACTACTGCTGCATTTACTCACACCACGACAGTTAGGCCTGCCATTCATTACCTTACCATATTTAGACCTCCTTACCGCCACCACAACTACTCACATTGCTGAATGAATTTAGCGGCTGTTTTTCTCACGTCCGGCATAAGGGAGTAACTGTTATGTTCAAGACATGTTTTACAGGTTCTGAGGGAGAGCTGATTGAAGGGCCGAGAAAAATCACCTTGTCATTTGAAAAGAGACTCACCCTCACCCTGTGCTATGAGTGCGGCCTATGTGCAGGTGGCACTCGCACTGTAGACTGAGAAGTGCATGCTTATGGAAATTTACGCTGTTGGAAAGGCAGTGTTTTGACCGTGGGTTTGTATGCAGGTGTGTCATCCAAGGAACCTTGACATGGTGCGAATGTGGGAGAACACATTGTGGGATATAATACTGCTTTCTTTTCAGTGTCTGCTGGTTTTAGGGATCGGACCCAGATCTAGACCCATCACTAACATAGTTAGTACTCCCTCAAAATAACCATCTACACCACTTCCACCTTATCCTGGTGCACAGAGTTCAAACATTTACCGTGCATTTACAGGTTCTGGAGAGGGACGCCCTCATGCTGTGACACCGATATAAATGGACGGTTTCACTGCTCGGTTATGCAGACTTCCACGAGCTCCCTTCCTATCCCCCACAAAGTTAATGGTGGACTACAGGGTGGGCGAGACTTAAGCCTGTAGTCCACAGAGTTCACATTCAAGTGAACATGGAGCTGCAACAATCACCCTGCCTTCATACAGTTACACCACCGCAATGACTTAAACCATCTCAGTCTTTTACACCACCAAATTCACTCATTCCCATCTTCACTCCCCAGTCATTCTCCCCACCACAGTCACACCCTGCCAGCGTCATAGTCACCCACCCCCACCACGTTCACATTCTATCCTTTTCTTTTGTACATCAGTTATGTTTTTAATGTTTCTTAACCCAGCAGGCAACCACATTACAGGTCAGTGAACCTCCTGTTATTTGTACTTCCTAGGTTTTCCTTTGTACGCCATCGCCACAGCCGTCTCCCACCCTCCTACTATTACAGTCATTCACCCCCTTGAGTCACCACTTATCACTCACCTCCCCACACCACAGTCACCCTCTCTCCACAGTCACCATCCTCACACAACAGTCACTCGCTCACCATCTTGTCCCCACCACCCCCACCACCCAGTCCCTTCCCCCCACCACCCTATCTTTTTTCCTCCACCATCAGTCATTAACCTCGCTCCACCGCTCTCCTGATCACCACAATCAGTCGCCTCTCCCAAAGCCACCAGTCACTTTCCACCACACTCACTTCCCCCTCCCACCGCAATCACTCCCCTTCCCTACCCCATAGCTATCCTTCCCCCTACCACGGGAGTCAATCCCCAACCACCACCAGTCACTTACCTCCCTGCACCACCATCAAAATCACCACCTGCCACAGAAGTAACCCCCTCCCCGGATTTTGATAACCTGCGAATGGAGTAACATTACCAGTGATCGCATTACGCCGCCCAGGAGTTGTAATTAAGTCCGATATACGAACTAGGTAATTAAAGGCTCCTAAAGTAAGGGGTTGAGGCGGAGGGGGGATGGTTGAAGGTGCTCCATAATTGCTCTCACGCCACCTTTACCTTCTCCTCTCCCTCTCCCCTTAGGTCTTACTCCCCACTTTGCCCTTCCTTCCCTCTTTTCTATTTTCTTACCATCCCTCTCTCCCTTCCTTCCTTTCTTCCTTGCTTCTTTCTTTCCTTCTTTACGTCCTTCCTGCTCTCTCTACCTTCCTTCATTCCCCTCTCTACCACCTTTCTTCCCCTCTCTACCTCCTTTCTTCCGCCTTTCTACCTTCTTTTTCTCCACCTTTCTTCCTCTTTTACTCCCCTTCTTGTCCCCCCACACTATCTTTTTTTCTGCTCCTCTTCTGTCATGTTTCATCCCCTTTTTTTTACCACCTCCTGCCTCCCTTCTCTTCCCTCTTTCATCTCCCCTCTTCGTCCATGCCTCGCCTTCCCTCCATCTCAGACCCCTCTCCCCTCTTCCCTCCCCCTTCCCCCTAAGCCCTCCAGGTGTGGAAATTAAAAACCTCACGAAGGAGAAATTAATATGATGAGGGAAGGGACGGCGACTAATTATTTTCATTTGTACTTTCATTTTATCATATTTTTAAGTTGAATTATGGGTTTTCAATTTTTACTACTTTGAGTCCCGTCTTTTTTTTTTTTTTTTCGCGGAAGGATATTACATTTTTTTTTCGCTCATAAAATCAGGAATGTATTTAATTTGATGGCAGTTATCTTCTTTTCTTTTTTTTTATGCGTGTGTGTATAATGCTCACTTGTCTTATATATTTGAAGTCTCAGATGAAATATTGATAATGGGTTCTCTCTCTCTCTCTCTCTTACACACACACACACACACACACACACACACACACACACACACACACACACACACACACACACACACACACACACACACACACACACACACACACACACAAGAAAAAACATATCATAATTCACATTTGTGTTTATTGAGAGGATCTGTATGTGAAGTTGTTTGGCGAGGTTTATTTTGCAATTTTACTAATTGAGATGTGGCTGACGATTTAATAAAATATTCTTTGTTGGCGGATAATTGTTCTCGCTGATGTGAATGATGTGGAGTTTGAGTTACTGATGTGAGAGGGAAAGTTACTTCGTGTGTGTGAAGTGGAGTGTGTTTTGAGGATAATAAGAGTGTGTGTGTGTGTGTGTGTGTGTGTGTGTGTGTGTGTGTGTGTGTGTGTGTGTGTGTGTGTGTGTGTATACAGAGGAATACAAAAGAAAGCAAACAGCAACAGACCTAATTGCCATTTCGAGGCTGCTTGTTACTGAGAAGACCATCACTGTGATATCTACTTCTACAAGTTGAAGGTAAGGAAGGTAAAGCAAAAAGGCTCCCTCCCCCCTAACGCACCAAAACCTCCAGTCGAAGCTGGCAGGAAAAACGTGAGATGGACGACCATGCAGCATGGAAAAGCTGACATGGAAATTTCATAGGAAAGACTGAAAAGTGGTGCACTATATTCTGTCCCACTATATCTATACACAACAGGTGTGTGTGTGTGTGTGTGTGTGTGTGTGTGTGTGTGTGTGTGTGTGTGTGTGTGTGTGTGTGTTAGTGACGTGTGGTTACTGTTTTCCCATTTTTCCACTCATCCCTCTCTTCCTCTCTCTCTCTCTCTCTCTCTCTCTCTCTCTCTCTCTCTCTCTCTCTCTCTCTCTCTCTCTCTCTCTCTCTCTCTCTCTCTCTCTCTCTCTCTCTCTCTCTCTCTCTCTCTCTCTCTCTCTCTCTCTCTCTCTCTCTCTCTCTCTCTCTCTCTCTCTCTCTCTCTCTCTCTCTCCCCCTCTCTCTCTCTCTCTTTCCTTTAATATTCCTTTCTTCACTGTTGTTGTATCCTCCTCTCACTGTCCCTCTCATTTCCTCTCAACCTTTCTTTTCACCCTTCTCTCTTTCTCCTCTCATAAACAGTTTTCCCATTCTCTCGTCACATCATCCCTCTTCCCTACTCTCCTCATTCACATTCTCCTCATTCTGTCCTCTCATCTTCCCTCTCTCCACCACACTCATTTTCCACACTCCTTCATCACCCTGGCAGAATCCCCAGGTAATCCCTCTCGCTTCATCTCCTCTCATCTACATCATACTCTCCCTCCCCTCTCAATTGTCGTGTCTATCCTCCTGTCCTCCCCACACGTCATCTGTCTCTTGACCCACTTTCCCATTCCATACTCTCTCTCTCTCTCTCTCTCTCTCTCTCTCTCTCTCTCTCTCTCTCTCTCTCTCTCTCTCTCCCAGTCTATTTATCTATCTAGCCATTCAGACTCCCTTACAATATGGCGCTTTGCCCCCCTCTCATGACCTCAATTTCCTTTCCTATCTCTGCCCCCCCCTCCCCTCCGTTTCTCCAACTCCCTTTCCTGATTCCCTCACTGTTTCACCTTATCTTTCCATAGTCTCTCTTCCTTGCCCTCAGCGTCTACCCTTCTCCCTCACACACGTCCTCACCCTTCTACCTGCCCCTTTCTCACCGTTCTTCCCTATATCTCCTTTGCTTGTCCACTCTGTTCTTTTCATCACATCCCAATGAATTCTACTTCTGTCCATTTCGCTCCCACATCATCTCTCTCTCTTAAATCCCTCTCAGTCTCACTCACCTCACGCTCTCTCCATCTTCACCTGCTCCTCTTTATCCTCACCCACTCCCCATCCTCTGTCACCCACACTCCGCACCACTCATCGTGTGTCATTCCATTCCTTCGTTTCATCCGACTTCTATCCATCTCACGTCCACTCCATCCCGCCCCCTGTGACTCTGCCATTCTGTCTCTAACACTTTTCATTCCCACTCCACGCTTTGTCCCCACTTCATCTCACCTTTTTTTTTTTTTTTTTTTTTTACCTCACTCTTTTTCTCCCTCTCACACTGCTCCAGTTTATTCGCACACTCTCTTAACTCAGTGTCATTGTCTCCAAGTCACTCCTCACTTTCCCCACCACTTTTCCTGTCTACCTTTCATCCACTCCCCATTCCTTTCATTTCTTCTCTCATTTCTCATCTCACTCTCACTCCATTTTCACTCTCACCCCCCACTCCACCCCATTCTTTTGTATCCCTCCTGCTCCCAATACACTTCATTCTCGTTTTTCTTCTCTCGTGGTCTCTCTACCATTCTCACCCCTTCTCCATTTCCCCTCTCCCTCTTATCCGTTTTTTTTTTTTCTACCCCTACTCTATATTTTCTCATCTTTCCTGTCACGTATTTTTTTTTTTTTCCACTTCAAACGACTCTACTCTGAGTGACAGGCCTAATGGTTTCCTGTAACCCAGGAAGCCATTTACAAAGCTGGATGGTAACCATGTAACTAGATAACGGGATAAAGTGGAGCCTACTATGTTGCTCCCGTTAACTGGGTGGAGACGCAGATGTGGCGCCCATCCAGGAACCAAGCCTTCAGACTCTTCCCCGCGCCTTGTCGTGGTGAGGCGTTGTCTACTGCAAGGGAACATCGATTCACCGCACGGGATGGCCCCGTTGGGACGATTGCTTGCCATGGGTTCGCGTGGCCAGACAGACCGGTGTTACTAAACAGCAATTCCCACTCCATCCCACTTGTTACCTTCCCTTCACCCCCAGTTCACATCAGTCTCCTAAGCTTTCTCATTCCCTCTCCATTGCTTTGATCCTCTCATCATTTCCTCTCTGCCTCCTTTTCGATCTCTGTCACACATTCTCCCTTTCTTTCTTTTCCTTTGCCTCCTTTTTACTCCATTTCCATCTAACTCTTTTAATCCCTTCCTCATTGTCATAACAATTCCCCATTGACTGATACTGTATACCACTCACTTTCACCTTATCCCTCTCACTCACTTCCCTTCCCACTCCACATCTCTCACTCTACTGCTTCCCACTTCCACTCTATCCTTCATTCTCACTTCACCCCTCACTCCTTCTCCATCCCTATCACTCCCACTCCACCCCCTACTCCCATTCCTTTCCTCTCACTCCCACTCCCTAACTCACCCCCGCAGCCTCCACCCTTCTCACACTATTGTTTCCTCTCTCCTTTTCACTCCTATTTCACCCCATTTCTCTTACTCCATCACTTTTACTCACTCCCAAACGAACCCAATAATCTCATTTCATTTCTCTCTCACTCCCACTCCACCCCTCTCATTCCCACCACCTCATTCCCACTCCAATCCCCTCACACCCCGCCCCTCACTCACTCCCATTATACCCACCTCACTCACCCCACTCCACACTTCTCACTCACTCCCACTCTACCGCATCTGCTTATTCCCACTCACCCTGCCCCAACCGTCTTCCACTCCACCTGCTCATCCTCACCCCCACTCCACATCTTTCCACTCCACCCTCTCACCTGCCCTCATATAATTTCCCAGATTCTCCCACTCCATCTTTCTAACCTTCACTCAGTCCCTATCACTCCCACTGTGCTCCTTTCACTCTCACATCACTCCTCACTCCCACTTCACCTTTCGCCCCACTTTGCCCTTCACCACACTTCACCCTCTCTTTTACTCCCACTCCACCCCTCTTCCACCACGCCACCCCTCTCACCTCACCCATTTCACCCCCACTCCATCCCACATATTTCACCCCCACTCACTCCCACTCCGTCCTACTTATTTCACTCCGACTAACTCCCACTCCATCCCACACACTCCCACTCCATCCCTCTCTTCCCCCTCACCGACTGACTGATGGTGCCCTCATTATAGAGATTAAACAGGGTAAACGTGAGAATTAACTTTTGTTGGCACTGTACAGTAGGTGATGAATGGTGCTGCCGGGGTGAGAGAGAGAGAGAGAGAGAGAGAGAGAGAGAGAGAATACACACACACACACACACACACACACACACACATATACGAGTATATATATATATATATATATATATATATATATATATATATATATATATATATATATATATATATACATAAAATATACACACACACAAAGTTGACGAAATAATATTAGTAACCATTCAAACATTATCTTTCTGTATTTGTGTGTGTTTGTGTGTGTGTGTATATATTTACATATGTATATAGATAGATAGATAGATAGATGAGAGATAGATAGAGATATATACATATAATGTGAGAAAGAAAGAGGAGGGAGGAGAGAGAGTGAGAATGAAAAGCGTAAAAAGGAACAAGCAAATACAAGAGGGAGAGGGAGGGAGAGAAAGTGTGGATTAAGAGCTCAAAATGAGAATGAGAGAAATGAGCTAATTGAGCGGATGAGGAAGTGGTCATGTGTCGCGAGAATGACTGATTAAACAAGAAGGGAGGAGAAGATGATGTGGCGAGAGGGAAGGAGATGGAACAAGCGTGTGTGAGAGTGGATTACATGTAGGTGTAAGAAAGGAATGAGGAGGGGAAGCAGAGAGAGAGAGAGAGAGAGAGAGAGAGAGAGAGAGAGAGAGAGAGAGAATGATTGATCCCTTTTTTGTAGAGAGAGTGAGAGTGATTGATCCTCTTCTGATTCCCCAATTTGGATAAACAAATTTCACCCCCATTCTCCCCCTCAGCACCCTCCATGTCACATATTATTCCTTTTAGTCTCCCTCACGCCATACCCTCACTATCCTTTTCTGTTCGCATCACTCCATCCTACACCATCCTTCTCTCTATTCTGTTCTATTTCATCCCCTCTTTTTCAGTCCCATCCTGTCTCAGTCCACTTTGCTCTGTACCACTCCATCTTCTGTATCCCATTCCACCACCCTCTCTCCCACTCCATTCCCCCCCGTCTCTGTCTCACTCCATCTCTCTCTGTATCCCATTCCGCATCCTCTGCCTGATTCCATATCTTTCTTTGTCTCACTCTATCCCTTTTTCTATCTCATTTCATTTTCCCCTTTCACCTTTGACTCCATCTGCGTCTCTCTCTCTCTCTCTCTCTCTCTCTCTCTCTCTCTCTCCCTCATTAGAAGTGATGGAGTGCAATTATGGGGACTGAGAGACAAATTAAATGAGTAGGGGAACAAGTAGCAGTGCACCCGTGAATGAAGTGAATGATGATGGATCCCCTTCTATCCCCTCTTCTTAGCGAGCAAGAGGCCCTCAAATTACCCCACCCCACCACCACGTACTTTCTCTAATTTGTAGGCGAGAAGAATGTAGATGTACTGAAAAGAAAAGAGATGTTAATGGCAGAGAACGCTGTGTGATGAATGTATGAGGACAAGATGAATCTCTGCCAGTGCCTTG
>NC_136976.1:60558858-60626358 GCF_032717465.1 Coenobita brevimanus
TTACATTCTCTCATTAGGGTCTTGTCTGTTGTCCTCGTGTCTCTGATCTTATTGGTTGTTCATGCTTTGTCTCCTTGTTACGTGTTTTCCCTATTTCATCCTGCGTCTCCTGATTCTTTCTGTTTCTATTTTTCTATTCATTTTCGCCCTTTCTTCTCAATCATTCCTGTCTCACTTCGCCTCCTCTTACCATCCTCACCTCCCTCATTTTCTTCTTACCATCATCTCTTCGGTCCTTCGTATTCTCCTCCCGTTCTCAACCTCTCCAACTCCTTTCCTTTTTCTTTTCCTTCCCTAACCTTCCTCGTCCTCTTTTCTTGTCTTCATATTTCATTTTTTCGTTTCCTTCAGTCTTCATCTTCTCCGGTCTTCTTCTCGTTACTCAACACTCCATTTCATACTGTGCTCTTCCCTTTCCATTCACATATTCCTCTTTCTTTACTGCCGTTCATCACTCTTAATCCATTCCTCCCCTCCTTCTCAGTCATCCCTCACTCTCCCCTTCCCCTGCTCCAGTTTCTATCAGACTTACTTCTGTCCTTATCTCCTCGTCCTTCTCTCTCCTCCCCATTCCAAACTCCATCCTCCTCCCCGCCCCCTCCTCCTCCTCCTCCTCCTCCTCCTCCTCCTCCTCCTCCTCAGTCTTCTGTCCCAACTTCTTCCCTCCTCTTCCCCTCCCGTCTTTGCCTCCTCCCTCGTCCACCTCTTTTGTCCTTGCCTCTTTTCTT
Organism: Coenobita brevimanus; assembly: GCF_032717465.1. Classification (NCBI taxonomy): domain Eukaryota; kingdom Metazoa; phylum Arthropoda; class Malacostraca; order Decapoda; family Coenobitidae; genus Coenobita; species Coenobita brevimanus. The sequence continues at coordinate 60,559,587 of NC_136976.1, forward strand.
TTCCGTTTCTCCCGCCTTCATCACCTTCCTCCTCCTCCTCCTCCAGTCTTCTTCTTCGTCCTCTCCCTTCCTCACCTCCCTCTCCTGCTCTTCCTCCTCCCGGCCGCCTCCTTAGTGGCGTGGGTCCCACCTGGGGTTCACTTTCAAAGGATCCTACATCACGGAGAATATAAGCTCATGTTCAAGGCCCCTCATATTCAAGGGGAACCAAGATACACGTCGGAATTTACCTTTTAGTAACAATACCGTATGTGAACTTAGTCCATTATTCCGATTACCGTCAGAGTGTTTTATTCTGTCCAGAAAAAAATCACCGCAGCAGAAGGATGAAAGGCTGAAATGTAAAGTACTGAAGAGGTGAAAACCTGTCCTAATTAATATTATCACTGAGAATGAAGAATTTTTTTTTTTCTATTGTAGCGAGCACCAGATAATTATTATCTTCACAGAGAAACCCAGCGCAGAACTAAATATTGTTATGAAGCTTAAGTCTTTCAACACTATGGCGTCATTTGTTTTTAATGATTGCAACTAAAAGAAAATCCTATTCAGATTAGGAAAACCCCTGAGTGTTTGTATATAGCTCACAGTAACCCCTTCCCTACGAGAGAGGTCTCCGAAGCTGAATGAAATAGCCTGACGTTAGGTAAAACAAAATGAAAGAGGCTCACGGACAGAAAGGGTAAGGCAACCACAACTGTATCACACTGGTAGGAAGGTGGGGGAAAGGGAAAAAAGTAAATATCCAAATTGTGGCGAAGAGGTATTTCTGAATTAAAAAGTGGTACTAGGGAATTCTGACAGCACGCAGGTGGTGGGGTGGAAAAGAAGGGGATGGATAACATGCAAAATCATGGAGGATACATGTTCTGTTTCAAAGCTGCTGTATGTTATCAGTGGCGCTTAGCAGGCAGACGGGGTGATCTGCAGCTACAGCCATGGAATTCTGACACGAGAGAGAGAGAGAGAGAGCGGTAAGCTGACTCAGATCGTTTGGAGACACCAAGAATAACACAAATACCGTAATTGAAGGAGCTACGATAATCCCTCTACAGTGATTTTACACGTCTTTTGTAATATATCTTTATTTCTACTAATCATTCGTTTGTTTCCCCATAAGGAGCGAAGGGGCCATAGACTAGACTACATGATTCCGACGTTTTAGGTGTGGATGACCAGTTCCTTCTTCCTGAATGGCTTATATGAATAATAATCCCAGCCTTCTCTCGGACGTAAACCCTTATTGAAATTGTCTGCTAGTAATTGTTTCTGGCATGTTAGCCCTTCCATTCCGATGCTTTTTTTTTTTTTTTTTTTTTTTTTTTTTTTTTTTTGTCAGATGTTTGCACTTTATTCAGGAGAACCTACACCCCTTTTACTGTGTTGGCCTAAAGTTGCCATATTTCCATCTTGAATGCTGAGCTGCAACAGGAGATGAACATTAGAATATGATGTTAGTCACGAAAAAGTGCAAAGGAAAGGATGTAAACCCGGAGCATGGTCTTTGTCTGCCCCTGAACGAAATGTAATAGGCTGCAAAAGGAAATTATACATATATAGATAGATAGGTAGGTAGGAAGATAGATAGATAGATATAGTGAAAGGAGTAATGACACTACATATAACTCCTATATAACCTCTCCAGTTCCGAAAGTCACTCCTAAGCCAAATAAAAACATCTGCAGATAGCATGAATGACAAAAAAGACGACGTCATATTGTACGAGTAAACTCAAGTCAGTACGATGACATAATATCCAAGTTATTTTGTTACCTACGTACAGTTTTTCCCTTCGTAAGAAATGTTCGAGCTGGACTGAGATGAAATAAGAACAATCGATGAAAGTAAACAAGAACAAAGTGAAATTTACCTCTGTCCGCAGGGGTTCAAAGGGAGAGAATTCAATAAATCTTTCAACCAGAGCCCCGTGTACGAGGATCTGGTTGTCCATAGGGATACGCTGGGTGTGTAAAATTTGGACGCTCTTAGGATTTCGCCAACGTATTTTTTACATCCATAAAACGAATATCAGTTCAGTGGCGGACCTTCGAAAGCTCACTGTGGTTAGTTTATTGAAACGAGCGCGCGCGCGCGCACACGCGCACACACACACACACACACACACACACACACACACACACACACACACACACACACACACACACACACACACACACACACACACACACACACACACACACACACACACACACACACACACACACACACACACACACTCTCTCTCTCTCTCTCTCTCTCTCTCTCTCGTGGAGGTACCCGTTTGACCTTTCCCATAGTGTTCTGGCCTCCCTGGCTCACTTTATTAATTCCTGGGGCTCTTGTGATGTATGGGGAGAGAGAGAGAGAGAGAGAGTTTCAAAAATGTCTTTACACACCTTACTGTCCTCACTCAGTATTCTAGTCGCAATCTCAAGTCGCAGAGAGAGAGAGAGAGAGAGAGAGAGAATTACGTAATATGACCTTTAACACTATATTATGTGTCATTCCCACTTTCCATTTTCTTTCCAGGTATGTTATGGCCTGAAATCCTGGCGTCTTTTTCCCCACCACAATTACCACAGTCGACTCGGGAGAGGAAATGTGGGAAATGAGTCCAGATGGCTTGTTAGGAGGTGAGGAAAAGAGGTACGCGTTGGGGATGTGAATTTCTCTCTCTCTCTCTCTCTCTCTCTCTCTCTCTCTCTCTCTCTCTCTTACCCATCATTCACCATCCCATTCGCGCAATCTCATCCCTTTCCCCTTATCTCTCTACCCCTCCCTCACCCGTCCACTCTGTTTATCAGCGCCCCTAGTTAATGTGCTACCCTGTTTCTTCTCATCTCCCCAGTCATTTCTCTCCTCCTACTCTCCTTCCTCCCTGTCCATTTATATATCTTCCACCAACCCCTCCCTTCTCACTATCCTCTCCCTCTTATACTCCCTCTCCATTCAACTTCCCCTTGCTTCATATTTTTTTTAATTCATCTCCATCTTTTGTGACCGTACTTCCACTTCAGTTCTCTGTCTTTGCACCCACCAATCAGTCTTTTCTCTCTGCTCAATCTGCCACTTCCTTCCACTTCCTTCTTCTACTCAGTCAGCACGGGATGTCCCTACAGGGGCGAGTGCTTACCTGCGATTGATGTGTCGCTCTGGCATACAGATCGGGGTTTAGTAATACTGTAACAACAATCCAGCCTCAATCCAGCTCCCCGTTTTCGATCCACTCAACTCCCATCCACCTCACTCCCATCCACTACCCTCTGCCTTCTGCCCACCCCACTCCACCACTTTCCTCTCCTATCTCTCATACCCCATCCCAGTCCTCTCTGTTTCTCCACCCAGGTCTTCTTTCTCAACATATCACTACGCCTTCCATGCATCTCCCTTCTTCCAGATTTTTGCACCATCTCTTTCCTCCCTGTCCTTTCCTCTCCCTGCTTCCCATCTTTTCCTCTCCCCCCTCCCCATCTCTTATTCTTCCCCTCCCCAACCATCCCTCTATCTCCTCTCAATCCATCTCTCTCTCCTTACCATCCATCCCTTTCTCCTTTTCATCCATCCCTCTAGCCCTCCCCATCCATCGCTCTCCCTTCCTGATCCCTCCTTCTCCCCTCTTCCCACTCCTCCTCCCCCTTCTCTTATATCCTTCTTCCTTCTTCATGCATCCCTCCCCCTCCCCATCCACCCATCTCCCTCTTTCCATCCGTATTTCACCCTTTACTCACTCATCTCGTCCCTCTCTACACCCCCTGCCCGTGCCACTCCGCCTCCCTCCGTCTCCTGTGGACTGACAGCCGACACCGCCCTTGTCACCTGCCTTACCACCTCAAGTCTCGTGCGCCGCCCCCACCCACATCCAGGGTAAGGGCAGGGAGGGGAGAGTAAGGGAAAAGGAGGGAACTGAGGAGGGGGAAGGGAAGAAATAGTAAAGGGACAGGATGAGGATAAGGAGATGGGAGTGGAAGGTTGTGGAGGGAGAGAGTGAGGGAAGGGGAAGGGAAGAGAAAATGAAAGGAAGGGATGGAGAGAAGGAGAGGAGAGTAGTACTGTAGGATGCAGAGATGGAGAGTGAGGGAAGGGGATGGGGCAAAAAAGATGAAAAGAAAGGAAGGGTGAGAGGAGGAGGTGACAAGGAGTGGAGTGTGAAAGAATGTGAAGAGGGACAGTGAGGACAGAGGAAGGGGGCTGAAGAGGGGAGAGTGAGGGAGAGGTGGTAAGGGGAAGGAAGGAAGAAACAGCGCCATAGAGAAAAAGAGTGAGGAGGCCGGGATGAGGAGAAAGAAAGGATGGGGGGAACTGGAAGGGGTTGGAGCTGGGGTAGTGAGAGAACCTGATAGTGGAAGAATGAGGGGAAAGGGTGGTGTATGAAGAAAGGGAAAGGTCGGGAGTTAGGAGAGAGAGAGAGAGAGAGTGAGTGAGAAAGGGAAGGGGAGTGAATAGAGGGAAGGGAAAGTAGGAGGAAAGATTTGGATTGAGGGGAAGGACCTGGAAATGCGTGGGTAAGGTCTTGGAGTAAGGGGAGGAAAAAATTTAAAGGTCGAGGGGAGACGTGGAGAAAATGAGGCCTAGGTGGTTCAGGTTGGGTAGGTAAGGAATGCGGATGGGGGAAAGTATGAGAGAGAGAGAGAGAGAGAGAGAGACTGGGGAAAGTGAAAAAAAGGGGGAGGGGGTTAGGATGAAGACTGAGCGATAAAGTAAGGAGAGAGTGAAGACGAGGTGAGACAGAATAATGTAGAAGGGAGAAGATACAAGTTGAGGCTGGTGGAAGGAAAGAAGAAACGTGGAGGAATATATATGGAAAGAGTGAAGAAGTCAGAAGGAGGTAGAATGAAAAAGAGAAGAGAGGCAGGAATACTGGAGAAAGCAGACAGGATGGAGAAGGTGAAGCAAAGAAGGTGAGGGAAGGGGGAGTGAAGAAGAGGGAAAGAGAAATGACTGGTGAGAAATAGCCTTGGATGTGCTGTGGCTCCGTGTCTATCTTTGTCACAGGGAGTAGCAAGGGTCGTGTAGTGTTATCAATATTTCCAGCGGGTGTGATTGTACGCAGTGTCAGAAAAATGGACGAGTAGTAGTGGACGCTGCTACCAGTACTCCTGGTACTGACACACACACACACACACACACACACACACACACACACACACACTCTCTCTCTCTCTCTCTCTCTCTCTTTCTCTGTGGGTGGTGAGTGGAGATGTCGTAGTTACCCTTCTCTGGTGCCATGACTGACTGTCGGCGGCGCGTGTCGTTGCAGCGCCCCTCTCGCTTTCTTTAATTCAGGGTCATGTACAGCCGCGTTCCAGTAATCATCCCGAGTGCCGTAGCTGTGTTCTCTGTCCCGGGTTATATATATATATGGATGGACATTGCGCCACTTCAAGAACCCAGCCCGTGTTCCCCAAAATTTTAACCACTTGAAATAGATGATGCATTAAGGCTATTTTTATTTTATTCCATTTTATTATTAGTACTATTCTTATTATTCTTATTCTTATTATTCTTATTATTATTTATTTATTTTGTAGTCAGAGACAAAAGTGCGTCCACCATTCCTCTGTGTCTGCTTTAGCTTTGTGCCGTGTCCGTCACTTTTCTCCCTGATTCAAGGTATCAGAGAGAATCATATATGGGCAGAGAAACATAACCAGCCTCTCTCATGCTTGTAAAATTAATCTGTGGAAGAAGGAGAGAAGCAGAAAAGGTGAAATATTAGGCAAAGTCTTTTCCTCGACTAACTCCAGACGATTTTATTCAGCCTAACCCTGTCACTGCGATGAATTACTTTTACATTTTGTTTTTGCTACGACCGGACGATTTTATTTACTGTAAGAAAACCCTCATACTTAAGGCGGCGTGAAGAAACGAAAGATGTATCAAGACAGTGAAGAGGCGAAGTGAGATGTCTTGAAGAGAAGAGGTTAAGGAAGGCTGTATCGGACACCTTTAGAGGCCCATATTCTCGTTGGCTACTGAAGCTCCCTGACACCTTTTCCTAAGCAACTTATTTTGCTTTCTATGCCTTACTGTCCATGTCCGTGTAAAAAAAAAAAAAAAGTAAAAAATCCAATATCGCTGTACTCAGCATAGATAACGTGCTAAAGGATATAAACCAGCCATATCCAAAAATAAATCTCTAAGGAAGAGGTGCTAGGGAGCTTCCTTACGCGATGAGAATACGAGCCTAAGAATAGCACAAATAATAGATAAAATACATTATCGGATAAAAGAGGTAAATTCTTTATCACTGTAATGGTCCTGTTCTCATGTGGGGGTCTTATTCCCGTCGAGTGGTTAGGGTCAGTCTGAGCGATTTATTTTCCCCGTTATACTTTAACTCCTTCAACCCAGAGACCTTGTGAGAGTAAAATCGTTTAGGGTATACCATAATAAAACTGATGCCAACCCCCGAAGTTTAAAGGTTAACCTGAGGACGTGTTTTTTATATCCTTGTAATTCTCAGGCGGCCTTTTTTTTTTTTTTCCCCAGCCCAGGGGAATCTGTGAAACTGGAGAGGTTTGATAGTCTTAGCTCCTTCGCTCCCATAATCTCTCGTACATTGAATACGAGCAGTCGTCTGGATGCAACCGTAATAATAATAATACCGTAATAAAATTACCTAAGACTGAGAGAGGGAAAGAGAGAGAGAGAGGTGCATAATCCCAGCACAGACTACATAGAGAACATAAAGGAGAATGTTAACGTCTCAAATCCCAAAAAACTACTGGAAAGGGAGAGATATTACGGTAGCCTCCCCGCCCACTGGAATGCAGCCTGGAATCCGAGCGTATGCAAAACTGTTACTAGCAATATCCTGACTGTCGCACGTTGTTCCCCCGTTGTGATGTCCCTGGGCTGCTCTCACGTACCCATTCTCACCGTGTTCCTGTTGTCCCTCCTTTGTTTTTAGGGTACTTTTAGTTTCCGCTCAGACAGGATCAAGGTCAGCTAAGCGACGCGGTGCTCAGTGAGACGTGAACATCTGGCTTGGGGGCTGAGCGGAGGCTGAATATTCGAGGATTCAGAGTGGAAAATTCATAGCCTACACCAACAGCAGGAGCGGAATTAGTCGCCAGAAGCAGATCCTGTTTTAGCAAGGGTGCAGTGATTCTTAGTCAGGGATGACAGAGATAAAGTATTATTCTGTATCGTTCTCGTAGCTGGAAGGTAGTATTTTAGTCGCTTCAGTCTGTCTGTCCATCTGTATCCGCGAGTTAGCTTGGGTTTAGATTTTTGAAATCCGTCACTTAGATTTTTTTTTTTTTGTTGGTTCCTTTGTACAATATTTACGTCTTTTCCGAATATGGTCTTGCGTCAGTGGTCAAGAACACTGTCGAGGAGAAAAATGTGCTCCAACCTGGCACTTGGCTTCCGTCTCCGGCTCTTTAGAGTAAGCAGGATAGCACACCCCCAGAATGAAGTGAGAAAGGTATTACAATTTTGCATGGCCATTCCTTTGTTGACTATTATTTCAAAATCCCTGTCGTCTGTCTTGCATAATGGTCAGTCAAATTTTCTGCCTTCGGACTGATGAGCGACAGATGTTAATGAAAGTTGGCCGTGCAAATAAAGCTGGTCATATCACATCGGCCTAAATGACTTTCCCTCATCACCCCCTTTCCTCTTCTTATATACCCTCCAAACATTACTCATTGCCACTTTCATCTGAGGCTACCTTGAGTTACTGGTGAGAATACAGCTAAGACCAGTTTTCAGATTAACCTGGATAGTCGAACCTGCGTCACTTCATGGAGTTTATTATGAGAGAAGCCGCTGATGGGAGGACGAAAGAGTAGTGAATGGTTAGGGAGGAGGGGAAGTGAAATCGAGAGCCATAAGGGGAAATTGTAAAGTATGTGTGCGGAGAAGGCTGATGGGGTAACCGTGAGGCAGACACACGTAACATTTATTCCCTTCATTGCTAGAGCTGTTTCCGTAAGTTCACAATAATAATTTGTCACCAGCAAGATCAGGAAGGGTGACATCGCGCTGTACAGGATCTTGGACATTATTTTGAACTCATTCACCGTGAGGGGTTCTCCTAAGCTGAATGAAACTGTGTGTCAGGAGCTGGAGTAAAAAGACGTCATAGTAGCGAAAGAATTAACAAGCGGACGATGACCCGTGAAACATGGCTTGAACGTGTATTGTAGAGTTGTTCGGCCGTGTCAGGCGTGTACAAGCCGAGTGCTACAGCTCACTCCTTCATTTCACGGAGATAACCATTTACAGAATCACAGCTTTCGCCTGTGTGCATAGTCAGCCATTCCTAAGACAGACATAACAGTTATCATAAGCGGTACAAAGTATGAAGAGCCTGTAATGTGTGTGTGTGTGTGTGTGTGTGTGTGTTTATTTTTTACTTTATTTGTTTACTGGGTATTGTTTCTTGACAACTTATATTTGATATTGGCAGTATTGTTAAAACATAGAGGACAGCGATGTGCACAAACATTCAATTTCTGTCAGTCGTTTGTGTAACCTAGGAGAAGAGTAATGCTAGTTTGCCTGCTTAATGACTTTTGTAATGTGGGATGCAGGCCAATCCCATTTAATTCTCACAACTGATCCATAAATCACCGTCAGAAGGAAGGGCTTGCATCAGTTCTTGCGCTCTCAGATTTTAATAATACGGCCATAAATCTCTTGGGTCGGGATCCAGGACTTGGATAAATGCACTTGCCTTACATAAAAGTTTCCTTGTACTTCGTTCTACACCTCACAGCTGATGTCCCGGTGCTGAAAAACTTTTGTCATTATTCTCCAAACATAATAAATCGTATAATAACGTGGTCTTTTAACTTCATATTTTTTTTTTTTTTTTTAATCCAGTTTGTAATTACCAGTTTTAAGAATGAAGTCAGAAGGATGTTATGGTTTTCGCGTTTTCATAATGCCGTGAGAAAAGGAAAGTACACAACAAGGCTCATAATGGGAGGACAGAGGACGGCGGGGATTGACAGTGCTACATGGAAAACAACCACCACCACCACCACCAATAACAAAGATGGGGAGGAGGGGGATATTGTGGGGGAAAGAGGGAGGGATGGACTGAAGCATATGAAAAACAACAGCAAAGGCTCAGATAGAGGAAGGTGTTATGAGATGCAGTAGATTGGGAAATGGGGATGGGGCTTAGGAAGGGGGAGGGAAAGGGTGTGTGTGTGTGGGGGGGGGAGTGTAGGTTCCATTTTCGGGGCGGAGTTTTACAGGGTCAGGGGAGGCCGCAGACACACGGAGTTATGTTATTGTTATTTCGGCTACACTACCGTCCGCACAGCAGCCGCCGCCGGGAGTGTATGGTTATTTCAGCGTGCGTGTGTGTGATAACCTGGGGACGTGAGCAGCACAGGTAATGTACTGTGCTAGGGGCGGTACTAGGCTCTACACTCTCGCGCTGCAATGAGAGGTGGAGGCTTCCTGTGTCGGTCGTTAAATTAGTATGCTTGCCTTGGGACTACCTTTCTCTTGTCTTATCCTACTTTTTCCATTTTTCTCTGCTGTGGATGTTCGTTTCTCGTGTCTTCTCCTTGCTCTCTGCAACCTTTTTTCTCTTGTCTCTTGTTCACTTGTTTCTTACTGTCGCGACACAAGATAAAATAAGACCTTCCTGTGTTTGTTGTAAAATGAGTATGCTTGCTTTTGGGTGCAGGCTACTTTTCTCTTGTCCTACCCTGCTTTCTTCGGCTTGTTTTTCTCTCGTCTCTTGTTCTCTCGTCTCCTGCAAGTGTAACACAAGGTCGGAGACTTACAGTGAAACCGAACCTTTCACGTCATCATTAGATTAGTATGCTTGCTTTTGGGTTAACTTTCTCGTTTCGTATCCTGCATTTTCTGTTTGTCCTGTCTCGTGTTTTCTTTAATCCTTTACTTGTGTTTGTTTCACTGGTTCATCTTGCCCCCCCCCCCATCTCTCTCTCTCTCTCTCTCTCTCTCTCTCTCTCTCTCATTCTTCTATCACCTCGTGTTTTCTCCTGCTGTCACTTGTCCTTTTTTTGTTCTCATTTTGTCCTGTAATATCTCCTATTATCCTCTTTCCATTCTCCTCACTGCCTGTCCCGTCTCGTCTCTTCTGCTATTCCTTCCTTTCTTCTTTACTGCCTCTTTTTTCGTGCCTCTCTTTTCTCCTGTTTTCCTTTTTCACCTCTTTGCTATCACTTCCATCGTATGTAATTCCTATTTTCCTTCATCTGTACTGCCTCTTTTCCCCCATGTCTCTCCTTTCTCCGATTAGGTCGACACGAGGCTACACACTCGCGGTGGGACGAGAGGTAAGCTTCATGTGTGGGTTGCGAAATTAGTATGCGTGCTTTGGGGGGGATCCCTCTATTTTTGTGTTATCCTGTATCTCCAGCATCCTGTTTTCTTTCTCTCCTGTCCCTTGTCAAGGTCTGCCGTTTTCTGTATCTGATTTGTCAAGCTTTTTTGGTTCTCATTCCTTCTTTTATCTCTTGTGTTTTCCTGTTTCGTTTACCTTGCCTACTTTCATCCTTTTGTCCTTTTCTTGCCCGTTCCTCTCGTTTCTTTTCGTGTTTCTGTTACTTGCTCTTTCTACTGCCTGTCTGCTCCTTTCTTGTCTCCCTTGTTACCTCTCTCTGCTCTATGCATTCTTTCATGTCACTTCATTCCCCTTGTGTTTCTCTTTTCTCTCCTGTTCCACCTTGTGTTTCTCTCGTCTCTCTTTTCCTTTCGTCTTCTCGGCATTCTCTCCTCCCTCCTGTTTCTCGTATCCTACTTGTTTCTATCTCCCCTCTGCATTCTCTCATCTCTCCCGCCTCTCCTGTCTCCACTTTCTCCTGCCGCTCCTGTCACCTATTACAAGACAAACACCCTCTGCAGCCGAGGTGAAATGAGGCACCTGTGAGGGCGGGTGTTAAATTACTAGACTTGTTGCTTTTGGTTTCGTGCCTATACTGTTTCTTGGGTATCTTGTTCTATCTTGCGTATTGTCAGTTCCTCTCTCTCCATCCTCCTGTCGTTTGTGTTGTGCCTCATCTTGTCGTCGATTTTCTTCTGTTTTCTGTCTCTTCCTTTCCAGTTTCATGCAGTCTCCCCTTCCATGATCTCTGTTCATTCTTCTGTTTCTTCTCTCTGCTCTTCCTGTCTTTTCCTTCATCTAGCTTCTTGTCCTTTTCCCTTGTCGATTTCTGCCCCTCCCTTCTTGTCGGCGTCTTCTTCTCCAGTTCCCTTCCTTTCTCTTAGTCTCTGCCATGCTCCTTGTCCTCCCCCTTTTTCCTGTCTTATGTTCTATCGTGTCTCTTTCCCCCTTTTCTTTTCATTTTTCTATAGTTTTCTTTCATATTGTGATTTTCCCTCCCCCTATCGTCGCCTCCTGCCTTTTCTTACTACCTCCCTGCTTTCTCTTCCTGCCCTGTGTTTCTCTTCTCTGTCCATTTTCATCTGTCTACCCATCTGTCCTGTTTATCCATCTACTCGTATCTTTTCGTTCACACTTCTGTTTGCTCCTCTCTCTCTCTCTCTCTCTCTCTCTCTCTCTCTCTCTCTCTCTCTCGTTTCGGTAGTTCCTATTTGATTTTGTCAGTGCCCTGTTCATTTTCTTCTTATTTTATATCTTGTGAATTTTTCCCACTCCTCTGTGCTCCACTCTTCGCGTTATTTTTTACTCAGTTTTTCTTTTTTTTTTACCATTTCAGATGTTCCTGCAAGTTTTCGCTCTTTTTTCACGCTTTTCCTTGTCGGCTTTCGTTTTTTTGTTTCTTTTTGTGATTTTGCCTTCTGTTGTCATCATTATCTATCTTCTTTTCCTCCTCTCCTCACCTATCATTTCATATTAGGTTTTCTTTCCTTATTCTTCTATTTCACATTATTTCCCTCTCTTTTCGCCTCTTCTGTCTTCAGCAGTCATCTCCTCTCCTCTCCTCTCCTATACCTTTCTAACTTATTATATTTTATGACGTGTTTTTTCATCTCACCCTGTTTACTTTTCTCCTTCTTTCATCCCACCCTCTCTTCGCCCTTCCTCTTCCGTTTTTTGATCCATTCTTTCTCCCTCTCTAATCCTCTGTCTCCCTCTCCTTCCTCTCCTCCTCCAGCCTACGTGTTCATTAACCCCGTTCATGTGTGCGCGGCAAAAATGAGTGTTATTGAGAGTCGGGCTGCGGCGGGTGGCAGTGCAGGGACGTGAGATGCTTGCCAATGGTCCGCTTCTTTCGCTGCCGGAACTCCTTGCAAGATGCCCTGTTGTAAGCTGGGCCCCCTCTTTGCCTTCTTTACCTTTCTTTGTTCATTTTTCATGCCCTCTTCCTCCCCCTCGTGCCCTCATTCCTTCATTTAGCACGTCTCCCTTCCCGCTCTATATACCTTCCATCCTTCCTTCCTTCATTTTTCACTGCCCCTTCCCCACCTTTCTTTCCTGCTCTAATTATTTTACGCTCCCACACTTTTTCCTGCTTGTTTTCCTGTTTTTTTTCCCTCCTTTATTTTTCAGCCCCCTCTCCCCTTTGTCGTCCTTCCTTGCCTTGCTTCCTTTTCTCTCTCCGTTTTTCCTATTTTCCTCCTTTTAATGCTCACCTCTTCATTTTTTACGCTCTCACCTTCCTCTTTCTGCTTTCCTTTCTTTTCTTTTCACTACCTGTCCTACTTTCTTTTATTACCCCATTTTTCGCGGATGCCTGCCTGTTGTTAGGAAATGTTTTGTCTGTCTGTTTTTCTGTTCGTTTATTTATGTCGAGTTATATTTGTGTCTGGCAACGTGAAATGCTTGACAGTAGACCTCTTCTTGCACTGCTGTTGAGGCTTGTTAGAAGGCCCGTTGCAAGCAGGATCTCTTTCTTCGTTGCTTCCCTTCTATCATTTTTCACTACCTCCTTTCCGTGCATGTCTTCCTACCTTTAATTTTCATTATCCTTTGTCCTTCATTCCATTATTCTTGCCTTCAGTATTTACGTCACTTCCCTCCGCTACCTTCCTGCATTACCTTCTGTCCTTCCTTCCTTCATTTACTTTCTTACGCCACACTTCCCATAACTATTCCTTCTTTCGTGATGTTCTTCCCTTTAGTGCAGTTTCCCTTCCGTGCTTACATCATTCTTTCGTTATCATTTTCCCAATACCTGTCTTCTTTTCTCCTTCCATCACTTCCTACCCATCTTCCTTCATTTTTCACGGACGTCTGCTTTTAAAAGTATGAGTATTTATGTATGAATCTGTCTGTTGGCCGCATTTATCCATTTTGTGTCTGTTTATCTATCCGTGTACCTAGGAACATGAGATGCCTGGGAATGGTCTGCTTCTTGCACTGCTGGTAAGGCTTGCAAAGAGGCTGTTGCAAGTTGGACCCTCTCCCTCCCTCCCTCCCTTCCTTGGGTTCCTTTCTTCTTCCTTCGCTTTCTTTCTTTCCTTCGTTTATGCATTTTCACTTTCCCCCTTCCTCCCTTTGAGTTCCCTTCATGTTTTTCCTTTTTTTTTTTTTTTTTTTTTAAATAGTTCCCCGTGTCTTCTTTCCTTGACCTCCCCCCTCTCTCTCTCTCTCTCTCTCTCTCTCTCTCTCTCTGGCCGTCTGTCTGTATCTTTTAATCTGTATCTGTCTGTTTTAATGGACTGATGCGGCCTCCTGTTCCAATATCCCCCCCCCCCCAACACCTTTATCATCATCTCTCTCGCAGCCCTCCTTCGAGCCCCCTCCTCCCAGCCTTTTTTATTTATGTGTTTGGAAGGAAGGATGAATTTGTTTGAGTAGTTCAGTAACTTCACTTTCCACAGATGCTTGAAGTACAATCCTTACACGCACGCACGCACGCACGCACGCACGCACGCACGCACGCACGCACGCACGCACGCACGCACGCACGCACGCACGCACACACACACACACACACACACACACACACACACACACACACACACACACACACACACACACACACACACACACACACACACACACACACACACACACACACACACACACACACACACACACACACACACACACACACACACACACACACAGATGTACCGGTATATACAGTATATATTGTCAGTCTGTGTATCATGCATTATGTCTATTAAATCTCTGTGTCTGTCTGTGTATCAATATATCTTTCAGTCTTTTTACTGACCCTGTATCGTGTCGCAAACTGGCTTCTCTTTTCTTTCTCCCTTCCTACCTCCTTGCCTGCTTTTGAAACCCCCCCCCCCACACACACACACGCACGCAGCCCCAGAATTAACGGCCTGCAAGGAAGGAATTTAGATCTCCAGGTGAGTCAGGCAGAACAACGAGAAGGGCTGTATGTTCCCTGTGGCTTAGAGGGCTTCCTTGCACCTCTCCTTTAGCGATTTAATGGGCATAGGACACCTTAGCATTCTACCGCATGTTATTTATGTCGTTTCGGATCGACACAGTTTGCATCTCTAACAAACAGAGGGATGCTGAAAAAAGTCGAATAAATCGCTAAGGAAGAGGGGTTAAGAAGTTTCCATAGTTGCTTGAAATACCATCTTGTAAAATCTACCCAGGTTGCTGTAGTCTGTGTTATAACAAGTTTCTCTCTCTCTCTCTCTCTCTCTCTCTCTCTCTCTCTAAGAAAGTGAAAGATGAGAAGTTATTATTATTATTATTTTTTTTCACAACCGGCAGAAATATATCGGCGAACTTGCTTATGGCTGTACCTGTTTACCTGGCAATACTTACCTCGGTGAAGTTAGACGTAAATGGAACGATTTTGAAAGAAGGTCTGATCAAGGTTTTTCCCCACATAAATTCTAAACTTTGAGAGGACGGAAAGCGACTTCAGAACTGAATAAAATCGTCTGTTGGTAGGAGTGTAAATATGCGATTAGTCCAGAAAGAGTTAATATCAACGAGTGGAACCCTTTTATGGTTTTGTTAGTGATTTATCGTATAGCGGTATTTATTATGTACCGTATTGTGTTGGCATTTTTTATTTATGTATTATTATTTTTATTATTATTATTATTATTATTTTATTATTGTTGTTGTTATTGTTGTTATTATTTATTATTATCATAGCTTTGAAGGTTCGTGAATCTCATCTGTAAGCCTGCAGGGACCGTCCTATTAATAGCAGGATTTGGAGTAAGAGGAGGAGGCACACAGAGTATCAGATGGGTCGGCCAGATATGCAGATGTGTCAGGTTGACACTAAGCAGAGCAACAGCTAACAGGTCTGAGTGGGAAAAGTTGAGAAGCATTTGTCTTGTGTAAAAAAAAAAAAAATGGTGGTAGCTATTCACTACATTAGTTAACACATTGAGTTTTATTATTTACTCTCAGTTAAATGAAATTGTCTGGCATTAGCTGGAATAGAGAACCAGAGTTTTCCCGGCCAGTTGAGGGCTAAAAAGAGATTTGGTGATAATGAAATTAATGATTTTCGTGTAATGGTTTTGTAATGGTAATCATAATCGAAAATGATGGCGCCGGCGATGGCACTGGAACTGATGCTTGAAATGATAGCAGTGTAACTAGTGGTGGTGGTGATGAATGTGGCGCTATACAGGTATCAGTGGCAATCCTTGTGATGATGCTGGTAGGAGGCTAATAAGAGTGGTTGCAGTGAT
This sequence comes from Coenobita brevimanus, assembly GCF_032717465.1. NCBI lineage: Eukaryota > Metazoa > Arthropoda > Malacostraca > Decapoda > Coenobitidae > Coenobita > Coenobita brevimanus. The sequence continues at coordinate 60,575,133 of NC_136976.1, forward strand.
TATGGCGATGTTAATGCAGTCATGATAATAATGTGTCGCGGTTTTTAATGTTGGTTATGATGTTGATGTGATAATGGACCTTAAGGACATTGATACGAATGATGATGATGATGCAGGCGCTGTTAGTGATGATGATGATGATGAAAGTGATGGTAATGATGATAATTAAAAATGTGACAATGACCTCTCTTGTGATGATCCTGATACTGATGAAAATTTATTAGAATGCATGTAAAGATGGCCCCAGTAGCTATGACATTTACGGTGATAAATGCTGCTAGTGATGACAAAGATGGCTGTAGTGATGACGTTAATCATTCACCCTCACGGCAAATCACCCTCATAGCTGGAATTCGGTAAACTCTGTGCCTTTTTTTTTTTTCTTCTTTTTCTTTTTTTTCCCTGGGAGCGCATATTGAGAAGCAGGCATCTGGAATTAATACATGTCCATTCAATTGCTACAGTGATGTCAGCTCCATTTTTTCCCACTGTTGTTCGACCATCACATGGCAGTACCTAATGAGCCTCTCGTACCGTTAGTTTGCACTACCCAGATCCCCCTCCTTTTGCTCGTCGTCGTCGTCGTCGTAGTCGTTTCACACCTTCAGGCATCAGTCACATTATAACCCAAATTTCCATACCACCCTCAATATCGTCATGATTTTCATCACCCTGATTCCAGACTCATTGGGTGCCGTTAACGTCATTTGTCGTCATTATGATTTTATCTCTCCCAGATCACCATTTTACATCCATTGGTATCTAACCATGCAGTCTTCATCATCATCGTGAAAAAACTCACTAGCTGCAACCATCACTATTCTTTATTACCATATGATGATTACCACATCATTATTACTCAGTCCCCACCATCAAGGATATCATCACAATCAGCCCTTCACATCATTATCATGATCAACAAACCCAGCTCACAGCTACCATCATTCTCTTTTTACATTGATTTTATCATTCCACACTCTCAGACATCTCACTACACCCAGATTTCGTATTATCATCATCATCATCGTCGTTGTCATTATCGTTAACCATCTCACAAATCGCTGTTAGCACCATTTCACGTCATTAACACCTTCCTCATCTTAAGATCACCATAGTACAACTTCATCCATTTCACCACACCAGGTTTTCCATATCATTATCACTACACCACACCAACATCACTGCCATCACCACTGCTCTTCCTCATTATCAACTTTTCACCCTCAAATCACCATTCAGCTCTCTTTGCGAGGGATAAGTTTTGCAGGCTTCCAAATTTTTGGTTCATATATATATTTTTTTTTGCATAAACCGCTCGCTCACACACACACACACACACACACACACACACACACACACACACACACACACACACACACACACACACACACACACACACACACACACACACACACACACACACACACACACACACACACACACACACACACACACACACACACACACACACACACACACACACACACACACACGACTGTAAATTAATCGTTTCATTTTCACCAAACTTTTCCCTCCGTATCACACTGACCACAATCTGATCACTACCACTCCATTCGTCCTCATTTTCATCTTTTCACCTCCAAATCACATCCCACACCCCACCATTAGTCCATTCACTCCTTCATCACCACCATTCACCTCCTCCCTCTCCTCCCACACTCACGATCATTGAACCTCTCCCTCCCTCCCTGTCTTTATCCCCCACCCTCCCCTCATTCTCCCTTTCCTTTCCTATCTTTCCCCTACCCTCATTGTATTCCCTTCCCCACTTCCCATCCCTTCCCTTCCCCTTCCTTTCCTCTCTCGTTCCCATTATCCCCAAGTACCAGGACGACTTTTCTACTTATGCATGTTACTATCGAGGGTTTTCTTCAGCCTAGATACTTTTCGAACTTTAAAGGTTAGGTATAGCCTTTTTTAACCCTCCGCTGCCAGGGGGTTGTCTTACACTCAGTAAAATCGTCGAACAGCGGCACGAAGAAAAAAAAAATAGACGTCATCTTCCGTAAGGATTACTGGAAACAATTTAACCCTTAGAAGACAAAAAGCCACTCCAAAGAAAAAGAAAAATCTGCTGAAACTAGGAAGACGTCGGTAGAGGATTAATGGAAGATCTGCTACTTGACCAAGGCATGGGGGGAGGGGTGCGAGGGGCGGTGTACGATATATTCACTTCCCCCTCTCCCCCGTCCGTGTTCCCCCCATCCCCTCCCCCCAATGATCCCCCCAGCTTCCCTCCCTGTGGTGTCCCTCCCCAGTTCGATAATCTATTACTCCTGAAGGCACGGAGCAGCGGGAGGTCTGAGAGGGGGAGGTATTCACGCCTAATAGTTTTTCCACATCCCTCCCTCTTTCCCATCTACCATATGACCTTAACCCCCTCTCCTACTCCCTTTCTCCCCGTTTTCCAACTTTACCCTTCCCCTATCACTTCCCAACCCTCTTGATATTTTCCCCTCTCTCCCTTTCCTTTTCTCGCTCTCCCCTGCACTCAATTTCCTCATCTACGTATAACTCTTCTCCTCCTCGTCCTCCTCTTTTGCCCCAAACTCCTCTCCTTCCTTCCCGCCCACACCCCCCTTCCCATCTATCCTCTCCCCTTGCTCACCCTACCTTCCTCCAGTAGGATGATGAATGTGCGTGTCTCTGTGTACATATGTGTGAGATTTGTGTGTTCATTAATGTGGTGTGTGTGTGTGTGTGTGTGTGTGTGTGTGTGTGTGTGTGTGTGTGTGTGTGTGTGTGTGTGTGTGTGTGCCACCGCATGTTTACGTTGTTAGCTGTGTGCGTGTCCTGACATAGTTGTGCAGAATTATTCTTATGTAATAGTATTTTTACAGGATTAACTCATGCTCGTTTCGTCCCGCCATACTTTACTACACACACACACACACACACACACACACACACACACACACACACACACACACACACACACACACACACACACACTCTCTCTCTCTCTCTCTCTCTCTCTCTTCCCCCCCCCCTCGCGTGTGTGTGTACGGCAATATCCGTGAATATATCCACGCGTGCTTACTAAACTGTTTTTATGTGATTCTGCCTATTTGATATGCATCTCGTGTCCATATGTCCAGGCGTGGGCATATCAGTGTGACGATAAAAGTGTGTGTGTGTGTGTGTGTGTGTGTGTGTGTGTGTAGCATTTTTTGTTTTTGAATGATGGGTGATATGATAGAAATAACAGGTAGTAATTTCCCTTTTCCTATCTTTCGATCTCACCTGTTTTTGTCTTCCCCTCTCCCATTTCCCCCTTCTGGCCTCCCGTACGACCCCACTCCCCACACATCCAGCTTTTCCTATCATTACATACCTCTTCCTTATATACTTCACTTCTGCTGGTCTACCTCTCCTTTCCAGCCTTCTCTCCACCATCATCATGCCTTCCATCGGCCCACGTCCTCTCTCTCCTCTTCGATCCCCCTTCATCCTCTGTTTGGCCTACATCATCCTCTGTCCTGCCCTCCTCCTCCCCATCCCACAGCCTCCCATCCACATGTCACAGCCTCCCATCCTGTCCGATATCTCACTTCCCCCATCGTATTCAATCCCTTAGTTCGACCTGTCCCTCCTCCATTCTACTGTGTATACGTGTATATATATATATATATATATATTACATGCCCTCCACGTTACTCGTCCAGTTTTCTTCCACTGTTCCTCCTCTACAGTCTGCCTTCCTTTTCCTCCTTAATATCTGCCCCCCACTCTCCTCTCTGTCTGTCTCCCTTCTTCAGCTTTCCCTCTCCCCATCTGGCATCAGCGTCTCCCCCACAATCCCCGTCCCCTATACCCTCCCAGCCTGTTTACTACCACCAGTAGTTTTACCAGTGTCGTGTGATGTTATGGATTGTTTATGAGTGTGGTGAGGGGAGCGAGGTTGTAGGGGGACTGTGATGTGGTGTGAGTGAAACTGATAGTGGGGTGAGTGTTCATATTTTATTTTTTTGTGGTGTTCATGGGGTGTGAATGGAGGTGGTGGTGGTGGTTGTGGTTTTTGTTACTCAGTGATTCAGTCGTGTTTAATGTCATGATGATTGTTCAAGTGATGGGCACGTGGATGATGGTAGTAATGCTGACTGTTGTGGTAGGCTTAGTTACTGCTGTGGTGATGGTAGTGGTGTTGTTGGTGGGTGTTAAAATGTTTTGTACATCATTTGGACGCCTGCGAAATTTCTCTCTCTCTCTCTCTCTCTCTCTCTCTCTCTCTCTCTCTCAGGATTCGGTATTTCAACTTCCTTTTCTACAGAGATCAACTTAATTTCTTTTCCTGTGAGCAGCAAAAACTCAGACGTTTCTACCTTGGACTAAGAATCACAGCAAAAAGAATCACAGCAAGAATCACAAAGGCGTCAAACTAAACTCAGACCTAAATGTAAAGCGATTCTCCATTGAAATATTCACTGCCGAGATGCGTGTTGACATTCACGAACGGTACATACTGTTTACGATTATCTTTCGGAGAATACTCGCTAATTAGAAAATCTTTACTAGGAGGTAGATCCAAATATATCGCAAGAAAAAATAAAAATAGGTCAGAATTTCCCGTCGTCCTATGAAAATTGTAGAAAAGGTATAAAGTAGGCCCTGGTCTGTATGCCGAGTTCCAGCTTCTATACTGCATTTAGAAGTCTTAAAGTTTACACTCGATTTGGGATGGAACGAACACCGAGAAGTGAAATATTAACTTGGTGGAGAGAGAGAGAGAGAGAGAGAGAGAGAGAGAGAGACCCCACAACTTACGAAATCTGCCAGGAAGATGAGATAGCTTAAAAAAAAAAAATGGAACAACTTAGCCTCCCACAGCCACGAATAAAATCACAAATGTTTTAATCATTATTTCCTCCTACGCTTTTGAGCGGTGATGGGCGTGGCCGTGGATGGGGTGGGGTGATGGGCGTGGTCAAGGGCGTGGCCGGCTCTTTGGACGGTAAGTGGACCTGGCTGACATGAAGGATTTGCCGTCAGGTGCTTGTGAAAGAGATTTTTAAATGTGTCAATATAAATGGTGGTATGTGGAGCGCCAGTCATTTACTCATTGGATGTAATACTAGCTTGAAGTGAGACTACTCTGAGGATTTCCTGTAACCCACAAAATTATTTGATACATTGGGTGATGACCATATACGGTATCGTCAAGCAGGACTCCTGTTGGTTTAGTGGGTTAAGGCACTCCAACCGGATTTAGTCCATACGGTTGTACACGTGAGGATGGTTAGATTATATTTCTTATAAAGTGACACTCAGGAGGAGGACGAGTGGCCATCCTCATCTTAAATGTCTGGAATGAATAGCCTAGCCTCGGGCCTCTATGCTTTTGCTGGAGTAATAAAGGATGAAGCTGTAGAACTTTATTTTTTTATTTTTTTATGTGACCGACTCTGGGCATAGGCTTCACAGCCTGATTTCAAGGCCCAGTAGTCCTCCTACGTACCGCACACCTCTACATGTCACCACTTCGGCGCTAACACCCATCGTCCATGCTGAATACATGCTAGGGCTGTCTCATATAGGACTGATGTATTGGTATTAGCGGGGGTATTTTTACGACATGTCTACGGGTCTTCTGGTAGATCAGTAAAGTCTGATTTTATGAAATTCAAATCCTTAAGCTGTTCCCTGCCTCAGCGGGATTTGAACCCGGGTCCGTCAGGACTGCAGGCCAACTCTCTACCGATTGAGCCACCGCCTCCCCATGTGGCCTTAGGGCGCGTCCACACGTGCCCACGAACATGAGTTGGCAACACAGCTGGCAACTTGTTTGGTTACATGTATGCAGCAGTATTTGGACAGATGTGTGCAAACATGTTTCAGTGCAGGTTCGAACACTGGCAGCAGAGGCGATGGGATAAGTGCATCCATACCAAGCAGCTGAAACTTCATCATGATGTTGCCAACATGATTTGGACGCTGCTGTTCACATGTTTGCAGCGTGTTCATTATTGTGTTGCTTACATGTTGCCAGCACTTGTTCCAGCACACGTGTTGACGCGCACTTAGATCTTACATTTGATTCTGCTCTTGCTACCGTTGGACAAAGATATTAGCTTAGGCGAGAGATGCTGGAACATTCCTCATCGGTTCGATATCTTTGTATTTGCTTCATGTTACCGCCTGATCGTATAATTATCTTCTAGGGATCTCTCAGAATGTAGAGATTTATAAATGTAACGGTGGTGTGAAATTAATGCGACAGAGGACTTCTACATTTGGTAGTAGTAGTAGTTGTTTCCTAGGCAGTCTGGCCGAACAGCCCCGAGTCCGTAAGGAAGGCCACGGCCGAGACCGGGCTTTCCCATAGAGCTCTCAGAGAGTGTATGTTGTGTTGCTGGCGCAGGCGATTGTGTGCAGGCGATTGTGTGAACATCCATGATGTTCTTAATAGTATAGGGTGCTGTGTTGCGTCCCGGACAGGCGTCATTGACGGAGTCATCCAGCCTCTTTTGATAACTCAAGAGGGCTGATGTTCTGGTTGATTACGCTGCTTAGAGTTTTGCTACCGCGCGATTATATTTGTTTTTTTAACTTGTTGCGAAAATTTATAGCTAGATATTTAAAAAAAATGTAAAATTTGTGTGGAACTGATTACTGCCGTAATGAAAGACGGTGCCTCTAGTTGTTTAATTTTCGGTACCTCATAGAACTTACTTCCACATTACGGGAGCTTTCTCATATTATAAATTTAAAATATGATAAAGGTATGAACTGAATACTGCTCAGCGATTACACGTGACTGAATACTTCCTTTGTATTTTTTGTATTCCGCTCAGTAATTATCTTCAGCTTATTGAAGACCTCTGGGAGTGAAAACATGAGAAATGTATTTTGGATGTGAAAATGTTGTGAAACAACAGAATACAGGCCAAAAGACTTTCAGTACGATATTTTTCAGCTACCTTCGCACCATTAGGCCTCTATATTCTATATACAGAAGCCTTGAGTTTACAATGTTTTAACCTGTGTGTGTGTGTGTGTGTGTGTGTGTGTGTGTGTGTGTGTGTGTGTGTGTATGTGTATGTGTGTGTGTGTGTGTGTGTGTGTGTGTGTATGTGTATGTGTGTGTGTGTAGTAATGACTGTGTTGATGCATGCTTGCGTGTGTGTGTGTGTATGTAGACGTTATGTTTGTGTTGGTGCATGCATGTGTGTGCGTGCCCATAAATAGCAGTAAAAATCGTATTAATCACCTTGGGTATACCCCAACAGACAGTCAGCTAAACATATGACTGCTAAAAATGGTGAGAAAAGTTAATTGCTGTAAAAGGCTTCCATTTATTTATCGTGTGTGTGTGTGTGTGTGTGTGTGTGTGTGTGTGTGTTAAATGAATTGCTTTAGTGCACAGATTGTTTTAGCTTGCGTCTGGAAAATGGATGGGCTTTAAAAATCGTTGGGGCTACGTGTGTTGAAAAGTTTGTATTGTTTAACCCTTTTTGTTTGGGTTTGGGCTTTTTATTGATTGGTGTGCTTGTTTTACATGAAAGAGAGAGAGAGAGAGAGAGAGAGAGAGAGAGAGAGGGTGAGAGAGAGAGAGATTCTTCCACTAAGCATCCAGAAAACTAACCTTTTGATCTTCCCCTGCTAAGTGATACGCACACACTAGTCATCGCAATGATAAAGGGAGTGTGAGGTAGAGGTAGGTATGTTTATGGCGGGTCGTTAGCATGTTTATCAGCGAGAATAATGCAAATTAGTGGTTTTTAACGGGAGGGTGGGAGGTAATGTGTGTTTATTGGAAGGAATTACCTCATTATGTAACGTGTAGTGAGTGAAAATGCGGAAATATATGGAGGACTGCATATTTATTGATAGAACTCATTAGCTTTTGTGATGTCAAGGATTTGTATGTGGTTATGAACTGATGTACAAGGAACTGCGTGTATTTGTTAGACCTTTTTTGTTTGTGGAATATATAGGAGGTGAATGTGTATGTGTATTGAGATGAGTTTCGTGTGTGTGTGTGTGTGTGTGTGTGTGTGTGTGTGTGTGTGTGTGTGTTTAGGCGATGTTTAAAATAATATCTACGGCAGTTGATAAAGTTTTGATTTACTAAGATATAATGAGTTAAGTATGACTAAGAAATTACCGAATATAGAAAAAGGTAACTGAGAAGTAAAAAACACACCAAACATTTCCCAAGACTACAATCCTCAACCATCGCTTGACAAATCCTGGTCCCTATTTTAGTTCTAGGCGCGAACAGACCGGTAAAGAGACCTCTGGCTAAAGGCCTTGTGGTCGGCAGGGAATCGGGCGTGTGACCTGTCATTTGCGAGCAGAGTATCCAATGCATAGATAGATTGTTATTGCTGTTGTTGTTATTGTTGTTGCTATTGTTGGTGTAATTGTTGCTGGTGCTATTGTTGGTGTAATTGTTGTTGTTGCTATTGTTGTAATTGTTGTTGTTGTTGTTGTTACCACCAAGCTTATCTGGACATGAATCCGATGAAGTGCATTCTGAAGTTGCCCCTGCGCAATCCACCATCCTTCATTTAGAGGACAGGAAGAGAGGTGAGGGACGAATGTATAACTGGGCAGCGTATCCGCCCGGTTATATTGGTACCACCACGGGAAGGTGTTCCTCCCCAACACCTTAGATATGTGACAAAAAGTGAATATGAATGTACTGAAGTTGTGGCAGTTTGAACAGAGTCGATGTTTAGTACTGCAACCTGCGTTAGGTGTATGTTAATGGAATTGAATAGTTTACGTTAGTACTGTATGTACTTAATAGCAGCGTGCTAATGGGGCTTTATATCTTGACGCCTGGAGACCCTGCTGGGTCTCTATTGACGCTCTCCAGCCGCCATGACTTACTGTTTACTGTATAATGGTCGTCTTGCGTTAGCAGCAACAAAATACTAGCGTTGTCACGACCATGAAAAGGTAAATGGTGACAATATTAACACTCTAAGGCACCTGTGCTTTCTCTGAGCGTAATAAGAATGCCTGGCATTAAAAGGTATAACTGACAGAGTTACCACAAGAGGAAGGTTCCCGATTTCATCTTTTTTTAACAAGATTTTCATTTTTGTCCCTTCACTATGAGGACTTGCTTATTTTATTCTTGCTACTTCCAGTTCGTAGTCTATTTGAATGGAATAAAATAGTTTGTGGACGGCAAGAGTAACAAAAAATACAGAGCTAAATAAAACAGTATTCGTAAAAATGCCAAATAAACAAAGTATATTAAATACACAGTATACGTATTACTAGTATATAAAACGAATGCACAAAATAAATAAAATACCTATGATGCACAAAACAGATAATGCACATAAAGTATACAAAATTTGTCAGATACATCGTAGACACAAAATATATACCAGTATTAAACACAAAAGTACATGTAAATTCGTCACCGGATTGAATGGTTTTCATTGCCCCGGTGGTCGGAATATCACGAATTAACCCAACTCAGCTGGAACGGAGATAGCCAGTCAACGATGAAGTTGAAAATAGCTGAAAAAATTTGAAGAATTTTGGTTTGGGTGGGGAGGAAAAGATTAGCCTGTTTGTGTCACGCTAAGTCAGAGAGAGAGAGAGAGAGAGAGAGAGAGATGAATGGTGATGAAGTCTGTGGAGGCGATTTGGCTCGTGATTACTTAAAGAGAAAACTCGAATAATCATTTGATGAGCAGGACGCCACTTTACATATCAGTATTTTATTCTCTTTATCTCCACATTAGTTTTTTCAGCAATGGAAAGGCTTATACCTGAGGAAGATTTAATTCATCCCATAATCTCTTCAGTCAGATCTCATACTTCTTTACTTCTTGCATCGTCAGGCTGATAATTAACTTTAGGATAAACATTTGTGTAGATGATTGATGTAGGTTTGCTCCTTCACAATTGGCCTAATTCAACTGGTAGAGTGGTAGTACATAAGATGGTACCGTATTGAGAGTGTGATGTGTGAAATTGCAAGCTAGAAAAAGATCAGGCGTATTTATAGCATCAGCAGCAACAAAAATAATATTAATCACCACCACATCATCGTCATCCCCTCGAAAATTCTGTGGGAAAAATACTTCTACTAATGATGATGATCTTTATTATATTCAATATTATTGTTGTTGCTTTATAATTGTGTTCGTATCTTTTCTCTCCATCGCTTCGTCTCGTATTTCATCCTCTCTTCCGTTTCCCCATCTTTCCCTTTCCATTCCATTGCTGTCCGTACCTTACTTTTACTTTTTCCTGTCTCTCCCTCCCCTCCTCTTCTTTCCTCCTCCTTTCCTCCATTTCCTGCTCTCCTTTCTCTCCTTTTCCTTTCCTTTAACTTCCTGCCTTTTTTCTCATTCTACCATTCTGGTTGCCTTTATCCCTTTCTCTCTCTTCTATCTCCTTCACTTCTTGTTTTTTTTCCCTCTTTCCCTCCTCCATTACATTCTTCCTTCTCTCCTTCTTTAACCCCTCTTCTCTCTCTTTTCTTTCTTCATTTTGTACCTCCCTCTTTCCCTTCATCATTCCATTTCTCCCTCTTTCTCTCCTTCATTGTGTTCCCCCTTCTTGCCCTTTTTCATTCCACTCTTCGTAATTTCGTCTCTCCCTCTTACCATTGACTGAACTTTTACCCCTTCCCCTCTTTCTCTCTTTCCATCCTCCTCCTCTTCGCCATTACCATCCACCTTCAGTTCTCTCGGAAAACACAAGGCGACACTACCAACACCTCGGCCCACCCCCACCGCCTCTCTCGCCCCTCCCCGTCCTCCTGACCTCTTTGCTTCCGCCGAACAGGTCATCAAGGGTCATTATCCCAGGTCATTAGGGTGGTGCTAGACGCCGGATCAGAGGTGGGGGGAGGGCAGCCTAGGGACGGAAAGAGAGGTAATTTGTGGAGATCGGGAAGAGGGGGTGGCGAGGGAGGGAGGACGCTGAGGATTTGAGATTGGCCGAATTTTGCCTTAATCTTTTCGTGGGATTTTCGGTTCGTGTTTACTTATTTTGGGATTAACTTTGTGGATTGCTATTGTGTGTGTGTGTGTGTGTGTGTGTGTGTGTGTGTGTGTGTGTGTGTGTGTGTGTGTGTGTGTGTGTGTGTGTGTGTGTGTGTGTTTAGTGGCGGAATACAGCATCCAAGACATCGTTTTATGATATACATTGGGAAAATTTCAGATTGCCCGAATTTTCCCCTAACCTGTGTTTATTTATCGTGTTTGCCTACTTTTTTGCTCCTAAGTTTGACAAAATACATTAAAAAAAAAAAAAAGGCCAGTAATATGTTTGTCATTTACAGAGGGATAAAACACCTGATAACTGTGAAATACTCAATAGAACTAAGGATTTGACTTTTTGTTGTTTGCTTTTAGAAATTAGCCAACTTTCAGCACAATGACGTTTATTTATTTATTTATTTATTTCATTTCGTTTAGGCGATTATGTTCAACGTATGGAAAGCATTTTGTAGTCAGAGCTTTGATGAAGGCCTTAAGTACCTCTCCATTTCGAAGTTTCTCCTAAGCTGAACAATATCGCCTCGTTACAGCAATGGTAAAGGTAGGACGACATCATAGTAAGGTAGTGGGAGGTTAATGAATATATTTTTTGTGCCCCTCACATGTTTCCTTTGTCACAGCAGCGGAAAATAATGTCCATGACGGTTTTGAGATACATAACGTGGATGGAACTTTTCATGCTGTTCAACTTGATCTGTTTCGGGTATTTCGGTTCTCGTTTTGCTTGTTTGCTTTTGGGACAGACCTTATGGATTGTTTTAATGTCGTTGTTTTATTAAAAGTGTGCGTTCATGTTTTTCATTGACATTATCCGCGACAGTTCTAGAGTTACAAAATACCGATACTTTGGTCTTTGCTACTCTTCCAGACTTGACCGTCTTTAAATATCCTTATGCACACATTTTGAGTTTGTGGTTGTGGGTCATCCATGTTACTTTTTTTTGTTTTATCGCCACATCTGTGTGTGACTGTAGTCTGGACGTTCAGAAAAAAATGGAAAAAAAAATAATGCGTTTGTGGGGTTTGAATTACATATTTTTAAATTAATAGATTCCTAGACAAAATTGGATCTATTAACCATCTGATGACTGAGACAGTTTTAGTATTCTGGTAAATAGTATGTAGAGATATACTAATACACGTACACGTACACATCACAAGGTGACCCAGGGATCAGATTGCCTCGCTCTGTTTTATCGAATGTTAACTCCTTCAGCTTAATGACGTCATTGTTGTCATTTCGGTAATTCTGGATGACTACGAGTATATTCAGTGGAAGAAAGATAAGTCGAGTTGAAAGACACTGAAATAAACTCAGTCAGGTTTTTCAGTTGAGAACGACTCTCGTACCGGTATTTAATTCGGCCAACTACAGGGTTTCAATGAGCTTGGGCAAGATGTTTCAGGCAAGTGTTAAGTATGAGAAGGGACGGGATACTTACTTCAGCAGTGTTGTGTTGTGGTCAATAGTTCATTTACACTGGCTGGAAACTGTCAAATCCTAATGAGCTAAAGTAACCGGAAATGTTTAGGCGGAATGGAAGGCTTTCAATTTTGCTTCAGTAGGTCAAAGACCCTGACGTGTAAAGGGATTATTGACCGGGACTGAACGTAGGGCTGCACCTGAGGCTTGACCTGTGGTGTTGGCGGCTGTGTATCAAGGTGGGAGGAAGTGAGAGGAGACACTAATGGCTGGAACGCCCTGAGGGGAGCCAGACGTGAAGAGATGGATCGGTGCAGAGGGAGGCTAGAGGCGAAGAGGACGGCAGGCGGAGGGAAACCGGAGAGAGAAGAGGGAGAGGTAAGAAGGGAGAACTGGAAGACAAAGTGACAGAGAGAGAGAGAGAGAGAGAGCAAAAAGGGAAAGGTGAGAAAGGGATGTATGGGTAAAAGTGTTGGAGTGGGAGAAAATGGGAGGTCACGATAGACGCTGAGGGATGGATTGATTTTAGAGGCTTCGGAAGGTTAATAGGGAGAGGAAAAGGAGGAGAGAAGGGAGGAATAAGAGAAAGGGGGAGGCAAACTTGGATAGATAAGTCAGTCGGAGAGAGAAGCGGATAGGGAGTAGGAAGAAAGTGAGGGGAAAGAGTAGAGAGAAGACGAGAGGGAGGGAAGGGAGAGACGTGAGAGAAAACTGGCGACACGGTAGTAGTTGGGACATGGATTGGTTTGCAGGGAGGACGCTGGGGAAAGAAACGGAGGAGGGACGGAAAGAAAACGTGAGGTGAGATAGAATGGGAGAAGGAGAGAGAAAAGGGAGGTGAGAGAAAAGGGGAGGTAGTAGTTTTGGAGATGGATTGGTCGTCAGGGAGGTGGCGAGGGGAGGGGACAGAGGGACGCTGACAAAGGAGGGGTGGGAAAAAGACGCGAGAGGAGGAAGAGGAAGAGGAGGAGAAGGAGGAGGAGCAGGAGAAGGAAGAAAGTTCTTGAGAGAACAAAAAGAGCCAAGAAAGTGGCCTCCAGTAAAGAACTGGTGGGGGACAGCTCTGTGTGTGTGTGTGTGTGTGTGTGTGTGTGTGTGTGTGTGTGTGTGTGTGAATGAGTGAATGAGTTGGTGGGAGGGAGCGGATGGAGGGAGGGCTGCTGGAGAGGCTGAAGGGGTCGGGGTCACCGTTGATGCGGGGTTGATTAGCAAGAGAATAGAAAGACATGAGAAGGCTCGGTGGAGAGAGTAGGGGAGGTGAGAGAGAGGAAGAGGTAAGTGGCAAGGGAAGGAGATATCAGGGGAGAAGAAAGGGTAATCGGGTGATGGCAGGGGGAGGACGAGAGAAGAGGAGAGGAAGGAAGGAGTAAGTGACCATCGAAGGGGCTTTGCTACGCAGCTCTCCATTTTATTGCTCTTTCGTTCCTTGTGTCCTTCCTGGATGGTACTCCTGTATGGCCCGAGCTGAGTAAACTTAGGTACGGTAACATAACCTGTGAGAGTTTACGAGGATGTGAGTGGAATGTGAGCCCTGCCGCCTGTCATACTCAGGATTATTGGATGCAATTACTAATACTGTCCCTTGGTGCTCCCTCTGCCGACTGACAGTTCATGGCAGGTATACCAAAAGTTACGGCTCGCAACCTGCCTGCCAAAGTATTGTCATAGGCGTAAGTGCTGGACAGATGAAAGTTTGAAGTGGAAATGAAAAGTTATATAAATAAATAAATTTACCTATCTATCTGTCTGTCTACATCTGTCTCTCTATCTGTCTATCTATCTAGCTAATTGTATAATATTTGTGTGTGTGTGTGTGTGTGTGTGTGTGTGTGTGTGTGTGTGTGTGTGTGTGTGTGTGTGTGTGTGTGTGTGTGTAACGCCTCATACATACAAGCTACAATGACCGCCATCAGCGAGAGTGAGTGGAGGGAAGGATATAACAAGTTCCATGTACATCCTTGTATTATTACTGCACACTTTTGCGAGATGCAGTTGTGTTGCAGGACGCGGGAAGGTGACGGTGATGTTGACCCGACTAATCAGAGAAACCTGCACGGGTGAATATTGTGCCGTGGTGAAGTGTAATCGGCGGTGCGGGATGAGAGTGTGACAGGAGATGAGTGACGGAGCGACGGCGTGAGAGGCGAATGACACCTGCTTGACATGGCGCACTGAGCCTTTGACGCATATTTATAAAGCTTGCTCAGTGTAAGATGTGTTTGATTAGTGTTCTTATCTTTATCATCACTCTTACGGCTACCAAACACATCACAGCCGTACTTCAGGGAGTATGAAAATGTAAAATGCGGTAAGACATACTACTTCTTTCACTGATTCACTTCCACAAAAACTTGTTTATAGTGAGAATTGGTTAGGCTCTTTTATAAACACGTCCCCGGATGCCTCAGAGTGCCAGTGGGTCGCTTCACTGACCATAACCACACTGCACACACACACACACCGGTAGTGGCGGCAGGAGAATTTGCAGAAGGTAAAAGCTGTTGTTGTTGTGGTGGAGGTGGTGGTGGTGGCGGCGGAGGTGGTAGTAATCCGTGAATTGCAGGCTGAGTTTCCCCTTTCCTACAATCCATCGTCATCTGGTCTGAGGTTAGAGTGGAAAGTGAGGGATGTTTGTATAACCAGCTAACGTAACCGCCTTGTTATATTCAAGGTCCACTGGACCTTGGTTATACAGGTGCCACCATGTGAAGGCGTCCCTCACCAGTGCCAGAAAGTGTAAGTCATTAGGTACTGTACAGTATAGCGTTTTCTAGGGCTCCTGTACTAGAGTGCGGTAAAGACTTTAACCTTAGGATTTGCGAGTTTTTGCATTCCCCATTTTTGTGACGATCGGTGTGTTGCTGCTGCAGTTGCTGGTTTTGTGTGTGTGTGTGTGTGTGTGTGTGTGTGTGTGTGTGTGTGTGTGTGTGTGTGTGTGTGTGTGTGTGTGTGTGCACGTGCGCACGGTGGGCTTTGTCATGATGTATATTTCTTGGGCTTAAATAAACTGTGTGTGTTTACCACCTCACTACGATGACGCCAAAGGACGATTATAGGCCTGTTCAAGTTGGAAAGGACCTCAAGCAGCGAAGGGGGCAGTGAAGGCTGCATCTAACTCTTTCTGTTCGAAATAAATCCCCTAAATGGAAAAAAATCGTCTGGAGATACCATAATTAAACCAACAAGACAACGAAAACTTTTGATAGCCGCACCCACCATAACCGCATCCATCCATCCATCACCTAATCCTACGTTGCCCCATGAGGAGCGTAGGAGCCCGGGGCTAGGCAAGTTGGTCCTGGCATTTAAGATGAGAATGACCAGCCTCACTCATCCCTGAGTGGCATTACGTGAGTAATAAACCCCAACCACCCCTTGGATATAAACCTTCGCCAGCTCATTCCGATTGAAGCACCGTTATTAACCGCATCCACTTTGACAAAATACTCCTAAAAGTTATTTAAGTTTGGACTCACTTCTCAGACACGTTCCACACTCCTTAGCCACATCCCAGATGCACACCACATTCACCTGACACACACCCCAAACAAGCTTCAGACACACCTTTGACATCACTAATATCCTCCACCCCTCAACACCTATCCCTTTAAGGTCTATCAGCGCAGCAAAAATCGATGTCAAAGTGTGTCGCCCATGATACTCTACGGTTGCAAATTGGCACACTTCATAGGCTACTTCAAAAAGGTACAGTGACTCAGTGCGTGACATAGTGACACACTGGATGCGACCTTCCCAGTGGGTGAAGCAAAAATTACGTCACCATATCGAAGGGGTTAATGTGTGTGTGTGTGTGTGTGTGTGTGTGTGTGTGTGTGTGTGTGTGTGTGTGTGTGTGGTGAAAAACAGCATGTAAGAGGTCCTCCGTGAGTGAAGCAGGGGGCGACACCAACGACAGGGTAACACACTGACGTAATTATAGACTAGAGTAAAATACGGGTCATTATATTCACCCCCCACTACTTACCTGATCTTCACTCCTGCTGGGGGCGTGAGGAGGTGGGGAGGAGAAAGGCATGAGGGAGAAGGGGAGCTGGAGAGTAAAATGAGCTGTTGTTAGAAGGTCGGGGGAGCAAGGGAAAAGAAAGAGGCGGTTGGGTAGTTGGGTAAGTTAGATTAGACTGGAAAGAATGATACTGGAAAACTGGAAGAGTGTGGGGGAAAAGATGGAGAGGTGGATAAAGGATTGGGGTGTAAAGGGAGAGAGAGTGGCGAATAAAGTGTCGGAGGGTGAATGGAAAGGAAGAGATGGAAATGGGTATGGTGGATTAAAATAGGGGTCATTATATCCACCCCGCTACTTATCTGATCTTCCTTCCTGGGTGGGTGGGGAGAAGAGAAAGAAGAGGGAGAGGAAGAGTTAGAGAATGAGGGTACAGAAGATTGAGAAGAAGAGGTTAAGAGAAAATTTGAAGATATGTGTGAAAATGTGAACTGAGGTGAGCAAATCTAAGAAGTAAATGAGAGAAGAAAGATTGGAGAAAGAAGGGAAAAAAAATTAAGATTAGAGCCAAGTGGGTGTTTAGTGAGAAATAACAGGGTCACTGGTCAGGAAGTTGAGAGAGAGAGAGAGAGAGAGATTCTACATGTGAAAGTAATAATATGGATGTTTGCATTCGTAGCGTTAGTATGTAATTGTATAAAAACATTTAATAAAATTGATGGAGACGTACGTACGGCAGTGGGCCAAAAAGCATGGAAACAAAGTCGAATCAGTAAAACTACATGTAATTACATCACCTATATATATATATATATATATATATATATATATATATATATATATATATATATATATATATATATATATATATGCCATTATGATGTAGCCTAAGTACATCCGAAAAGTGTCATGGCGATGGAATAACTACTGTATTAACCAACCATGTCGTGCACTAAAGTGGGGCATTTAAAAATGTAGGGATGGGATTACATGTCGACCTTGTTCCGATGGTTTTTGGTGCTCTGTCATGCCTACACCTTCATAGATTTTATTAGAAGTGTTTATAGTGGTTTTACCTTTTTTGTTTAAAGTCTTTATTTTATTTTTTATTTTTTTCCCGAAGCATTTTTTTTTCCCCAACTTACGGGCGTCGTAGTAGTTAAGGGATTAATGAAGGCTCCGACTAAAGCGTTCCAGTTCGAAAAGACTTTCATGGGATGAATAAAATTTTCTGGGGAAAATAACAGAGAACACCGAGAGTGCGCAACGTCCACGCATTGCAGTCGATCTGTGACCGAACTTTTTACCTGGCTGTGTGACATGTATTTTTAACCGATTGTTCTCAAACTTGAAGTACTTCATCCTTGAGTGACCATGAACCTCTCCACTAATTTGGCTCAGTTTGGATCAAAAATGTTTAAGGTGATCTTGCCCTGTGACCTTGACTTTGTCCTGTTGTTTTCAAAGCGGCATAATTTAAGTTAAGGCGGGCCCTAAATTGTTCCACTGGATGTAATCCACATTGAATAACTCCCTTTTGAGTGAAAGGGCCGAAAGTTTGACATTGTCTTGTGGCCTTAAAATTTGACAATGTGTTCTAAAATTTGCGGAGGCGGGGGCTTCCTTTGCCCACCTTGTACGAGTACACCCTCTCAAAAAAGTATGGGCACTCTTACAGCACGTATCATTGTGAAACATGGATGAAGCATTGTGATATATGAGCCATCCTGCAATTATTAGTGCAGATATTATATTTCGTAATTATTAGAACTCAAACTTGCAAAAAGTTTCACTTGCTGGGTGGTACATGTTTTAAGGCACCACATTTATAGACTCAGGTGTGTCTACAGAAGTTGCTCATTTTCACAACTGTCGCACCCAACGGTGCCGATACTTTTTGGGGGGATTGTACTCCTCGCAAGGTTTGTCTGAATCGAATCAAAATGTAAAAGTTGACCTATTCCCGATTTTTTTTTTTTTTTTTTGACAGTATCTATCGTACTTTCGACCAAGTGGGAAATGAAACCCTTTTGTGGGAAAAAAAAAAAAATCGATTTTGCCACTTCAGAGCTTAAGAGGGGGGGGGGGGGCTAAAATAGTAGAAGTAGGAGAAGACGAATATGGAGAAATCGGAACTTTGGGCGATTGTGTTTTTATCATGCTGGTTTTATGTTTTTGCTACTGTAGGAGATTTTTTTTAGGTATAGCCATGCATGAGGATTAAGGCTAGATGCGTAAAATAATTATTACCTCTGTGTTTGGATGTTACGCTGGCTTATATTTGCTAAGGCTTATGGGCACGTTGGAGACATCCCTTCACAGAATATCACCTGACACTGATGAGAGAGAGAGAGAGAGAGAGAGAGAGAGAGTGTTTCACAGAGTGTTGTTATCTCACATAAAAGCCCAGTACACGTACCTGTAGAGCAGTGATACTCAACCTTTCTTCCGTCATTTACCCTCAAAGCTGGATGTAACAAGCCTTTTACCCTTAAACCCCCCCCCCCCGACCCCCACCCAATAAAAGACAAAGGCACAAAATACGACGATAGAAAATTCCTTTGATATGAGGGTACGGTAAAAAAATAATAACTTTGATAAAGGAAGACAAAACATGGTTCACTCATGACAGTCAGAATGAAAATATAAATATAAATTCAGAAACACTATAACCGGAAACGTTGCTGCTGCATTGTCTCAGCCAGTTTAATTGTTTATTAAGTATTTCGGAAATATTACGTCATTTTTTTATTGATATATTTACCCCATCCATGGGATTTCTTACTCTGTGGGGTAAATTTACCCCTAGTTGAGAACCGCTGCTGTATAATGACGACCCAGTGCTCTCTCTCTCTCTCTCTCTCTCTCTCTCTCTCTCTCTCTCTGTTTCCTTCTTTGTTTTCGTCTCCTTTTCTTCACTTCTTTCTCTCCTTCCCGTTTTTGTCTTCTTTTTTTTGGTTTCCCTGCTCCCTTTTCCTTTTTTCTCTTCTCCACCTTCCTTTCCGTTAGGGTTTACTTTTTCCCATTCTTTTTGTCCCACTTGTTCCCACCTTTCAGCTCTTATCCTTTCTATTTTTTTTTATTTCATTTTCCTTTCCATAATTATACCTCCTATTACCTCGCTATCTCTGTTAAATTTTCCATTTTCTTTATTTTCTTTCTTGTTAAGAGGCTATCTCGCATAATATCTTGTCCTCTCTCTCTCTCTCTCTCTCTCTCTCTCTCTAACAAAATCGTCTGCAAGTAGCAAAAATAAGCCTTTAAAATTACGCATCCGGATTGAACAGATTAGCTAATACAAGCATAGTTTATCACACACTCCTTTACTCCACCCAAATCCTTAAATAAGTGTGCAAAAATAACCTTCTCAAGTATAACCCTTTCAATATGGTGTCTCCTCCTATAGTACCAGCTGTTGCCAGAATGTTTATTCGGCTTTAGGGGAGCTTTTCACAGCTAAAGGATGTGTTTCTAACTCCATCATTACCAAACATCTCTCCTAACCTGTGTAGAATCGTGTAGCGTAGTGAGAATCAAATAAAGGAGTAACGCAGTGACGGAGTGAGTGTATAATATGAAAGTTGCCCAGACTTTTGGAGTGATATGTAAAAACCCATAATGAGAGTGAAGCGTGTTTACCTTCGCTACCTACCTCTTGAATTTGCACTGTACAGTATAATGGCATGCCTGCTTGCCACATCTGCTACGTAACCGTTGAATAAATTACCGTCAGGAAGTAGAGACCTACGTACGTCATTGAGCAAGCAGTTTAATACCCCTTCACTTCCTGGGTGTGTTTTTGGTAATTTAGTCCTGCTGCCTCCTAAGGTTTTATTCAGCTTAACAAAACCGTCTACTCCTTAAGGGGTTAATGAAGCCTATATCTAACCATTCCAGTTCGAAAAGTTTCATCTGAGCTGTGTGTGTGTGTGTGTGTGTGTGTGTGTGTGTGTGTGTGTGTGTGTGTGTGTGTGTGTGTGTGTGTGTGTGTGTGTGTGTGTGTGTGTGTGTGTGTGTGTGTGTGTGTGTGTGTGTGTGTGTGTGTGTGTGGTGTGGAGACAACTTTAATTAATGAACAATATATACAAGATGAGGGAGCTTCAGGACCCTTCAGTTAATCCCCTCGGTGTGGTGTGGTGTGGTGTGGTGTAATTTCGCTAAAATCTGCAGGATTGAAGCTCCTCGCTCCATAGAGGTCTTCCTGCATCTAAAAAGACATAGCTACGTTAATTGTATTGCAAAGGGTCAACTCTCTCACAACGATGATGCGTGCTGAACTTCATTCCTGCTCACACCGTCTATGTTACGGAGCGTAAGTGAGACTTCATCTAGATGAAAGGTTTAGGCAATAACCGTCATTAATTCTTTCAGTACGAAAGACCTTCCCAAAGCTGAATATAAGGTTGTCCGAAGATAGCAAGTATAAAATGGAAAGGACGTCCCTGAGCTGAAGAGGTTAAAACTCCGTGCTCTGCATCCGTCTGACGTGTTCAACTTCTTCAATTCATGACTTTTTTGTTTCTGCTTCTTGATTACTTTATTCAGTTTGAGAGTGGCTTTTCGAACAGGTGTTATATTTAACCATTACTGACTCCTCAAATACTAGGACGCTGAAGTCGCCAGGTAGTAACGAAAATAAGTATTAAAGGTTACCAACATTCCCAAGGGAGTGCAGGATGGTCTCCCCCCAAAAAAAAATCTGATACTCAAAGAAGTGATTGTCATCACTTCTTATCGCAAAAGTTTGTAAACTTTTGTCGATTCGTATGGCTACGTTTCACCAAATATATGTTTGTATGATCTGGCCTTTCACCCTAACGAAACCTTTTAAAAGGTCTAAACCCCTAAATGAAATAGGTATCTGCTATTATTTGCCCAAGGAAAAGATTGTGCCAAGTATGAAGTGAATTTGTGGAGAAATGAGGGTATGTCACCAAACTTAGAAAGAGCTTGGAGAGAGAGAGGGAGAGAGAGAGAGAGAGAGAGAGAGAGAAGATACATGACAGTCGTCGCAGTGAATGTGTTATTATATTTGTATCTTGCAGTTCACTTGTGTTATGATGCTGAACTGAGAGCCACAGATAAATTTACTATCAGTTCCCAGCCGTAACAAAGATTTACTCTCTCAAGACAAACGAGTCTAGAAACTTCCCAGATCATTGGTTCTTCCGTCTAAATGGCTCTCAAATTTAGGCCAGTCATCAATAGTCTGTGAATCCTGTAGACAAGCTTTGCCGTTCTTCATCTTTCACATGCCTCCCTCTCCATGCAGACACCCTATTTGGTCTCATTTCTCCAGCATGTTTACTGACTGCCACTTACCCTCTGAGGTGAAGGTACATTTCCGCAGAGAACCTCATATGGACTATATCTGTTGTTATAATTCTTGCTGATAATCCCCCCCCCCCTTTTTTTTAGCGGTACTGTACATCCTACTCGAGCCTCTACCTAACGACGGTCCATTCTCTGCGTGTGTCTTGCATACTTAACAATTGTTGCATCTTAAAGTCACGAAGTAGGCCAGTAGTGTATGCCTGTTGATTGAGCGAGCAATTAATTAAAGCAGATAGTCATTTTGTTTTGCTATGTACCAGTCTACACCCAGAACACGACCGCAAGAGTCAGTTTACATCAGAGTCCCTAATCGTATTCCTGGGTGACCAAAGACAAGGGAGACAAATTGCGTCCCGGCAGTCTAAAAGGCCACTACTCTTGTCGGTTCCAGTGGCTTCTTTACACTCCTTACCAGGCTATGTTTGTATCTAGTACCTTGAGATTTTCTGGTTTGTATGCTATGTTCCAGATGTCGATATTAAGATACCAGACAGTAATGAGGAGTATTAGGTAAGTAAATCGCAGTGGAAAAGGTATTAAAGCCCCACTACGCCTACGAAAATAATACCCATTTTGTAGTTCCTGCAATACCTTTTTCTTCTAGTAATGACGAGAGAGAGAGAGAGAGAGAGAGAGAGAGAGAGAGAGAGAGAGAGAGAGAGAGAGAGAATATGTTTGCTGTGTGTAAGTAAATATTGTATAACGAGTGTTAGCAGGCGTTTGTGCTTCTGCTCCTGCCTCCTGGACACAATTGCCTGTAAATATCAAGTGTTTTAACAGACATACCTGGTTCTCCTGCTTTATGTCCGGGAATTTCAGTCCGTAACTAAACTCCTTTACTAGGCTGGCGTCTTTATTGCCATAGTTTGATTACCTCCTGCGGGCTTGATTCGGCTCATAGGAATATTTCTAATAAGGGATTATTTAAAGTAAATTCCATAAACTACTTTACATCGATGACGATTCTTTTGTTTATAATAATTGTGTAATGGTGTTGCCGCCAGACTTTTTTATTGGAGAATATATAGATAGATACATAAACATATAGCGAGATAGATAGATAGCGGTATATTTCGGATAATTCCAGACTGTTTTTGCTGTGTTTAATAGAAACCGAGGACATCATAAATGCTGAAAATATCATAGTGAACGGTTTGGCCTGGAATAAAGATTTAAATATTATTCCACCTCGCAACGCATGATTTTATTTCCCTCCCAAAAATTCACCGCTGTTAAGGAAGGACATGTAGTGAAAGGGTTGAGAGAGACGCCCCCAGATCTATCAAAAAGCGTTTTCCCAATTTCTGTTTTTAATGTTTTCCTTGATGCCAAAATTTTTAAATTGAATTAGCGTCCTGAAAAAAGGAGGAGTTCTTTCTATTATTTTGTCTTTCTAAGCATGCGTTTCAGTCTCATATTGTCCTTTTTTTCCTGTTGGATTTTTGTTGTCCGTTCCAGTGTGATGCATTTTATATATATATATATATATATATATATATATATATATATATATATATATATATATGTGTGTGTGTGTGTGTGTGTGCGTGTGTGTGTGTGTGTGTGTGTGTGTGTGTGTGTGTGTGTGTGAGAGAGAGAGAGAGAGACCCTTTTCTTTTTTTCTCCTTCGGTTCGATTGATATTAAAAGTAACCCCCATTAAGAAGTGTGGAAATGAATACTTGATTAAAAAGTGTCACGCGCCCCCCTTCGATTTACATAATGACTTAATTAGCCCGAGTTTGTAGCCGCGTGAAGGTAATTAAGGCCATGAAAATTATATCGTTTGCGTGATGAAAATGATTTTTTTTTTTTTTTTGGGGGGGGAGAGATGGTGGATGAATATTGTTTGATTGTAAGAGTAAAGATGGGTGAGTGTAGTTGTAAGTAGTAGTAGTAGTAGTAGTAGTAGTAGGTGTGTGTGTGTGTGAGAGAGAGAGAGAGAGAGAGAGAGAGAGAGAGAGAGAGAGAGAGTCATGTATGCGAAAGAGAGGGGAGAGGAAAGTGAGCGCAGCACTTTCACGAACAATTTTTAGAAAGAATGAAAGAAAGACAATTGTGTAAATATGTGTGAGAGAGAGAGAGAGAGAGAGAGAGAGAGAGAGAGAGAGAGAGAGAGAGAGAGGCCAAGTGAGGCAGAAAGTTTGAGAGCGGTCAGCAGGAAGTGAGACGAAGAGAAAGTGAAAGAAAAAAAAAGCTGGTCAGTCAAGCCCATTCATAAGCAGTCTCTCTCTCTCTCTCTCTCTCTCTCTCTCTCTCTCTCTCTGCATGCATATTTTTCGAAACTTTGTGAAATAGGTACACTGTTTGGGGAAATTTTTTTGAAAGAGGTGGGTGGCGAGCGCTAGTGGGGCAAGTTCGGCTATATCGTAATTTCTCGGCAGCTGCAGCACACAGAGCCGAGATATACGTGGATGCGAACCCTCTCTTCATATGCGCAGGCTGGTTGGGGCTGGAGAGAGAGAGAGAGAGAGAGAGAGAGAGAGAGAGAGAATAGTCGTGTTTATTTTGTATATCTCTATGTTGCGTGAGTGTGTGTGGGGGGGGGGGAGATAGGCTGTCATTGAATAAAAATAAGTGATTCGTTTTTTGTTCACACACATTGGAAACAGTAATACTTACGAGTAAGATCTAATTGTACACGTGATTTTCCCCAGTTGATTTATACATGACGTTCTGGGTTCGTGATGAGTTTTATGAGTTTATGTGATCCCCCCCCCCTAAAAAAAATGAAACTTAGATGTCCACTCAGCCATGGTTAATACCCTTCCCTAAGTCCTGTCTTCTTTAACTTCCCCATGCTCCTGTGACTCGCACCAGCTTAATAAAATCGTCTGGCGTTAGCTGAAGTTACTTGAGTTGCCCTGATCAGTAGAAGGTTAATGGTGCCATGATTAGTACTCTCAGGCCCCTGTACCCCATGTTGGAATAAAAGAAGACATATTAAGAAAAGGTCATACTGTCGTAAGGTACGTATTAACAAGATCCGAAGACCCTAAAGTAACTTTGTGTAACAGCAACAAGGGATCTGACAAAAGGTGTCGAAGAGCGCATGTGTCTGCTACCATTTCTTACAATGACCTTGACCCCATTGAGGAGATTTGGATTTTTTTTTTTTTCTACCAGCAATGGTCCATGCCAGGACATATAACCTGGGCCCTTCAGATTCCTTGTGCTGTCTTCGGTTCTCCTGGAATCGTTGCGAGACCCTGAGGAGGGAATAATACCTGCGAAAACGTAGGGGGAGGCGGTGGCTGAATCGGTAGAGAGTTGGCCTGCAGTCCTAATGGACCCAGGATCGAATCCCGGCTGGGGCAGGGAACAGTTTAAGGATTTGAATATCCTAAAAGCAGACTTTCCTGATCTACCAGATGACCCGCCGCCTTGTCGTAAAAATACCCCCGCTAATACCAATGCACCAGTCCTGTATGAGACAGCCCTAGCATGTATTCAATATGGATGGTGGGTGTTAGCGCCGAAGTGGTGACATGTGGAGGTGTAGGAGGACTACTGGGCCTTGGGATAGATCTCTGCCCTCCAGAAATTGGCCCTGAAGCCTATGCCTAGGTCGGAGACGTAAAAAAAAAAAGTGGAGACTAATAATAATAATAATAATAATACAGAGGCCTGAAGTCGTTTCTATGGTGGTCGTCCTGGGTCGACTCTGGTATTAGGTTTGCGTCGTTAGGTAATTTGATAGACAGATAGACCGCTTTATCTGATAACCTTAACCCTCTTAGTATGGGGGCTTAATATTTCTGTAATCTTTGGACGATATTATTCAGCTCTGGATGTAAGTGAAGGAGAAACAACCAATTATTTCTTAACTGCAAGGAGGAGGTTCTTATAAAGTAAATATAAGTAATCTAAAGTCAGCTAGAATGAAGTGCAAAAAAAAAAAGTCCTCGGGCTGAAGTTGTTTTTTTTCTTATCTGACCTACCAAATTAATGAGGCCAGTTATCAGTGCGTCCTTATCAGCATCAGTAATATCAGCATTATCAAGGCATTAGTGTTATCAGTGGCCTTGTCCTCGGTATCAGTAAGGGCTTATAAGAGTAGATAGGGTTGTCGGGAGGGGAAGAAGAGGCAGACCGAGAACCAGGTTGGAGGGGACAAGGAAATGGTATACAGGGAAAGGCGTGAGAGAAGTATCTGGAGGTGTTTTTTTTTTTTTTTTCTGATCCGTCCCTCACAAGATGCTGAGGTAGACGACAGAAAGGTAGATAAAGATTCGTAGACAGATAGATAAATGAATATAGATATATATTTGTGGACGGACACAATTGTGATAAGTAGTGATAACGGAAGGAAAGAAAATAAGTAGCCTAGATAGATAGATAAATTAATAGTCTGACTGATAGATAGTTTAAATAGTACGACATAGGTTGATAGATTAATGAACAAAAACATTCGATGGATAGATTGTTATAGGTGTAGCGTTGGACTGTGTAGAATCGGAAGTACCTGGATTTAATTTTGTGGGAGCCATTTCTTGTGCGATTCTCTTCTGACAGTTGATATACAAGATGATAGGTAAATAAACAGATAAGTTGGTAGATATACGGTATACATGCATTTACCTACACAGACACTACTTAGACACGGTGCATACATACATAGGAAAATATGTAGGTAGATATAACGGTAGGTGCACTTATAGGAAGATAGGTTGATAGGTGGGCCTAGGGTTTATAGATTCGTGTGCTGCATAAACAGATAGGTGGACAGGTAGATAGATGGAGAAATAGATACCTAGAGAGAGAGGGGGGGGGATAATAAGATAGACAAACAGACAGACGAATACATAGAAAAAAAAGTTATAGACATCATTAGACGTGTTATCTAGCTGGCAGAGTGATTACATGACCCTGAACTTCCTAGTCAGTAGCTGTTACGGTGCTTTGTCTGCAGTTATAGCGGTAGCAGTGGTTTGTATTTGATGCGGCCAGACGAGAGAGAGAGAGAGGTTTGTTCTGGTGCAATGGTTTCTGTATTATGCATGTACCTGTATACCGTTATGTATAATGTATTGTGTGTGTGTGTGTGTGTGTGTGTGTGTGTGTGTGTGTGTGTGTGTGTGTGTGTGTGTGTGTGTGTGTGTGTTGCTCATTTAATAAGCTTGTATGTGAATTTTTAAGTATGTGATATTTGTGATGTTGCATGTTATTCTCTCTAACAATCTTTTCCGACTTCTTTTCAGGTATGTAAATCCTCCGTCCATTTCACCACCACAGTCACATCTACAGCAGTTCCCCCCATCACCACTACGGCAGGAGATCCATTAGTAAGTACAGTACAGAAGCTTGAGTGCGTGAATGGCAAGAGCAAGAGACTGAGTGCGTGACTGATCCCATTACTCCAGGACCTATTCTTTTGTTTTATCGTAGCGATCTCCAGGCGATTTTTATTCAGCTTAAGAGAGACGTGCTGAACCCAGGATAAGATTTTGCCCTCATTAATTTAATGTCCTTCAGCGTGGGAGACCTTTTCATTATTAAATAGAATTGTCTGGTAGTGTCAGTGTAAATAAAAGATTATGCAACCTGACTGAAATGTTTGAGTAAACGACATACAACTCTGGCTTAAGGTTTAATCCCTTTGATTGCTGGGATTGCTCTCAGTAAACCAAAATCGTCTTGTGAAAGCCTGAGTAAAACAAAATACACCAGTTAAACTATCACAAATCAAGGGTTAATTAAAATAGTTTTTAACCCTCTGGCTCGTTGGATCTCTGTCCGCTAAACAAAATCGTTTGGTGTAAGCCTGGGTAAAAAAAAAAAAAAAACGATCGAACATCATAATTTTAAGTTCAAGCTTCCTTTAATAGATGTTTAAATTTAGGTAAGTAATTGAACAAGGGTAGGTTATGGAACTTGAATGGGTTGCAGAACTCGTGTAGATAGTTTAATGAAATAAAGTATGTGGAACTCAGATTGTTTAGCGACTTCATATTTACTGAACCCTGGATTTATATTAAACTTAGATGCAGTTCATTATATTTTTATCCTGAGTTAATATCCTTTTAGCTTTTGTGAATAACTGGTGGTTCACTTAGATATATGAAGTGTTGAGTTGGCTTAATCTTTTCAGTATGGCGATTCTGTCCCAGTTTGCATAAAATGCCGAGCGGTAGTAAGAATAAAATACTAAAATCATCATCGTAGTGAAATGGAAAGTGGTGAATTGATTATGGTATAAAGTTTGAGGCTAATGTTACCAAATGACGCTCTCTTTGTGGTTGTAGACAGCTGTTTTGATTGTGGTAGTTGTGGCAATGCGTCTTTACGGTAGTGGTAAATGTGTGTGTGTGTGTGTGTGTGTGTGTGTGTGTGTGTGTGTGTGTGTGTGTGTGTTGACTTTTTTCAGTATAACCCTTACCCGTCTTGATCTTCCACTTTCTCACCTGCCGGCCACACCTGTTCTGTTAATTACACACGATTCACCAGGTAGTGCAGGTTAATTAGCTCAGTTACTCAGATGTACATCTGGGTCTAAAGTTCACTTATTATTTCAACTTTCACTTTACTCTGCTGCCTAATATTTCACCTCTTCTGCTATTCGCTTCTTTCCGTTGGCCAGTGTTCCTAAGGTGAGAGAGGCTTGGTGGGTTTCTCTGTCTGTAGATGGTTCTCCTTGATATGGTGCATCAGGGAGAAAGGTGACAGACATGCCCGAATTGTGAAGTAGACGCAGTGGCATATTAGGCAAACTTTTGTCCTTGACTGTATATTCCTGGCAGAAATAGAAGTCTGAATGTACGTAGCTCCATCAGTTAAGGACTTCTCTTTCTCTTGATTCTTGCTGTTTCAAGGCGGTTTTACTCAAATAGACTTTTCGAAATATAGGAGTCTGAAGTTTTTTCCATTAACCTCTTCAGTACCAGAAGTATTTCTTTTGACATGCATAAAATCGTCTCCAGAGGTAGGACGAACAAACTGAAAAAAAAAAAAAAAAAAGCCGGATTCGAGGGGTTAGCTTCCAGCCCGAGGAAGTCTTTTTACCCGCCCCGGCCCCGGAGGGGCTCGGGGACGGGTATTGTTTTCATTCGAATTGTCCGTCCGTCTGTCTGTCTGTCCGTTAACAGCTTTACACGAAAACCACTGGTGCGTTTTTGACTAAAATTATAGGTATGATGAGCTATGGCCGTCTGATCACCAGATTAAATTTTGGGCCAAATTGGGTCAGTTGTAGGGTCAAAAAATGTTAAAAAAAAAAAAAAAATAAAAGGACGAGTAAAATTCATTCTTCGCCATAATTTCCTTCAAATTCGACATTTCGACATGAAACCAAAACCTAAAGGTGCATCTTTCAAATCTGCATCCTATAACATGCCTCGTTACATCAGGGGGGTCACCTCCCAGTTAGCGGTAAGGGGGTCAATATCAGGTGGGTCGGGACTAAAATTTCAGATGGGCGTAAAGAAAAAGTCAATTTTCACTCAATTTACTCCAAATTTGGTATGTGACATCTTTGACTAGATATCCTGTTGTGTTTATACGTCATCACTAAAATGACTGCCGGGGACAGGTTTGCTGTGCCTTGGCACCGCTTCTTGTTAGTTTTGTTTTGCATCCCCGGATAATTTTACTCACTCTAAGTTTTCACTTTATTTTTCATATAATCCGTGCTGCCCTAGACGATTTTACTCAGCCTAACCCTTTTAGTTCATGTATGTGTAATTCACTTTAATCTTTGCTGACTCAGTTTTATTCAGCTTGACCCTTTCAGCTTCAGTACGCCTGTTATACAGTATCCCTGCTATTTCCAGACGATTTTACTCAGCCTCAGAAGGACCTATGATAATAAAGGAGTCATTAGCGGCAGCATCTAACCCTTTCAGTTCGAATACTAGGCTTAGCTGAATAAAATCGACAGGACATAGTAAGAGATAATGATAATAAATAAAAACTCCATGTGCTGGAAGAGGTCTCATAAATCTTGCGGGGAGTGGGGGGTGAATGATGGCGTCTGGGAAAGTAAGTGTATATTTTATCGGAAAATGTTTTGAATGTGCTTATGTAAATTGAGAAGAAGGAGAGTTTTAATGGTATTTTTTTTTTTTTATGGGTCTTCCTCTTAGCTCCTGCCTCAATGATGACGTATTAGCTTAGGACAGTATAGCTACCTTCAGGTGATTTTATTTAAATTTTGGAAGACTTATCATAATAGAAGGTTAATTTCATTCATTCATTCATTGCCAGACGCCATGTATCCCACACGGGGTGGCCAAGGGCTTAGAGTTAATTGTTTTACAGGGAGGGGCACTAATCCTCCACCAACCCCACATGACACGTAGGGATGCCAACAGCATCTGGTGTTCCCAGGCGGTCACCCATCCAAGTACTAACCAGACCCAACGTTGCTTAACTTCGCTGATCGGACGGGAAGAAGTCTAGAAAACCGCTCTTGATGGAAAAGTTTCTCTTGAGGCGAATTATTTTGTCTGTACATAAACTAAAAAAGAAAGAAAAAAAGCAGTGGGACTGACTAGGTTAAAGGAACAGTGGTTGCCTAGCCTAAGTGCACTATATTGATAGGATATAAATTTTCTCGGAAGAACAGACTGAATAACAACTATTGGAATTTATATTATCTATCTATCTCTATCTGTCTATTGCCAGACGCCTTAATCCCGTAAGGGGTGGCCACAAACAAATCGCCTCCATGTCGCCCTGTCTCCCGCCATTTCACTGCCCTGCTCCCAGCTCACACCCCCCTCTCTCATATACCTCTCCATTCCATTGCTCTGTCACATCCTTGGCCTTCCCCTGCCTCTCCCTCCCTCCACTTCACTCACATACACACTCCTCGTCAGTTTCTCGCTGTCCATCCTCTCCATATATATTAACATTACATTATTCATTGGAAATTAATATGAAAGGGAGGGAAGGATGCTTAAGCCTATTTGAACTCCTAATGCTATATTTTTCTTATACAGCTACGCATATGCACATTTATTCATACTGTATAGTATAAAGAACAGGTGGATTGGCCGTTTCGAGAATGATCGATTGGACGGTCGTTTCGTCACCTTAGAAGACTTTCCAGCATATCGTCCTAAGTTCGTGTATATCTAATTAATTATCTGTATCTGTGCCCCTATATATCTGTCTGTATCTATCTGGCTCTCTATCTGTTTATCTGGCTGTCTATCTGCCCATCCATCTATCTATCTACAGTATTTATCTATCTGTCTATCTGCTGTGTTTGTTTTCTGTAGTGATCTGTAGGTTTTTCAATCGTGAGCACCGTGTTTTCAGCTAATACTGTGTGTTACGTTTTTTCAGTCTTGATATGTGCTGTTTGTTTCCCTTTTATTAATCGTAAAAGTAACTGGTGGAAATTTAACCTCCCCCCAAAAAAAACACTATTGACTTCCTGACTGACCAAATAGCGAGAAGCACCTTGGGATATTTTAGTTACCCCTCTCGCACTCATCCCTCGTCCTTTCTCCTAATCTCCCCCTTCCCCCTTTCTCCACCCCTCTCCTGGATCTCTCTCCCCATCCCCTCTCTCATCTTTCTTCTCCATCCCTTCTCTAAGCTTGTTTCCTCTTGCCCATCTTCTCTTCCCCTCTTCATCTGTCTTATTTTTCTTCCCCCTCCTTCCCATCCTCCTCTTTCTCTTTCATTCTGAGTAGCCTTTTCTTGCCTATTTCTTCCTTTGTTCCCTCATTAACTCCCCTGCCCCCTTCTCTCTCTCTCTTTCTTTCTCTCTCCAGCCATCCTTTCCCTCCTCTTAATTTTCCTTTCAGCTCTTTCCCTTCCTTTCTCTCTTTCCTTCCCTTCTTCCCCCCCCCCCTCTCTCTCTCTCTCTCTCTCTCTCTCACTTCAGCCATCTGTTCCCTCCTCATCTTAATTCTCTTTTCATCTCTTTCCCTTCC
This sequence comes from Coenobita brevimanus, assembly GCF_032717465.1. NCBI lineage: Eukaryota > Metazoa > Arthropoda > Malacostraca > Decapoda > Coenobitidae > Coenobita > Coenobita brevimanus. The sequence continues at coordinate 60,606,731 of NC_136976.1, forward strand.
TTTCTCTCTCTTCCTCCCCTTCTTTTCCACCTGACTCCTTTTCGTCTCTTCTCTTCTCCTTTCATTCCTTGCCTCCCGTTCAGCTTTCGTCTCTTCTTTCCACAACCCGTCTTTCCTCCATCGCTCTTTCTTTCATTTCTCCGACTTCTGTTTCTCTGCGTTCCACAAATATTTTCTTCTCCTCCTCCTCCTGTAAGGTCTAACTTCTGTGTAATTGGTTGCTTTTGTATAGAGATACAACTGTGTGTTAACTGTGTGTATGTTGTTTGACCAGTAAAATAGTTTATACGCTGTATAAACAACTGTTTGCTGAATGAACCCAGGTTGTATTTTGATTTTTCCCGCCATTGTATTTTTTTTTTTTTTTCAGTGAACCAGTTTATGGCGTATTTCTGCTTTTCATGATAAGTTAGATAATATCATAGCAAGTAGATTTTCTATTCTTTTTTTACTGGTAAAAGAAGTTGGTACATAGAAAGTGTATCTCACTACTAATTCAGTGTTTCATTTATAGAGTAAATTATACATTTGTAATAACATCGCTTATCCAGTTGTATTTTTTTTCTCTTTGTGGTACAATATTCTGGAAATATTACCTCTCACAATGCTGTCCATGTTTAAGACCTGCCAAGAGTGTACTGGTCGTTTTGGTCCTCGATATTTTTTGGATAGCTTTTCGTCACCTGTGTGCAAACTAGCCTATGCGTCATGAGGAGAGATCCAGAAGAAGGCTTAGCTGAATCGTAGAGAAATTACAGGGAACTCAAGGCAAAGTTTGAGACACCGAGAGAGTTCGTAGCAACAAACGTAAGAGTCAGTGACAATACTCAAGAGGGAAGACACATACAAACCGAGCCCATGCCAGCCCATGCCCATCAGGCAGTTCCAAACGATAGTGTATATTCCACACCCAGCGATTCTGTACTTCCCTCGCCAAGTGAAGTCCCTATTACTACAGTAAGGTACGGCACAAAACCAGTAAAATGTGTGAGGAAGCACCTCCCCATAACCACATACAATTGCTGTCAGATCCTTGTTGAAGCGGTTGACGAGATTGAAGAAACAAGGTTTACTGTGGACTCCATTTATACGGTCAGCTGGAGGAATTTTGTGGATTCGTCCCTAGCAGCTGCAAGAGGTACTTTTTTCCTGGAGGTGGACCATGTGATATTACAGAACCCTGTGATGAGGTCACAAAAGGCACAAACGATAAAACTGTCCAGCTCATTCATGTCAGTACAGACAATCTGAAGTGTAACAGATCAGAGGAATTGTTAGCAAAGTATCCTGAGATGATCAAGCGATTTAAATCAAAGCCCACAAATGTAATAATATCCGGCATACTCCCAAGGATCAATGCAGAAAATAGTTCTACGATAAGGCCTTCAGCACAATTAACCATTTCAAATATCTTTGCACACAGGAGTCAACTTTGTCAATCTGTGGGACCAGTTCTATGAGCAAGCTTTTGTTTTCGTGAAAGACGGTCTCCATTTGAACTCGTAAGGAATTGCACAGCTAGGTAGACTTTTACACGATAAAGTTGCCCTCTTCAAATTAAAAAATGCGGATCGTCCAGGAGCAGTAACCTCAAAGTAAATACCCATAAAGTAAGTTCATCAACTGTTTGGGACAGAATTAGAGTCTGCTATGTTAATGCACTTAGTCTGTGCAACATATTTTAGGATTTAGAATCTCTTATTTACCTAGAAAAATATGACATCGTCGGCATCACAGTCGTGGATTAACACATCTGACCATGACTTTTTAGTGGAATACTTTTTAACAGGGTACAGTATTTTCATCTGTGAGTGACCACACCGAGCTGGTGGCAGTGTTTTACTATACAGTACATAAAGCTAGTCTCCACCTCCTTGTGCTATCCAAACCCAGTATTATCAACACAGATGCCAGTTACAATCAACTGAGTATTAAATCACGTAAAATAAGTATACGTCTCAACTGTCATCCTCCAGCACAGTCAGCTGACAACAGATGAAAAACTTTATGATCAAATTACAGAAATTTATTGTCAAGAGGATAGCGTAATTTTTGGTGACTTTACCAGTAACAGAGTGGGGTGAAATGCTAACTGCACACTCAGGGCAAGAGCTTTACATGAATCTTCAAGAAAGCACCCTTTACCAACACGGAGAATACCCAACAAGAGGAAACAGTATCCTAGACTTCATCTTAACTACAAATGATAACCAAGCTTACAACATTGAAATAGGGCCTGAGTTTAGTTCCAGTGATCATTGAATTATACAGTTTGATACTACTACTGAAAAAGTGAAAGAAACAGAGAGCAAAGAAAAAGTCCCAGACTATTGTGGAGCTGATTTCACCAGACTTAGAGCGCTACTTACAACTACAGATTGGAATCAAATGACTGTAACTGATGACATAACCAAATGTGGGAAATTTTCACCAAAAAATTTAATGAAGTGGTAAAGTCATGTGTACGACTACACAACAGGTATCCAGCTGGTACAATAATAGTAAACCAAAGTGGTGATCCAGTGAAATTAAAAGTAGTTAATAGCCAAAAACATGCATACCATAATGTAAAACTACACAAAATAATGATGATAAATTAGAGTATGATAATTTACGCCACATATCAAAAAGACTTACATCAGTAAGCCCTCTAGAAACAAACAATGGCAAACACACAGAAATTGAGGTTGAAATGGTGAACATTCTTAATGATTACTTTGCATCTGTTTTTACAGCAGAAAACACCACCAGAAGCCTACTGTCACCCATAAACCAAGCAGATAGCACTGTACTCAGTAACTGTACTATCCACAATAATGATATCCTTTCAACCATAAATAATACAAACATAAACAGAATCCCTTACCCTGATAAAATATCTGTGAGAATTCTGAAAGAAGCTAAAAATGAGTTATTGCTGTCACTGTCTGTCTTATTCAGTAGATCGTTAAATACTGGGATGGTTCACGAGAATGAAAACTAGCAAATGTAACACCAATTATCAGAAAAGGAGATAAGTTGCTCCCAGGAAATTACAGACTAATCAGCTTAACATCAGTAGTGTGCAAATTAGTGGAAACAAAGTAGATATAATTTACCTCGACTTTCAGAAAGCATTTGATCTTGTCGCTTACAAGCGTCCATAAGCAAAATAGAAGCCTATGGAATAAAGGGAAATACACAGAAATGGTTACAAAACTGGCTTTCACACCGAAAACAGAGAGTTTGATAAACGAAAAGGAATCCAAATGGTGTATTGTGATTAGTGGCATTCCCCAGGGCTTGGTACAGTACTTGTAACAATACTTTTAATTATCTACATAAACGACATAGATCTGAGTTTAAATTGTAAAATATCCAAAGTTGCAGACAATACTGAAATAATCAATAAAGTAACTACAGTGAGTCCTCAATATACGAAAGGGATAGGGACCAGAAAAAAACTTTCGTAATGCGAAATTTCGTATATTGGAACAATTTTCCCCATTGAAATATACATAGAAAGGGGGGGATGCATTCCAGGACCCCATTGGACTCCCCACTTAAACTTTACCCCTCCTATTTTGAAGTATGCAATACACGTATACAGTACTATACTATTGTACAGACATTAAAAAAAAAAACATACAACTGCTTACTGTAATATTAGTACTGTAGTACTGTAGTATTAGATGGTGCAATGCCTAAAGCTCGCTCAATCTCCAAGACTCCCTGCCCCTCCTCGTGGCATCTTATTATTTCCAATTTACTCTCAAGAGTGAGAGTACGATGCTGTTTCTTACTTGCAGCTGGTTTCCCGGATGCAGGAGATGATGCAGGGCACATGGGAAGCATGGTGAAAACACAAAAAGGTGAAGAACAGCGAAAAACAGCGTAACGTACAACGAAGCTGAGAGGAGAGGACGGATCTGATTCGACTGAGAAGCGCGCAAAAATGTGTTTACCAGAGAGGGGTTAGTTCGTTTTCTAGCCGCAAGCAAGCGCGGTGCTGTACAGCGTACCCGTTTTGAATTTTTCTTATTTCCTCCTGTCGCTTTTGTACCATCGAGACAGAGGCTTTTCATATTGTGGAATTTGCCCTACGTTCATCGCTTTCGTACCATCGAAAAATCGTAAATCGACCTTTTGTATACCGAGAACTCACTGTACAGTGTTACAGTGGTAGCAGTTACAAAATGACCTTAATACTTTGATAAGCAGGGCAGAAAAATGGCAAATGAAATTCAACATAGAAAAATGCAAAGTTCTTGATATTGGAAATAACAACATTCATGTGAATTACAGAATAAACAATATCCAGTTGTCAAGTACAGACATTGAAAAAGATCTTGGTGTATTAATGTCAAATGACGTAAAACCGAGTAAGCAGTGCATTGAGGTGGTTAAAATTACAAACAAGTTGCTGGGTTTTATAGGAAGAACTTTGAGTTTAAGTTGGAAAAAGTCATACTTTCCTTGTACAGCTCTCTGGAGCACCCCCAGCTTGAGTATTGTGTGCAGTTTTGGTCTTTGTACTACAGGAAGGACATAGGAAAATGAGAGATAATACAGCAAAGAATAAAAAAACTGATACCACAATGGAGAAACAAACCATATGAGGAATGGCTTGAAGAGCGTAAATTATTCAGTCTAATGAAAAGCAGTTAAGAGGTGACCTTATTGAAGTTTTCAAAATCATGAAGGGATATGACAACTTAGACATCATAAATATTTTGAAATAGACCAGTTGAGTCAAACCAGGACTAATGGCTGCAAAATTATGGGAAAGCATTTCCAGTCCCATGAAGCAAAATACTTCTTCAACAGAGTCATAAATATCTGGAAAGAGCTACCCTCAGATACCATGAACAGTATCTCAGCTAAGACATTTAAAAATAAAATAGACAATTACATGCACGAGAATCCTCAACTGACTCTGTTTCTTTCCGAACAACTTCTACTAGCTACACGCAAGTTCATTCCCCTTCTGTCTGCAAGACACCCCATAAACTTAACGTTCCTATACATAGCGTCACGTCATGTCATCATGTATTTATCAATTTATTAAATGCAAATTAAGTAGTATAAGCACAGACTAGGATCTGTACATATCGCCCTGAGTTAATGGTCACAACTCTTGCTTTCGACCTGTGGATCACTGAGTGTCCTGTTAGTTGTGACCACCATCGGGATTCTTTTTAACATATCAGAGGTCACTGCTTCAGGAGATAGCTTGTGTGTTTGTCCCATATGGGAAAGTGCCATGTCTGAATGGAGTGAACGGAGCTAGGGCTTGACTGAATGCTGCTTACCTTAACCCCTTCACTTTGGATTTATTTTTTTGACTGGATGTCCCACACTCGGGGGTTTTGAGATATATAAAGATAATTGTTTTGATCAAAATATTACACACCAAACAATATACCATAATTTCCTGAGTAAAACGATGTCTAACATAATGTAAAAAAATTAATAATTACCTGCGTGGTGGGCTGTCAAAGCCTTTGGTGTTGGAGCTCCTTCACTGTCAGACGTAGGCGACTTGGTATAATAAACTCAAAGCTGTTCCTTTTTTCCCCCCCTCTTATTATAGCACTTTCATTTTCACTGTCATTTATCTGACAACATAACCTATGTTTTCAGACATCACTCTCATCAGATCCAGGTAAGCTGTCATGGCAGCAAAATCTCGTACTACATGCCTCGACATTTCTCATACATGCCGAAAATAATTGACAATGAAATAATATTCCCTTGATGGCAACTCCTCAGTCTTGCCACCTTCTGATACTGAAACACTATTGGGCCCCCAGTGCTGGCGCACAAATATAAAAAATCCAGAAAACTTTTATGTTCCACCAGATGGCTACAGACATTTCCTTACTGGTACGTCGACGTGCCACCCGATGTGGAAGGATTAAGAGCGCCAGGCAAGGCTGCTGCACAATCCCTGAACATCCACACTGTTCATTTTCCACACAGTGTCTACAGACGTCCCGTTAACTTAACATACCTGTACATAATGTTATGCCTTTGTTATTTTTTTTATTTGATTGTTCATTGTACTTTCTCTTTGAGGTTATTCAGACTGGTAGCTTATAGATAAAGTATTACAGAATGTAATCCTTTTCAGTCGTTCCTATGAAATTTCCATGTCAGTTTTTCCTTGCTGCATGATGGTCCTTCTTACTTTTCCTTGCCACTTTTAACGGGAGGGTTTGGAGGCAGGGGGAGCCTTCTTGCTTTGCTATCCTTATCCTTCAGCATGTAGAAATAGATCTCGTAATCATAGTCTTCTCTGTAACAAGCAGCCTCGAAAGGACCATAAGGTCTGTTGCTGTTTGCTTTCCTTCGTATTCCATGGTATTTCTCCACCTCCTTCTTCTACTCCTCATCATCATCATCATCATCATCATCATCATCATCATCATCATCATCCTCTTATTATTATTATTATTATTATTATTATTTGATTATTCATTTTACTTTATTTCTTTCTCTTTCATGTTATTCAAACTTGTAGCTTATAGATAAAATATTACAGAATGTAACTATTCTGTTTCAGTCTTTCCTATGACATTTCCCTGTCAGTTTTTCCATGCTGCTTGGTGGTGGTTCTCGCTTTTTCCTGCCAGTTTTAACTAGAGTCGCTGTCCACTCTGTGACACGCAGCCTCGAAAGGACCGTAAGGTCTATTGCTGTTTACTTTCCTTTGTATTCCTTTGTATTCTCCTCCTCCTCCTCCTACTCTTCCTCCTCCCTCTCCTCCCCTTGCTCCTCCAGGGGCAATGTGGGCGAGGTGGCAATCTTCTGTTTATTGACTCCGCTGCAGGGAAGGTTGGAGGAGGAGGAGAAGGAGGAGGAAAGATTTTGAGGGATGAAGTAAGGAAAGGGGAGAGACAGAAGGAGGAGGAGAGGGGAGGAGAGAAGAAAAGAGAAGAGAAGAGAAGAGGAGGAGGAGGAGAACAACTAATAGCAGTAGTTGTAGTGGTAGTGTTGTCGCCTAGAGGACACGAAGTGGGTTGTGTTCCTTTTTTTTTTTTTCCTTTTCTTTCTTTATATTTCTCTTTCCTCATCTTGTATTTTTCCTCTTCTTATTTCTTTGTTTTTCTCGTTTGCTCTTCTTCTGTCCCCTTTCTCTCACTTATTTTTTATTTCCTCAGCTTCTTAGCATCTTCTATCTGATATTTGTTCTTGCGGGTTTTCGCCTCTTTCTTTATTTTTCGTTCCTTTCTCTCTTGTTCTATCCCCTTCTCTCCTTTCCGGCACCATTCTCCCCCTTCTCTCTCTTCCCTTCTTTTCTCCCCTCCTCCTCTTTCTATCCCTATCCTTCCCCTCCCCTACCTGTTCTTCCTCTTTTCTTTCCTCTTCCCCTCCTGTCTCCCTTACTTTCTGTTCTCCAGCCCCTTCCCTAATTTCCTATTTGCTTTCTCTCTTCCCCTCTCTTCCTTTTCTCTCTTTCCTTTCATTAAACCATAAAACCTATAGAGTGAGGTCAGAAAAATGAAGCATTCTCTCTCTCTCTCTCTCTCTCTCTGAAATAATACTAACTTCATAAAAAAAAAAAAAAAAACTGAAGGAGTACCATTAGAGAAGATTGGAAAGGGAAAAAAAATGCAATGCCTTCACAGTCGAAAAAAAAAAAAATGTATAATTGACGTCATTAGTTCCCCATCATCCTCATTACAACTAAAATCCTATATTAAAAGAAAATAATATCGATGTTTACATAATCCGCATCTGTGTTTTGTAGAAAAAATTTATAAAAACAGAAGCGACCCATTAACACGTTTTCATGGTTATTGTTCCTGAATGTATGCAGCTGGTGACATGTATTATTTATTCAGATTCTATCGATAAGTTTTCTAAAGTTTAATACTGAGACATATTAGAGGCGATTCCACAAATTAATATCTGTGCAGTATTATTGAAAGTGTTTGTGTAACCAGTTACATGGAAGTTCTTAATGACAAAGCACGCAAAACGAGAGCGTTGATAAGCTTCTTAGTGTGTGCAGTTACTTAATACAGTATTTACATTGTTATCAGTGAAATAGTCTACAGTGAATGAGAGTTGCAGACCACCTCCATCACCCGAACCTATACATATCAGTGTCACAATACTCCATAGAGCAAACTATCATGTAGAGATCTGTAAATACTACATAGAGCAAACCTTCATGTAGAGATCTGTGTCATAATACTACATAGGGTAAACCTTCATGTAGAGATCCATGTCATTACAAGCGAACGAGCACAGCCAGCGAATCGATGTTTACGCTCAGCTGAGAAATGAGTGACCTGACGCAACCCAGCCCGGCCCAGCACGACATGGCCCGACAGCGATGGGTTTCAGAGGCTAGTAACTTTTCTGCTATGTGAAATGGAGAAGAGATTCCTTCAGCAGGTAGTAGATACAGTGAATAATAATTTTTTGGCTACATATTTACTCAAGAGACCAAAGAAACCCCTTGGAATCCCAGCTTTCCAAGGGAATGTATGGAGGGCTTCAGTTGACATGGTCCACTATGAAATCGAATTAAAAAAGATATCCTGTTGTAACACTATGTTGTTTGTTTTACATGAACTGTTTTTCAGTGTTTAGAGGGTGAAATGAGTAAGGGGAAATCGCCCCATTTCTGGGTTTTATCAGTCGATCAATAGCTAAGCGTTTACCAACGTAGTTTGTTGACACAGCAAGTCGGGAGCAGAGAATTGAACATTGCGCATGTGCTAAATGCTATGGTGCTTTGCCATATGCACAATTTGCACATCCAGAAAGAAAACATGAAAGAGAGATAAGATGAGAAAGTAAATATTTTAGCTCAGTTATTATTCTGTTATTGCTCAATTGCCTTGCCAGGTATGTGAGATGAAATTATGATGATAGGCGTATGTATTGTACAAACGCTCTCTCGCTCGTCACACTCACAAAGCGCACTTTAATGGCATTACTACATAGAATAAACCTCCATGTAGAGATCTGCATCCTAATACTACATACCGGTAGAGCAAAGCTTCATGTAGAGATCTGTGTCCTAATACTACATAGAGCAAAGCTGCATGTAGAGATCTGTCATAATACTATAGAGAGCAAAGCTTCATATAGAGATCTGTGTCATAATACTACATAAAGCAAAGCTTCATGTAGAGATCTGTGTCATCATACTACATAAAGCTTCATGTAGAGATCTGTGTCATAATTCTACATAAAGCAAAGCTTCATGTAGAGATCTGTGTCATACTCATAATATTACATAGAGCACAGTGCCATCTCATCACACTGGCTTTACTAAATCTGACAGAATAGGCTGGTCGATAGTGCACTCCATCCATTTTATCACTCTAATCTTTAAACATATGTGTCATAATATACAGAAAGGAAACCATCATAGCATCATCCATACCTAAATAAATGTATGTTATAATATAAAACGGCGTAACCACTGACTTGCATTTAAAATATACATAATTATGATAAAGGAATCCGCCCATTTTATCACTGTAACGTAAGCAATTTGTGTAATACCGTATTACTAGGCAGATCAAACCCACCATCCCATCACTCTTAACATAAGCAGATTTAAAGGGTAACCGTCATTCCGTCATTCGAACAATCAATCAAATCTGTGTACATTATGACATAGGAGTGTAAAATATTCTCTCTTTCACCTTAGCCCATTCATTCTGATGACTCCCTTTTGCCAGATTTTTCTTGTTCTCAAAGGCGATTTAATTTCGCGTACGGCAGGTTTTTCGAAGTAGAGGGGTTAAATATAGATTTCATTGACCATTTCTGCACTACAGGTCTTTCCTAATCATCGTCCGGATGTAGGATAGCAAGAATGAAATTAACAAGCATTGTTGGACTGAAGATGTTAACAAACAAATCTAGGTCATAACTGATATCAGACAGAAAAACAACCCATCCCGCCACACTGACCTTAAGAAATCTTTCATAATATTAGGTAGAACGGCCCTTCCATTTCATTATGCTCACCATAAACAGATATTAAGAGGGGAAAAAAAATCCCATCACCTTATAATAAACATAGCTCTCATATCGTCAGATTGAGCAAAAGACACATTCTCAACATCACCGCCAACAATTTTTTTTTTTAACTGACTTAGAGGTGGCATCAATCAAAGGACCTAAAATCATACCGTATGTGTGTATTCATTAACAACCCTTTTTCTATTCCCGCGCACCTCATCTTTCACCTCCACCACGTATTTGATTTACCTTCACATCATCCTGCCCCATGATTGTACATCCCCACCATTTCCTTCCACCACGTTCTCGGTCTTCCCCTTCGTCATCATCATCTTCGTATAACCCCAACCCTTCCCTTTCACATCGTTCTCGGGCTGCCACATTTTCTTCCTCCCACTTGCACGCTTTTCTTCCTTGTTTCCTCCATCTCTCAGCTAGTTCTCACGTCCTCCATTTCCTTCCGTCCTCCCTACCTTTCATCTGTTCCAAACGATCTCATCGTTGCCCTCTTCGGTGTCTCTTCACTGTCCCATAAATACTACCCCTTACTTTCATTCTTCTTCTTTCTTTTTCTTCACTTACCTTCCCTCCTTCCTTCCTTCCTTTCTTCACCTCCCTTCCCCTCACATCCCTTCCCTTCATCTCCCTTCCCTTCACCTTCCTTCCCTTCACCGTCCTTTCTTTCTTCCGTTCACCTTCCTTTCTTTCTTCCGTTCACCTTCCTTTCTTTCTTCCGTTCACCTTCCTTCCTTTCTTACTTGCCTCCACTTTCTTTCTTTCCTGTCCTCCCGCCTTACTTCCTTTCACTTTCCTTCCTTCCTCCCTTCCTTTCTTCTTTCACCTCTCCGTATCTCTCCATCTTCTGTCTCCACCTCATGCTTGGTCTGCATCTTCTCCTACCCCTTTATCTTCTGTTTTATGAAATTCCCTACTCGCATTCCCCAACTTGTATGTTTTCGTTTTCCACGATACGATTCCCAGTTTCAGTTTCTTTCTCCCTCTGTGTGTATATATATATATATATATATATATATATATATATATATATATATATATATATATATATATATATAATTCTTTGCCTCGTCGCACTCTGTCTTCGCACTGTATTTTCATTTCCCATCTCAATTCCCTGTTTAGTTGTAATATTTATATCTCTCGGTTTCTGACAATGCTTTTATATATATATATATATATATATATATATATATATATATATATATATCGTCTACCTCTCAGTTTTACCTTCCATTTCTTTGTCATTCCTTTTTTGCTGCTCTTTTGTTCCTATCCCTCGTTCCGCATTTTTTCTCTTTTTCGTTATCGGCTTTACTGTCTGCTCTTTCAGTGTTCTTTACGCTATTCCACTCCCTCTATCTCTTTTCACCTCATAGTTTTCTTAATCTCTCTGGTGTCATCTTCTCTGTCCTGCCTTCTTTTTTCCTATCTCACCCTTTCCCTCCTGTTGTCTTTCTTCACCATTCCTTTTTCCATCCTCCTCCCTTCTTTTATTTCGTTCCTCTCCTTTCTCATCTCCCCTAATCTTTCAATCCTTCGCACCTACTCGCATCTCTCGCCTCACCTACTCTCTCCACAAACTTTCACGCCTCTCTTTTCTCCTTTACTCCCTTTTTCTTCCCTTATTCTCTCGTTTTGTTATCGCCTCTTCCTTCACCTCTAGTCTTCCCGTCGTCGCTGTCTTCCTCTCCTCTCCTCTCCACTAATCTCTCAACCATTCACTCTCCTCCTCCTCTCTTATCTCCTGCCTCCTGTGTCTTCACCTCCTCTCTCTTCCTCTCTCCTTCTCTCGCCCCTCACAGACTCTGCTCTTTCAGCCACCCACCTCCACTCTCCACCTCCTCTCTTATCTCCCGCCTCCTGTGTCTCCACCTCTTCTCCCTTCCTCTCTCCTTCTCCCTCCGCTCCCTGGCTCTGCTCTTTCATCTCATTACCACCATCACAGGAGGTAATGGCTGTAAAATAATTGGGGAACGCCTCCAGTCAAATCAGGTGAAGCATTTGCCCTTAAAACCCTTTGCATTCGAACAGCTACCGATTGTGTATTATTCTGGACAAATTTAGGCGATTTTATCCAAGTGAGAGAGAGAGAGAGAGAGAGGGTTGTCATTTTGCTTTGCCATGCCTGTATTATTCAACCCTTTTTGCTTCTCTTTTCAGCCTATCCTTTCCCAGTTTTTGCTCTCTCGATGTAGATAGATAGATAGATATAGATACATACATTGTATATAGATAGATAGATAGATATAGATATAGATACATACTTTGTATATAGATAGATAGATATAATATATATATATATATATATATATATATATATATATATATATATATATATATATATATATATATATATATATATTTATTATGAAGTGTGTGTGTGTGTGTGGAAAATATCTTTACTTCCTCTTTATTTTTGCTTCTCCTGTTCTCCTCCTCCTCTCTCTTCCTACTTAATAATCCTATTTTTCTTTTTTTCTTTTTTTATCCATCCCTCATCTCTACGCTTTTTTTACTTGCTTTTCTCTCCTGTCGTCTCTCCTAATCGAGTCTATACAGTTACTCTTTTTACCTATCACCGGACGATTTTATCAGGACAAGAAGGGAGTTACCCACATACCTGCCTACATACTTACTTAATTACGCATACATAACGACCTGCAACCTACCTACCTCCCCTTAAACCAACCAACCAAACAAGCAAGTAAGCAAGCAGTCAGTCCTTCTGTTTGCCAACCTCCTTACGTTGTCTACCTTCCTGTTTACCTAACTAACCATCATCCAGCTTACCCATGAGCTTACCTACCTACGACTTGCGTACAATAGGAAGGGGGGAATGCTGTCTTGTTTGTGCGCTTATAGGAGAGAGAGAGAGAGAGAGAGAGAGAGAGAGAGAGAGTGTGTGTGTGTGTGTGTGTGTGTGTGTGTGTGTGTGTGTGTGTGTGTGTGTGTGTGTGTGTGTGTGTGTTACCCGTCACACTGCCAGTACCGTACCCAATTTAGCCGGTAAACGGGCAGCTCTGAACTGGCCAATTAAACGGATATACTGTATTGAAACGGCTCCTGTTGTGGCCTTCCTGCCTTCCTTCCCGATGGCCGACGGCTGACACGGCTGTATTACCGGCCGTACTCACCCTCCACCCCCCCCCCTACCCCTCGTCATACTCTCTCGCTTCTCCTCCCCCCCTTATCTCTCCTCTCCTATCTACTCTATTCCTCTTACGCGTACACACACACACACACACACACACACACACACACACACACACACACACACACACACACACACACACACACACACACACACACACACACACACACACACACACACACACACACACACACACACACCTACGACTTGCATACAATAGGAACGTTCTCGCTTGCCAACTGGTGGACGGGAGTTCGCGCCTCGCTCAGGTTGCGAAAAGTTTCACTGACGAAGTGGGTGGTTACTGTCCCCCTTGAGCAAGGGGACGGGTGTGTGCGTGTGTGAAGGTCACAGCCTTGCCCTTAGATCGGACTATATGAGCTCTCAGCTCCCTTCCGGGAGGGTAAAAGCTGACGATCACGACCATCAAGTGATCCTGACCGACCCGGTGAATTACACACACACACACACACACACACACACACACACACACACACACACACACACACATTCTCTCTCTCGTCTTCTGTTTCCCTCCTCTCCTCTCTTCTCTCCTTGTGCACGCATACGCAGAGAGAGAGAGAGAGAGAGAGAGAGAGAGAGAGAGAGAGAATCGTGGTGATAAAACCCATGGGAACAATAGGCACCTCAAGGCCCAAATTCCGGTATGCCTGTGTGGAGGCTTAGTTGGTCGATTTGGTCGGGTTGTGCGTTGGTCGGGTCGTGCATTGGTCGGTATGTGAATTGGTCGGGTCTTGCATTGGTCGGGTCTTGCAGTGGTCAGGTAGTGCTTTGGTCGGTTTGTTCATTGGTCAGGTACGGCATAGGTCACATTGTGCATTGTTCGGAATGTGTGTTGGTTGGGATGTGCTTTGGTCGTGTTGTGCGTTGGTCGGGTTGTGCGTTGGTCGGGTTGTGCACCGTTCGGGATGCCCATTAGTCGGGTCGTGCATTGGTCGAGCCCTGCAGTGGTCGTGTCGTGCGTTGATCTGGTCGTGCATTGGTCGCGTTACACTACATCTGCAGTCATTAATCTTTTCTAGACGTCTGTGGTTCCAAACAAATGAAACAAAAATACTACCCTTCACATCCCGCTCGTACATTACTGGTTTCCTTAGCTAGATCTCATTGGCCTGTGACACGTTTTCCGAGATAGTTTGAAAGAATTATTTAGTGCATCAGTACAGGCAGGGGAAATGTTTGTCTGTTATTCCACCATCTCTGCTACATTCATTTGGCATGTCAGCAACTTTTCTCTCTGACCATTGTGATGAAACTTTTTTTTTTTTTTTAATGTCTGGAGCTGATAATTATATGTAGGTCAAGTTCTGATGAGAAGGTCATGTATCAGAGTCAAGGTTACAGAAAAGACGAGTTTCATTTCAATGTTATTTTACATCCTTGGCCTGTATATGCTTACTGCATGCTCTTTTGTTTGTAATCCAGGTGGCTTTGGAGGCTTCACAGCACCGCTTCCTTGGTGATTGATCTTGCTTCTTACACATCAATGTGTGGCAAGTGAGGACGCCCACCATCCACTCACTCGATGTATTGTTGCCCTCAGGTGATTCTGCACCGAGTGACAACCCGAAGTTCCATTAAACCAGGAAAGTGTTTACAGTGCTGTAACCACGTAACCAAATAACGAGTGGTGGTTCAGTAGGTTAAGGCGCTTCAACTAGACATCTTTTGGTGGTTCACACCCGACAGGTGCTTGGGGTTTATTGTTTACATAATGCCACTCAAGGGTTAGGGAGGCTGGTCACCCTTTCCTTAAATGTCATACTGAGTAGGTTATTTCCGAGGTCGTTCGCTCCTGTTGGGAAAAAATATAAAAGGACTGGATGACAGTCTGTGGTATTAATGACACACTATCAGCTTCATTTACGTAATTTACATCGTTTTAATATCGACAAATTTGCATCAGCAACTTGCATGAGGATATTGAAGTGCAATAAGCAGAATGAGTGGCAAATAGGTAAGTCTTAGAAATTTCGAAAGCCACTTAAACACTGACCCCTAACTCCATCGATCCGGTGACGTATTATGTTTGGGTCTTCCTGCAACCAAACGATTTTATTCAACCTCGGGGAGATTTTTCGAACTGGAGAGGTTAGATATATTCCTTCATTTACCCCTTAACCACCAGAGATCTCCTAAACTGCTGGGTGGTGTGCAGGCAGGAATGTTCTTGTTCACACACTGGAGTTCTATACTGCCCATGCCAGGAGCTGTGTACAAGCTCCTGTGTTGAAGACAATTAGGTGAAGCAGAGTAAAAAATGCTGTTGATTTCTTTACAAAACCAACCTATCGGATTCCACAGCCTATTAAAACGAATCGTCTGGAGATAGCAAGAATAACATATAAGATGTGTCATAGGATTCAAGGGGTTAATCTTGAGGCGGGTGCAGCGTCTTGGAGTACAACATGTCTGGTAGTGTCAAACGTGCCGCCCAGGGTCAGAGTTATTAAAGCGAGTATATTGTTTGTCTTCTTTTGTTTCACATTTTTTTTCCTCTTAGCTGTTGTTTTTCTTGCGTCTGTGCTTACCCGTGTGCGTGGCTGTATGTGAGGGTATTTGTTTTATTAATCACAAGCGTCTTCATGGTCTCTCTCTCTCTCTCTCTCTCATTTTTAGTTTAAGGTCAGTAATCCGTTCACTCTGATAAACGAATCTTGGTTATATCTTAGCTAACGTAGGCGTTCATATTTACCTCGGAAAAATTTGCACCGGCGAAAATGAACAATTAAATAATGTTAATATACGCTTTGGCTGAGACTCGGTAATTTCATATCGGTATTGCAGCTAACTCCTGACGATATATTTAACTCCGAGAAACACACAGAGATCAAACAGTTAATTTGTCGCAGTGCCAGTTAGCTTGTGGTTGGGCTTTGCCGCGAAAAAAAGGGGTTCTCCATTTACTGTGCACGGGTAATTTTTTTCTTTCTTGTCATTTTTTTTTTTTTTTAATAAAAGGTGCGAGAAAATATCTACAGTAGACCCAAAGGAGTGTGAGCGCTCAAAAAGTTTAGGAACCAGTGGCCTGCTTCCTTCTTTCCTTCCTTAAATTCAAACTCCTTCCTTCCTTATGCTGTAATTTCTTAGTTTTTCTCACATGCTTGCTTCCTATCTTCCTCCTTCCATCCTTTATATCACACTTCTTTATTTTTCCTTATTTTCTCTCTCCGTCTCAGCCTCCTTCCCTCCTTCGCTAAATCGTTCACTCATCCTTTCTACATTTCTTTTCCATTATTCATTATATAGTATCTACCCCCTCTCTCTTTCCTGCTCCCCTTTGGCTTTTCCTTTTTATCCTGATAGTAATATTATCTTCTCTATTTCCAACTTCCTTTCCGCACGTTTCTTTCCCATGCAGTTCATGTATATTAAGCAACTATTCAGTAAGGTGGTGGTGGTGGTGGTGGTGGTGGTGGTGGTAGTAGTAGTAGTAGTTGGGGAGAGAGAGAGAGAGAGAGAGAGAGAGAGAGAGTTTGGTATTTTTCTCCACTTTCCCCTGAAAATTATAGCAAGTCCAAGGTGGGAATGGTCGTCATATTTTCCACCCCCCACCCCCCTGCCCTTCAAGGCTGGTGTAGAGGGTTGATAAGGGGAAGAGAAGCAGCAGGGAGGGGTTGATTGGGGTTAGACTTACACCGACGTGCATAAATGTGCAGACCACGCAGATTGTGCGGTCTTATTATGAAACGAAAGACTCTCTACTGTATTTACTGAAGTTCAAGAAGAGGATAGTTAAGCAGAAGGCTTCCCCCACCTTGCACCATGAAGACCCTTGGGAATTCTGGCATACAGGGCAGAAGTGGATGCAACACCTAGGGTAATTAAAATATTGGAAGCAAATTGTATACGAATGGTAGAAAGTATTTCTCGTAATGAAACAGCTTTTCTTAAGATGTAAAACTTAAATGATTAATAGCACATTTTTTGCTGTTTATAAAAATTATGGCACACAGAAGCATATTCACACGTGATGTGCTGCATATAGCACATTATATATATATACAGTATATATATATATATATATATATATATATATATATATATATATATAGAGAGAGAGAGAGAGAGAGAGAGAGAGAGAGAGAGAGAGAGAGAGAGAGAGAGAGAGAGAGAGGAGACATATATATATATATATATATATATATATATATATATATATACTGTATATATTGTGTGTGTAGGAGGGAGAGAGAGAGAGAGAGAGAGAGAGAGAGAGAGAGAGAGAGAGAGAGAGAGAATGCATGTTTTAGTTTTATGAATTTTTTTATGTGAGGTCACTTATGGGATCCTTACTCCAGCTGTCTAGGACGAGGGGTCGACTCTGTTTATCCTCCCTCCTCCCCCCCCCTCTCCCTCTCCCTACCTCCTTCCCTCCTGTTAACTTTGGCCAGCTACATCTTTCACTCTCTTCTTCCTGCCTTCTACCTATTAAGTCTAGGTATCCTTCCCTCTCCCTTCTCCCCTACCCCTTTATTGCCTTCCTCCTCCTCCCCTCTTTTTATTAACTCCCTCCTCCTCCTCCTCCTCCTCCTCCTTGCCATTATCGCCGGTTATCCTCCTCCCTCCTACATCATCTCAAAGTACCTCACCTCCTCTGCTGTAGTAAGGACACACACACTCTCCCCCTCTCTCTCTCTCTCTCTCTCTCTCTCTCTCTCTCTCTCTCCCTCTCTCTCTCTCTCTCTCTCTCACACACACACACACACACACACAGCTGTTACTACCCTGCTGCTACGATTTTTACTTTTTCCTCCTCGACTCCCGGCCAGATTGGAGTTATTCAGCGTAACGTTTTTATATTTCTCTTATGAATATAAAGGAGTTCGCTTAGGCTGTTACCCTCTCGCCAGACTCACATTCACACTCAAACACACACACACACACACACACACACACACACACACACACACACACACACACACACACACACACACACACACACACACACACACACACACACACACACACACACACACACACAGGAAAATGCTACGTTCTTGCATCCATGTTCTGCCCCCATTCCTCCTCCTCTGTCTCTTCCACTTCCTCCTCCTGCCTTTCTTCCTTCCTGCTTCATCTCCTTCCAGCTCCTTCTCTTTCCTGCTTTTCCTCCTGCTTTCTTTTTCCCCTTCCTCCTTTTCCTCCTGCTTTCTTTTTCCCCTTCCTCCTTTTCCTCCTGCTTTCTTTTTCCCCTTCCTCCTTTTCCTCCTTGCTTCTCTTCCTTCCTGCGTTTCCTCCTCCTTGCTTTTTCTCCTCCTTTGCTTCTCCTCCTCCAAACTTCTCTTTCTTCTTGCTTTTCCTTCTCCTTGCTTCTCCTCATCCTTGCTTCTCCTCCTCCATGCTTCTCATCCTTCTTGAGTTTCTTCCTCCTTGCTTGTCCTTCTTCTTGCTTTTCTGCCTTCTTGCTTCTCCATCTTCCTGCTTCTCTTCACTTGTTTCCTCTCTTGCCTACGTATACTTCCCCTTCAACCTTCCTCTCCTCCCTTCTTCTATTCACTGTTCCTTTGTCCCCGCCTCTGCTCTCCTTTCTTTCTTCCTGGCTTCTCATGATCTCATTCTCTTGCCTTTCCCTAGTCTCACTTTTTCTTCCCGCTCTCTTCCTTCCTCCTCTCTCTCCACGACGCACACTCACAGTTTCTGACCGTCTGAGGAAAATGCCCTACCTTGGCCTGCTTTAGTTGCTTCCGTCCTCTGTTTCTTCTCCCTCCTTCCCTACATCTCCTGAGCCCCCTTTTCTTCTTGCCATCTACAATATTCTCCCTTCCTTTTCTCCTTCCTGCTCCCACTCTATCCTTCTTATTCTTTTCGTTTCCTATATCCTCTCCCTCGCTACACCTATCACCCACATCTCTCTCTCTCCCTTACCTATACTAGCCTTACATTTTTTCCGTCATCCTTTGCTCGTCTTTTCCTTTCCTTACCCACTGTTTCTCTCCTCTGCTCCCTTCTTCCTTTCCTGCCTTCCCCCCACCCACAACTTTCTCATTTTCCATCAGCTCGCGCACGCGCGCGCACACACACACACACACACACACACACACACACACACACACACACACACACACACACACACACACACACACACACACACACACACACACACACACACACACACACACACACACACACAGAGGAAATGCCACCTCTGTACGACTTGCACCTCGAGAAAATGAAAGACTCGGTTCCAAGACCAGGAGGGCGATCAACAGAGTGAGTATACCCCCGGGCCACACTGCACTGAGCAGGTATTGCGTTAAGGCTAAAGTATTGTCCTTGTCCTTTGATATGATGTCGCCAAAATTTAATCACTTTATTTTTTCGTTTACAGGAATATCGTGACAGACTCTCATCCTGATCCTTCCATTAATTTATCCTGTAATGTAGTATACAGACACAAGGACGGACAGACAGACAGACATGGATGAAAATGTAACCCCCCCCCCTCCTTCAGTAGAGTAGTGAA
>NC_136976.1:60628858-60638858 GCF_032717465.1 Coenobita brevimanus
CAAGAGATATAATGGTGCTAAGAGCGGGCGATAAAAGCTAGTTTACCTTTAGCAGCCATTTTGGTGACCTTAACCTTGACCCCGACTGCCTATTTTCGAACTCGGCCAAAATTTTGGTCATATATTGATACCCTGAAGGTTTCTAGTTGATAGCTCAAGCCATTCATGAGATATAATGAGAACAAATATATATATATACAGAGAGAGAGAGAGAGAGAGAGAGAGAGAGAGGCAAAAACATTATCGTTCCGCCTTCTAAAGGCGGGCGATAATAAGCCTGTAGACGTGCGCTGCAAGTGGGCTAAGCAGCGCAATGCCTCCAATGCTTTTGAGGTGCGAGATGAGGTTTTAGTGCACAGCCCGTTTATAATACACGCCTATGGGCCGATCTAGTTTAGGTTAGGTAACTTAGCAGTGCGTTATATACATACCGGTATGTTTGTTAAAGTTAGCCACTGCTTTCGGGGAACAAAAGTAAAATGGCCAGAACTGAAATTCAAGTGATGAGTTCCCATGTTTAACCTGTCTAACGTTATATAAACAAACCAAATTTCACTAAATGGCTAGTTATTTTTCAAAATGACATATACTACAATTTTCCTTTAACATAAACGCTACAGGGGTAAATAGAGATATGCAGAGAGCTCAGAGACGAGTGAACACAGAGAGGAGGACACAGACAGCTGGACACAACCCGATCCTCGCTTAGTTCCCTGTCAGCTATATTGGTTCCGGGACCTGAATTCCTGCATACAATTCGTCTCTCCTCTATCCCTTTCCCGTTTCCACAAATATCCTCGTTTTTCTTTTTTCTTTTTTCTTATATCCTCCACCACCACCTACACAGCTTTCCATTACTACCCATTCCTCCCCACCCCTCCAACTGTTCCATCCCTTTCCTTCCCCCTTCTTCTTTTTAGTTCTACTCCCACACCATTTCCATTTTTCCCACCCTCATCCTACCTCGTTCTCTCCCACCTCACCCCACCGTATCCCCCATTCTCACTTTCACCTTACCCTATCCCTCACTCTCACCTAATTTTCCTGTTTATGGCATTTCCTTCCTGTCCCCGTATCTCCAACTAATCCCCCTTACTTCCACTTCTTCCTTTGTCATCTGTTCATCTTTCATCTTATTCCTACCCCATCCTTCGATTTCTATCTCACTTTGTCCCAGTCTATCACACCTCTTTAATCTCAGCCCCTGTTGCATTCATCAGCTCATTACGTCTGTCTAACCAGCCTTCAACTTATGTCTGTCCCTCCAGCTTTTACCCCAGGCATCCTCATCTTATCCTCCATCCTTTCGCCCACTGGCATCCTTCCCCAGTCTCATTTGTTCCCCGTACCCTCAGTTTCAAATCAGTACTCTCATCGCACGTACCTCATCTCATTCACTTCCTTCACCTCCATCCCCACCCTCACTCCCCTCCTATCCCCCTCCTTCAGTTTCAACTCCAGACATCCCAATCCTGTCCCCTATCAACCCTCCCACTACCATACTTCCCCAGCCTCATTTATTCTCCTTACTCACATTCCCGCACATTCAGCCTGTACTCCCATTCCACCTACCCCATGTCATTCACTTCCCTCACCCCCCACACCTCACCCTCACTCTTATTCCTTTCCATTCCAACCTGCCTCCGCTCATGCATAAGTCATTGTTTTCTGGACGTTTACTGCGTATCTGCCCTGGATGTATGTGTGTGTGTTCGGCCAGTTTGTTTATCCTGCCTGTTCAGTCCGTCTGTCGTTCGGCTTATAATCGCGAATTCGGTATACCGGATTCTAAGATCTGCCGGATTTTCGATATGTCGTATTTCCTTATGCCGTTTTTTTGATATGCCGGATTTTTTACATACCTAATTTTTCGAGGTTTTGGTCTATTGATAAGCTGAATTTTCGATTGGTGGGGAGTAAAAAAAAAAATGTATTGGAGTGACTAATGGGGCCTTCATCTAACCTCTTCAGTCCAGGATGACTCTCCTGAAGTAGAGAAGATCGTCTGGTGATAAGTCATAAAAGTGGTCATCATATTGAGAGGATTGATGAAGGTGTTTCTAATCCCTGCTGTCTGAGATACCCTTGTGAGGTAAAAGATGATCGTTTAGGTAGAGGAGCCATAAAAACATAATTTCAGTGAGGGGGTGCATAAAGCTGTGTCACTACCGCCACCCTTCAGTCTGCGGGCAGCCTTGCAAGCTGTATAAAACTATCTGTGTCCTGGGTAAAGCTGTTATCGTACGAAGAGATTAAAGGAGCGTGTTTCTAACCTTAAATTGAAGGTGCCTTTAGAACTATATACTGTACAGGCGTATGGCGGTAACAAAGACAAAGGAAAAATTGTCATATTGATGTTGTAGTATCGCAGTCAGTGGGTTCAGTCAGTGGGATACGATGAAGATTTTTTTTTTTTTTTTTTAAATTAAACGAAGGAGAGACTTTCCGAAGTCCAGGAGTTACATGTGTACGTATCCGGAACTGCTCTGTTACTAGGGGCTCTTGTAAGCTGAATGTAATCTTATCGTAGGACTAATGAAATGAAAAAGTGTTTTCGTACTAAAGAAATAAAAAAACGGAGATATAAAATGAAACAGTGCATTTAGACTCCTGTTATATTCCCATTTAACAACCATAGTATAACAAGACCAGCAACAACAGTAATAAAAACAGCAGCAACAACAGCAGTGATAATAATAAATGATGATGATGATAATAATGATATCATTAATAATAATAATAATAATAATAATAATAGAAATAATAAGTGATAATAATAATAATAAAAATAATAAGTGCTAATAATAATAATGGTAATAACAAATAATAATAATAATAATAATAATGAAAATTGTTCCGTGAATAATCTTTATAAAACGGACTGAAAATGCGAAAAGGATGGTGCCATTTTAAAAACTTTTTACAGCTTCGTTAGATAAATGTTCATCGACTCGAAAAGTATTTGATGGATCCAAACTCGTAGTGAAAATGTGAGAGCCTTGCAAATTGTCAGGAATCACTGAGGTACGAAGTGAGAATAGAATTGTGATTTTAATACTGAATTCCCGGGCATGTCTGTAGGGGACGGAGTGCAGTTCTATTACTACTACTACTGCTACTACTACGACTACTACTACTACTTATTTTTTCTCCGGGGGGGGAGGAAAGGAAGGACTTTCATATTTTATTAGTTACAGTATATTAAGCCTTCTCTCTCTCTCTCTCTCTCTCTCTCTCTCTCGTTTTATGTCTCTATCCACCTGTCTATCTATCTATCTATCTGTCTATATATGCCGATATATCCATCTATCTACTGTATATCTATATATCTATATCTATATCTGTCTATATAATATGAATTACGGTACCGTACTTTTAGTTACTTTACCAGAGAGTTCCGGGCTGTAGGCTATATAAATAAGAGATGTGACGGGGACTGTAGGGCGGGGAGGACGGTGTATATTATGCCAAGCAGCGCAGTCCTCCCTCATATACACAGGCACACCCTCTTGGCAGTTAAGCAGGTAAGCAGGCAGGACGGGATGTAGGCACGCTGATATTCCTGGCGCTCTGCTTCTGGGTTCGTGTTGGTTGTGCGTCAACACCTGACTTGCACCGTGGAATTTATCGCCTGAATCCCTGCCGGCTACATGTTCCGTCAAGGGACAAGACCATATTTCCGACTTAACACCTGCTTTAATGTAATTTTCCGTAAGACGACATTTTTCATGCCTAATCTATGACTTGACGGAGCTCATTTACTGGTCATGACTTTTTCTTCTCCAGTTAACTCCTTCAGCCAAAGAACGTCGTCTTTTTCTTTTACCCCTGCTGTCTAAATAATTATTATCGGTCACCCAGCGAGGCGATAATGTAATCACCTGGGCCTGTGTGTATGTCTGGCTGTTCCCAGAATATTACAGACTCAAATGGGCAAGTTATATCAAAACTTTGGGGACAGTGTCTCGGGATTTGTGGCTTGTTTGTTAAAAATTTTGGGTAAGCTACGATGATATGCTCTGATTGCTTGAGAATATTGAAAGAAAAATTACCATCTAACTCTTTAACTTGCCATTATTCACTTTTCTATCATATCCTCTACGAAAAGAATGGCAGAGTAAAGGATAACTATTAGAAATTCTTCAGAGGCTTGTTATACTCAGTGACTTTCACCAACATAATACTCTTGGCTTGAGGCTGCTGAGTGCTAGCGTGATATTCAGCTTAGTAGGAACAAACAGCGAAATCCTAAAATTTTTGCGATTTTGGCGAAGCTGTGCGATGATGTGCCTCCGACTGGCAGTGGATTTCTGATTTTTTTTTTTTTTTTTAAGTAATGTCGGACGATACATATGGGCAAATAGTTTGGCTTTATTATTATTATTATTATTATTATATTATTATTGTTGTTGTTGTTATTAGTACTGCTGTTGTTATTATTATTTATACACTATACCATTATTACACATTATTAGGCTATTAGTGTACTATCACTCCGGTACGGCCTATCACTCCAGTACGGCCTATGGACCCTCCAGGGAAACGTCGTCTGTGGCATTTTGGAGCCGCGGACTGGGAGGCCCTCAGGCAGTACTTCTTTGATTTTCCCTGGAATGATTATTGCTTCCGTGGCCGGGAGCCATCTGAGTGTGCCTAGCGCATTACGGAGGTTATTCTCTCGGGCATGGAAGCATACATTCCTTTCTCATATCCTTTGACTAACGCAAGAAAGCCTTGGTTTAATCACGCTTGTTCTAATGCTGTCCGCAACAAGGAGAGGGCCTACAAAAGGTACCGGAGCCAACCCACCCCTGAATCACATCATCTTTATGTTTCTGCCCGCCTGGAATCGTGCTAAGTCTGTTCTTCACTCTACTAAAAATAATTTCATCCATACTAAATGCTCTCAACTCCCCAACTCGAATTCTTCCCACTCCTTCTGGCACCTTGCCAAAAATCTTTCTAACAACTTTACCTCATCATCCTTCCCTCCTCTTTTCTACTCTGATGGTTCTGTAGCTATTTCTTCTACTGATAAAACAGATCTCTTCACACAGACTTTCTCCTCCAATTCCACCTTAGACGATTCCGGTGCTGTTCCTCCATCACTTCCCCCCTCTGACTTCCTCATGGCTGACATTAAAATTTCTTCAGTTGATGTATTTTCTGCCATCACTGGCCTCAGTACTAACAAGGCATATGGGCCTGATGGGGTCCCTCCTGTTGTTCTCAAGAACTGTGCTTCTGTGCTTACACCCTGCCTAGGCAAACTCTTTCGCCTTTCTCTGTCAACTTGTACCTTTCCTTCTTGCTGGAAGTTTGCTCTCATTCAGCCAGTCCCAAAGAAGGGTGACCACTCCCAACCCTCTAACTATCGTCCAATTCCTTTAACGTCCTGTATTTCAAAAGTTTTCGAGTCAATTCTCAATAGAAAAATTTTAAGGCATCTTTCCTATCACAACCTTCTTTCCGATCGTCAGTATGGGTTCCGTCAGGGACGCTCCACTGGCGATCTTCTCACCTACCTTTCAGACTCCTGGTCATCCTCCTTTCGGGACTTTGGCGAAAGCTTTGCCATTGCACTTGACATCTCAAAGGCTTTCGATCGAGTCTGGCATAAATCTTTAATTTCCAAACTGCCCTCCTACGGTTTCTATCCTTCTATTTGTGCCTTCATCGCTAGCTTCCTTTCTGGTCGTTCTATAGCCGCTGTTGTAGACGGCCATCATTCTTCTCCTAGATCTATCAACAGTGGTGTTCCTCAGGGCTCTGTCCTATCACCAACTCTCTTCCTTTTATTCATCAATGATCTTCTAAGCTGTACATCTAACCCTATCCACTCATACGCTGATGACTCCACCCTTCACCTTTCCATTCGGTTCCCGCAACGCCCATCTCAACAGTTGCTTCAACAAACAAGGGATGAGGCTATGGCACACCTAATGTCTGACTTGGCTCGTATCTCTGACTGGGGTAAAAATAATATGGTTGTTTTTAATGCATCTAAGACTCAGTTCTTACACCTATCAACCCGACAAAATCTTCCACAGGTATACCCATTAATGTTTAATAATATTCAGCTTAATCCTGCATCATCCTTGAACATGCTTCGGGTTTCATTTACTCGGGATTTATCTTGGAAAGATCATATTACATCTCTTGTAAAATCTGCTTCCAAGAGATTGGGTGTGCTAAGCCGACTCCGCTCTTTCTTTACCCATGCACAATTGTTGACTCTATACAGGGGTTTTATCTGCCCCTGTGTGGAGTACAACTCTCATGTGTGGGGAGGCTTCCCACATACAGCCCTTCTCAATAGGGTGGAGTCAAAGGCTTTTCGTCTCATTAACTCTCCTCCTCTTACTGACTCCCTTCAACCTCTGTCTCTTCGCCGCACTGTTGCATCTTTATCTCTTTTCTATCGCTACTTTAATGGTCACTGCTCCTCTGAACTGTCTGCTTGCATTCCTCCACCTCTACGACGGGCGCGTAGCACCCGTCTGGCAGCAAACTGTCATCCCTTTTCTGTCCAACTCTCTAATGCAAGAGTTAACCGTTACTCCCAGTCTTTCATTTATGCAACAGGTCAGCTCTGGAACTGTCTCCCTCTGTCTGTATTTCCTGCTGCCTATGATCTCCAGTCTTTCAAAAGCAGTGTGTCCAGGCATCTCAAAATGATCGGATCTTGAATTTGGCTTTGTATCGTATTTTGTTTTTCTCTTTGAGGGAACTGTTACTGTGGGCTCATGGCCTTTGGTTCCTTCTTCCTCGCATAAAAAAAAAAAAAAGTAGGTGGGGGAGCTTACCATCCACTCGTTCGATGTAGTGCTGCTCTCGGGTGACTGCCCTTTCTTGTCTTCCTACCTTCTTTCCTTCTTTCATTCCACATCCTTCTGTCAGTGGGTGACTCTACACTGAGTGACAAGCCATATGGGTTCCAGTACACCAGGAAACCATTTACTACGCTGGATGGTAACCATATGACCGAACAGTGGCGCCTGGTTGTTTAGTGGGTATTTAAGGCACTCCAGTCGGATTGAGCCTGTCAAGGTGTATATCCAAGGGATGGTTGGGGTTTATTGCTCACGTAATGCCACTCAGGGATGAGTGAGGGTGGTAACTTTCAACTTATATGTCAGGATCAACTTGCCTAGCCTGGGGTTCCCACGCTCTTCATGAGGCAACAGAGGATTAGATGATGTATGAATGTATGATGATTATTTAAGGCTATAAACCCTGCTGTTCAAAAAGTCTTCCATAGGCTGATAAAATCGTCTTAAGGTACCAGGGATGAACCATTAACTTACTTGTTGAAACTGAAGGGGTTAATATCTGACTGTAGGCAATTTTTGAACTGAACACCTGTCTTCAAAAAAAATATCCATTTAACACCTGACTTATGGTATTCAGTAATTGCTTGATTTAATTCGCCTACGAAACACGTGACTTACGGCATTCACTAAATATGTAAATTATCTCCTTAAAAATTAAAAATGGCTTAAGGTATTCAGTAAATAATTGACTTCATTTATTCTTTAAACACATGACGCTAAATTTTTCTCTAATTACGGCACAAATTTTCCACCAAACGCCTGACTCAGAATTATCCACCAAACACCTGATGACTTGTATCATTTGGATTTATGTAATTTGCCAGGTACTGATGCTGTTAAGGAATGCCCCTATTACTGGCTTATTCCCATTAGTACCATCACTTGTACTCGTATTCATGCCTTCTTCAGACGCGTTCATTTAACTTAGACTTTTTCGAGCTGCGTGAGAGAAGTTTCTTTTACTATGTGAGATCTTTTCCAGTGTAATAAATAAATAAATAAATAAATAAAAGGTCGGGTCGAGGGAGGGAGAATGAATATAATGTTTATTAACTCGAGCGTAAAGGTACATCATTTCACTATAATGACGTCTTTTCTAATTCTTCCCAAACTCAAACGTTTTTTTCTTCTTCATAAGAGAGAGAGAGAGAGAGAGAGAGAGAGAGAGAGAGGATGTCACACTGAATAGGTTACAAAGGTGTCGATCAGCAAACACTTTCAGACCAATTACTTGTTTCCAGTTTATTCTTGCTGCAATTATACGATTTTATTCAGCTTCGAGAAGACCGTCGAACTGAGAGGGTTAGAAAAAAAAAAATCTCCACTTCCCTTTCGAGACAATGACATCTTTCCCATTTTTTCCTGCCTTCCCCAGACGATTTTACTCAGTGTAGAAAAGACCGTCGTACTGAAAGGGTGAGAAGTGTCCATCCTCACTTTTCAATACGATGAGTTTTTTAACATTTTATATCTCTCTAAGTGTCTGTCTGTCCATCTAATCTAGCTTTCTATCTATCTATCTATCTATTCACCACGGGATGAAATTATTTATAGGCGAGGCGTAGGAAGTGTGTGTACAGTATTTATGTGTGTGTGTGTGTGTGTGTGTGTGTCTCTCTCTCTTTCTCCACAAAACTGCTGGGCGTAGGTTCATAACAAGCGTACGACCACTTTGTTTACGTTACTGAAATTTGGCCCAGCAGGGAGGACAAGGAAGGCAAAACACACAAACCTCCAGTGACTCTTCTTTCCCACTGAAACATATATATAAGTTACAAGAGGAAAAGTGGTTGTGAGCTTGTTCGTGCATCTGTCCTCCGCTGGACACGTAACTGTATATTATTTCTAACAGGAGCATCTGCATTACCCTTTGGTTCGTAGGGATACTTTTTAAGCTGAAGTGTTATGGTATTACACTATAGATTGGCGCTAGTTGGTCTTACTGGTCAGTATGTAAATGTATTGTTGTACTATATGTCGTGATGTACAGTGCTTATCCAAGTCGTGCTTTTGCTCATTGTGTTTTTAGTTGGTTCGGAAATCTTATAATGAATAACTTTTTAATAGTATATTGGATAAGTTAGTTTTAATGTTTCAGATTTAATATTTTTATTTATGTAGAAACTCAGACGTACTATATAATTGTAACGCAGTGTTGTGTGGAAATGGTATTAGGGATATAAGAAAAAATTATCTGTTTTATTGTTATTAAATTTAAAGACCGTGTAATTACAAAAGTCAGTAGTATTATCAATATACATTTAGGTTTCCAGAAATGGTAATTTCATGCAGGCTGATGCAGACTCATTATACAAATGACGTCCGCACATGACTGCACCAGCATTACTCAGCAAGATGGATGGGCAGACTCGGCGTTCATGAATGGCTTCCCACATTCTCATACTTGAATAGGCTAGTGACTCTTCTTGGGGTTGGGCCAAGGAATAACTTTATCCCATGAATCCGAAAAACCTGAAAGGGAGAGGAGAATATCAATTTATTCCTAAGTATATACAGTATTCAGATTGGCAGTAGCAAACGTAACACATTGATTAAGGCAGTTTTGACTGAAGAAACACAAGTGCAGTTTTTTTTTTAGAATTAAACTTGACCGATTTCTATTTCATGTGCAGTTTGTTTCATTGCAATGAGAAAATGAATGTTAATATCTGGTCACTTGAATATGTCACTGACTTTTCACATCCTCTGCATTTTTGTAATGGCTGGCCTTGAATTTTGACCTGGAAGCCAGATATTTCCTGTGGGGCATACATTAGCTTGTCACAAAATGTAATTACTAATCCACGAAAATCAACACACACACACACACACACACACACACACACACACACACACACACACACACACACACACACACACACACACACACACACACACACACACACACACACACACACACACACACACACACACACACACACACACACACACACACACACACACACACACACACACACACACACACACACACACACACACACACACACACACACACACACACACACACACACACACACACACACACACACACACACACACACACACACACACACACACACACACACACACACACACACACACACACACACACACACACACACACACACACACACACACACACACACACACACACACACACACACACA
>NC_136976.1:60641358-60731358 GCF_032717465.1 Coenobita brevimanus
ATTGTAATGAACCATTCTTCGGCATCATCGGGTAGGGTTGTGCGTGTTTGTCTGTGTTCAACAAGGCGTGGGTTGTAGTGAATGCTTGGCCGACGTGGAAACAAGGCTCTTTGTGTGTGTGTGTGTGTGTGTGTGTGTGTGTGTGTGTGTGTGTGTGAGAGAGAGAGAGAGAGAGAGAGAGAGAGTGAGACTATGTTGGTGTATACCACTCAGTTCAGGAGTTCGGAAAAAGGAGTAAAAAGTTTAAGTGACGCAGATGCGGCCATTGTGTGTTCTTGGAAGGCTTAGAGGCCACTGATCTTTATGGCCAAGGTCCACTGTGTTTTCTGTGGCAGATCACTAGCCCAGATTCACAACTTATAAGGGATTCCCGGACGTAGGTGTGATTTGTTTATCTTGAGGAGGACATAATGAGTACAAATTTTTCCCGTGCTTCTTATTGTTCTTGCAAAAACAGGTCTTGGGAGAAAAATTGTAGTAACGTTAAATCGATTTTCAGAAACGACGTGGGAAGCAACCTGTAGAATTTCCCCCTTTTTTTTTTTTTTTTTTTTTTATGTGTCCGACTCTGGGCAAAGGCTTCAGGGCCTATATCTTGGGGGCAGTAGCCTATCCCAAGGCCCAGTAGTCCTCCTACACCTCCACATGTCACCACTTCGGCGCTAACACCCACCGTCCATATTGAATACATGCTAGGGCTGTCTCATACAGGACTGGTGTATTGGTATTAGCGGGGGTATTTTTACGACATGTCGGCGGGTCATCTGGTAGATCAGGAAAGTCTGCTTTTAAAGAAATTCAAATCCTTAAACTGTTCCCTGCCCCAGCCGGGATTCGAACCTGGGTCCATCAGGACTGCAGGCCGCCTCTCTACCGATTCAGCCTTGTCTTTTACTTACTGCAAAAATAAATCACAGTAACGAGATGAAGCTGACAGTAGGTTTGTTTGTGAGTTCGTACCCAGTAGCCCAGTCGCAGCTTGAAACGTATGGGCAACGGCAGAACGTTCCCCATAACTGCGAAAATCTTGTGACAAATTGATCATACTGATGGATGATGTAAGTGCTTGACGTTGCATCCCCTGAATGGTGTCTTGTACAATAGGTTCCAAAGGCTCATCTGTCCCTGTTGAGTAAGATCCTTCATCCCATGACACACCACTCTCCCCTACATATTATTGCAACTACATCTCTTTCTCGGTCTCCCTCTCCTTCTCCTCCAGCCCATCTCACTTTCATACACTCTCCTGGTTAGTCTCCCAGTCTCCATTTGCTAGTTTGCAAAAAAGTTGAATAAAATATAGTAACCGTTTTCTGCAACTGATACCAACGATGACCCTTTTGTTTTCAGCATAATTGCATCCCACCCCTCGCTTTCAGAGGTATCTCCAAAAAATAATACAAAATTTTTTGGGGTGGGTGGGTTGAGAAGCTTTTTTCCTCTTCCGACTTGAGAGGTCTGCCCCAGGTTGAAAAAAATTGTCAGGTGATAACCAAAATACAGTAAAGACGACATATTGGTAGTTAGGGAATTCAACTTCGTGTTTCGTCACTTATTACTGGTAGATATCCTGTAAAGCTTTTAATTTTTAACACACCATTGTTGTATTACAAATTACCTTTCCTAGAGTTCAGGTTACTGCACACGTATATGTAAATCATAAAACTGTCATGGAAGCAGCATAAAAGACTGTATTTATCTCCACCCAGTTGGATTTTTTTTTTTTTTTTTTTTTTGGGGGGGGGGGCGGCGAGAAAAGTAAATAATAATTGACCCCAGCCAAAGTTGCTCTTTTAATGTTCTTTTCAGCATTTTCAGTCAATGTCAGGGCAAGATCGGGAAGCAATGTTGATTTATATTGCTGGAGAATAACTGTTTAGGAAATGCCGCACAAGACCATGGTAAGGAAGGGAGTATTTAGAAAAGTCATATTTTGTCACCACCTGGAAAAAATGTATGAGAGGTGTCATTTAAACGTCAGCGAGGGAGAAAATAGCAATGTCGTTTTTGTTGCAGCGAGGAAAAATAGAGCGTCACTTGGATGGCGAAAAAATAAGAAATAAAAGATGTCAATTTTGTGTTGGACGAGGGGAAAATGTTAGCAGAGGCTGTCGTCAGGCTGGGGCTCTGAACTACACGAGGGGAGGAGGCGCAGACACAGGAGAGGAGCGGAGAGACTGGAGAGAAGTGAGGGAAAGGGAGAGATAAGTTAAAAGAGGAGCAAGGAAGTGAAAAGTGTGAGAGGAGAGGAAAAGAGAAGGAAGGAAAAGGGGAACTTGCGAGAGAGTGTATATGTGCTGAGTAAGGACGAGGGGGTAAAGATAAGGGAAAAATAGCGAGAAAGGAGATGAGAAGGGAAACTGAGAGAATGGTGAAGAGAATGAAGGAAATAGGATAGAGATCGTGGAAGTGGAGAGGGGAGAATCAGGGGTGACGATAAGGTAAGGAGAGATGAAATGGAAGAGTTTGGGAAGAATCAGACTGGAAGGGGAGAGGAGGACTGTTAGCAGGATCTGTCGTCTGCTGTGGGTTCGAGACGACAGGAGGGAAATATTGGAGACCGGAGGGAAGAACAGAGAAGTGGAAAGAAGCGGAGTAGAGATGGAGAAGTAGGATAGAGAGAGGGAGTGAAGGTGGAAATTACAGGAGGAGAGAGGGAAGGAAATGGAAGGAAGAGGAAAGAAGAGGCGTGGAGGTGGAGGGATGGAATACAGAGTAGTGGAAATGGAGGAGAGAGAGAGAGAGAGAGAGAGAGAGAGAGAAACGGTAGGAAGGAAGAAATGGAGGAAAAAGAGAAGGGAAGAGAGTAAGAGTTGGTGAGGATATGAGGAAGAGAAACTGATTAGTCTTGTGGCAGGAAAGGGAGGAAATGAAGGGAAAGTGCTATGATGAGAGGAAGGAGGAGGAGGAAGAGGAGGAAATAGGGAAGGAGGCGAAAGGAGAAAAAGAAGAGGAAGTGAAGAGCTAATAAGTGCGAGAAGTGAAAGAGGAGGGGTGGAAAAGAAAGGAGAGCAAGTAGGGAGAAATGAGGAGGAGGAGGAAGAGGAGAAAAAGGAGGAGGAGGAAGAGGAAAAAGAAGGAGGAGGAGGAAAAGAAGTGGACTAAAGGAAGGGGGATGAAGAAAAGGGAGACAAGGGAAAAGGACGATGAGGGATTAAAGGAGGACGATAGAGAGCATGTTGCGATGAGTGGAGGAGATGGCAGGGGATATGGTATGATTGATGGTGGGGAAGTAGGAATGTGAGGAGGGGAGTGCATTAGAGAGAGAGAGAGAGAGAGAGAGAGAGAGACTTGCACATGTATAAGCAGACAGATTGTGAAAATATAAATGGGTCTTAATAGTAACTTAATGAGTCACTAAAAGAGAGAATAGAAGATGAGAAGAGAGCAAACTTACGTAATTATTTGAATTTAATAAGTTACCAGCGCATTCATTAGCCTCCGCCTAAGTGAACCAGAAATCAAGCACTTTAGACTGACACAAGTTAATAACAAGAGGAGGCACTTTTTTGTACCATGAATGATTAAAAAGTTAGGCATCAGAAGTTTCACCCCATCATGCCCTGCTAACTTTCCTTAATTTCACAACACCCAATAAGCGCACTCTCCCCCAGCCCCACACCCACCTCCCACACCCACACCCACACCCACACCAACATCCCTCCTTCCTTCCTTCTCCTCCTCCTCTTCCTCGTCCTCATTGCTCCTGCCCCTCCTCATTCCCAATTACTGGTTTCACCTTCAGTATTTCTTGTTCGTATTTTTAGTTAGCTGTTTTCCGTGGAGGGGCACTAACCCTCCGCCAACCCACTTGTTGTCACGTAGGGAGCACATGTTGGTTGATTATAAGGTTACCACCCAGCATTGCAAATGATTTCCCGGTTTACAGGAAATCATCAGGCTTGCCATTCAGTGTGGAGCTACCCTAAAAACAGAGTACCGCTACATTAAGCGGGTGGAAAATGAGCGCCCCCACCAACCACATGTTTGGTCATGTGGAGAGGACAAAGAGCGAGAGACTGACGAGGAGAGAGTATGTGAGTGAGGTGGAGGGAGGGAAAGGGAGGGGGAGACCTAGGATGAGATGGAGGGATGAAGTGGAGCAGTATATGAGAGAGGGGGGTGTGAGCTGGGAACAGGGTAGTGTAATAGCGGGGGACAGGGCGACATGGAGACGATTTGTTTGTGGCCACCCCTTACGGGATTAAGGCATCTGGCAAAAGATAGATAGACAGACCTTCAGTACTGCATCTTTCTCCTCCCCTTCCCCCACCCTAATCTCATTTCCCTGCCTCACCTCTGCCCTCAGTCTCACCATTCCCATCCGCATATCCATTTTCATCCCCATCCCCACCCACACTCTCGCATCCACATTCTTTCTCGACCCACTCTCCTTCCCTTCCCCCTCCCCTCCCCCACACAACCTCGCGTCCACCCTCGCCTCCACTCTTAGTTTCAACCTCATCCTGCCCCTACTTCATCCACTCCCTCATCACGATATCACATCCACACTCATAGCAAAATTACCTTCATACATCAACCTATTCAGTATTTACATCTTTTTCTGCAAGGATTTCTTTCACTTGGAGTAAAACATCTGATGTTAACCCCGTCTTCTACCTCACTAGTACATCCCTCCCCCATCAACACATCTCCCTCCCCCACCCCCCGATCAATACATCCCTTCCTCTTCCTCAGTCTCCACATCTCTACCCTCTCCTTCACCCCCACCGCAGTACTCAGCGTAACCCTTTGGCTGCTTGTAATTCCCTCAGCTGCACAAAATCGTCTCGTGATAAGTTGATAGCAGCCCAAAAGGAGCGTATATGGCAGTGAACAGATTAACCCCTTGCTGCTGTTTCTGCTGCTGCTGCTACCGTCGCCGCCGCCGCCGTCGCCCAGCAGTTTTTTCAACTGTGAAGAGACTTGTCAAACTAGAATGTTTATATATAGCCGTAACTAACCCCTTCCCTAGAAGAAGTCTCCTCTAAATCGAATAATTTAGTCTTTTAGCATCAGGAAGGAAATAAAGATGATGCATTCCGACAGAAGTGGTTGTTCGAGATACATCTTTTTTTTTTTTTATACATCGGAAACTGCAACCCGACTTCCCGCATGTGAAAAAACTTGTCTGGTTTAAGCCTGACTGAAGCACCATGAAATGGAGTTAATCTAAGTAATTAACCCAGTGACTTAGGAGTGCCCTCAGCGGAATTAAATTATCTTGTGTCAACTTGCGTAAATTGCCTAGTGCGTCTACAGCAGCGAAATAGTTCATGGAAGTGCTTTATAAACACACGGACCTTTACTACTTGCCTCAAGATGAACAAAATCGCCCTGTCTAAGGCTGAATAAATTAAGTGCATCCATGCCAGAAAAGGGTTTTATACCGCACTGAAGGGACTCGATCAGTTCTTGAGAATGGATTCATATCAGGCCTTACAATTCTAGCATTTTCTCTACTGCAAGACGATTTTATTCAGCTTGGTGGAAACTTTCTAAGATGGGGACTCATTTTTATTCGGGTGGGATGTTCTCTCGCATTTGGTTTGATCAGCTGATCAGGTCAGGTGCGGGTAAGGGGATGGGTCCAGTATGATGTGGCAGGTGTAAACCAGCTCTGCTGTCGGGCCCTGCTACGGATGTCGCTGATTGCTCTGCGCAGTTGACCCTCGTGCGGTGTGGTGCGATGAGGATATGTCCCTTCTCCCACTGGGGCTAAGGACGAGTAAATGTGTGTATGTGGATGAGTGAATTGGGAGTGTGTCGTCCTGTCTCGGCTATCCCTCCTTTTTGGGGGGAAAGCATCCTAGGTATATAGATACATAGATTTCCTTTAGCCTAATGAAAGGTACTCCACGATGATGAATTTTTTTTTTATTCCTTGCTACGGGCAGGACAATGCACCGAGTTTAGGCAAGACTGTTAGTAGTGGAGTTAATATCACATCTCCCGCCCTCTGATGTTTCCACCACCCTGAGCGACAAAATAATGAGGACGGCGTGACGTGAATTGCATGACTTTTTTACCCCTTCCAGTTGTCTGACAAGTTTATCAGATGAATTAGAGAGAGACTTCTCGTAGGGAGGAGTCGCTTCATCAACCCCTGTAATATTTCCGGTCCCCCGGGCAAAACAGTTTAAAAAATGAAAACGATGTGACGTGAATAAGATAATGATGTACACTATTGTGGGCGCCTGCAGGACCAGTGGGTTGAGCGTCAGAGTCAGAGTCACGGGCTTCCATAGGTTAGATTCCCGAGAGGTGAATGGAGGCTTTTCGATCGTAGTGAGTCACCCAGGGAAGCAGACTGATACTCTACCGGTAAATGTATTGGACTGCGGCAGCCTAACTTCCGGCCTCTACACCTCGAGGAGGGTAAAATGGGAGTGGCTGTTCCCGGCGCTTATTTTATTATTATTTCTTCAGCTACATTTGGGGGAAGACCTCTCGTACACAAGGGGTTAATATCGCTCCTTCTCCCCCATGCATAGACTTACAGTACTCCAAGCGGGGGGGGGGGGAATGAAAACAAAGTGATGAATAGGATGTCAGTTTTTTTTTTTTTTTTTTTTTTTTAACTACTCGGTAGGCGATTTTAGGGAGAGCCTTTTCGTATTGATGAGTTGGCGTCCCTTCTCCATCCTCCACCTCGATTTTCCACTTCCATGAGCGAAATAACGAGAACGGCGTGGCCTGAATTTAGATAACGTTAATGTTTGTATTCTCATTCTTGCTCCCTCTTAGCAACTTTATTCAGCAAGCGTTAGGAGAGACCTCGTAGTGGAGAGACTAGTGTTTCTCATCGCCCCTCCTTAGGCCGAGATTTACAGCATTGAAAACGAAGGATAATTATGAAATCAGTTTGCGGCGTTTACATTTTTTTTTTACGTGCTACCAACAGGCGAGTTGACAAAGCAGTGCTAGGAGCAGACCTACCCACAGACGAGTCGATATAGCTATGTCAGGGGTTGTTGTGATTCCTCTCCTTCCTTCCAGATTTCCAGTATCCACGAGCGAAATAATGAGAAAGGCGTGACGTGAATGGGACTATGGGAACCACCGCCACCACCACCACCACCACCACATTTTTTTCCCCGTCGAGTGGAGCGAATTTGACGTCCCCTGAATTATTGTACTTTTCATCGTTGTCATCGTCGTGGTTTGCATTTGTGATTTGGGATATGTATGTGTTTTGTGGAGTTTGTAGCAATGGAGAGAGAGAGAGACAGAGAGGGGGGGGGGCAGCCAGAAATCCCGAAGGTGAGAGAGAAAGAGGAAGAGAACCCAGTGACTAAATTATGTATGCAAGCGAGGAAGGAGGACGGGGCGTGTGACTCAATTCAGACGTGGTGCTGAGGTGAGGTGTCGGCTGGAATACACTGCAGTTAACACGGGCCCCTCGAGAAATACCAACCCTTGCACTGCGGTGACCTCCTTTCTTGGTTAATTTTTGGGATCTTCTGACAAAATCTGTACAGGTTACGAGAGACTTTTCGACATGGAGAGGTCAAGTAAGGCCTTCATTAACCTCTTCTCTACATGAGGCCTCCACCAAGTTTGATAAAATCGTGTGAAGATATGTGAAGAAAATAGATATAACATCCTCGTAGGGAAAGGATAAATACGTATACTTCGGAATTTACACCTTGTTTCTCACTCTGTCACGGCGGGGAGAAATAACAGGGAGAAAAACATCGAAAGGTTTTGTAATTATAGAAAGTAGCGCTTAAAATGTCTCCCTAGAAACAGTTTCCCGCTAATCCGTTTATTATTGTTATTATTATTATTATTATTAGTAGTAGTAGTAGTAGTAGTAGTGGCAGCAGCAGTAGCAGTAGTAGATCCAGACCATTTGATTTACCTTAGAATAGAGATCTGGTGGTGCAGGGGTTAATGGAAACTATTTATCAACCCTCCAGTTTAAAAAGTCCCTCGAACATAATGAAATCTCTGGAGGTAGCACGAATAAACTGAAATTACGTCCTCGGGCTGGAAGGAAACCCTAGAGACTTCACCCCGCCTCTGCCTCTGACAGGTGTGTAGAAATGTTAATGGGGGAGAAACGTTGAAATGCAAGGTGCAGATGCAAAGCTTAAACAGAATAAAATTATGTGGTGTCAGTCAGAATAAAGCTTTGTGTGTGTGTGTGTGTGTGTGTGTGTGTGTGTGTGTGTGTGTGTGTGTGTGTGTGTGTGTGTGATTGCAGTTAACACGAGCTCTCCAGACATTTCAACGCCTCTCACTCTGTCAGGGTGGCGGAGATACGTTAATGGGAGGGGAATACTCTGAAATGTTGGATGGAGATATGAAGCTAAAGCTGATTATTATCGTGTGGCGACAGTCAGAATACGGTGTCTAATGTAAGTGCTATACGGCTGGAATGTTGCTAGTGCTTTAATGCGTAAGCAGAGCTGGTTTAGTGTGTATTGGTGCGTTAGTATATGTATTAACAGGTGATCGTATGTAAGTAGAATCGGAATGGTAGGAATGTGTATGTATGTGTGTAGTAGTAGTAGTAATGATAATAGTAGTAGTAGTAGTAGTAGTAGTAGTAGTAATGATAGTAGTAGTAGTAGTAGTAGTAGTAGTAGTAGTAGCAGTAGTAGAAATGGATATGTAGATATTCGCGGTCAGTAGAACTGGCCTAATATGTATGTATGTAAGTAGATGTATTGATAGTTGTGTCAGTCGAAGCAAGTGGTTAGGCATTTGTATGCAAGTAAATACTGTATTGATTCTGTATGTATCGGTACTTAAGTAGAATATGATTAGTAAAATGTATGGTCAGTGTGGGAGACCAGAATTAAACATAGACGACACGATGACATTCAGACTGGGGAAGATGGGATCAGATACGGAGGATCAGACCGTCATTCATTCCATCTTTATTGATCGGGTACTGAATTCTACACCATTTACTCAACCTCCTAATACTTTTTCTTTTGCACGGGTATTGCTGTAACCTTTCCGGGCGAATTTGTGTGTGTGTGTGTGTGTGTGTGTGTGTGTGTGTGTTTCTATAACGTTCGTGTAACCTTTTCGCGTCTTTTGTGCTATTTTCCTGCCCTTTTACACCTTTGCCTGGTGTTGTGTCGATTTTACCTTTTCTCTGATCTTCCATGACCATTTTTCTTGTTCCTCTTCCTGTAATATAATTTTTACCTTTCGCTCTTATTAGTTTCATACTTATTCTTCTACCGTTGTTCTTATTTTTTCTTCGTTTTCTTATATTTTTCTTCATTCTTAGCATTTAGTTGCTTTTTCTGTAATTTTGTCTTTGTGATCTGCTTTTCCCTTTCCATTATGTTCTCATTTTGCTTTCTTCGTAGCTTTTCTTTAATTTTCCTCTTCGTGACCGTGCTTCTCTGTTGTTACGAAAGCTTTTGTCGTTTCCTCTTTCTTTTTATTTCCGCCAAGGAGGTTATGTTTTACCCCGCTTTGCTTTGTTGTCTGTTTGTTTGTTTGTCTGTTAGCATGATTACTCAAAAAGTTATGAACGGATTTTGATGAAATTTTGCGGAAGGGTGGACCATGGCCCAAGGAACGAATGATTAAATTTTGGGCCGGATCAGGATCAGGATCCGGAGTAGCCCGCACAATATCTCCAGATGTTCTCAATGAATTTCAGTGAAATTTTGTGGAAAGGTGCGCCATGGACCAAGAAAGAACTGATTAGATTTGAGGGTGGATTTGGATCCGGATCCTATATCCACGGATCCAGATCCTATATCCACGGATCCAGATCCAAATTACTAAAAAAGTTATGATCGGAATTTGATAAAATTTTATGGAAGGATGGGCCAAGGACCAAGGAAGAAATGAATAAATTTGGGGGCGGATCCGGAGTATCCCGCACAATATCTCCAAAAATTTTCAATGAAATTTAATGGAATTTTGTGGAAACGTGGGCCATGGACCAAGAAAGAATTGATTGAATTTTGAGACGGAGA
Organism: Coenobita brevimanus; assembly: GCF_032717465.1. Classification (NCBI taxonomy): domain Eukaryota; kingdom Metazoa; phylum Arthropoda; class Malacostraca; order Decapoda; family Coenobitidae; genus Coenobita; species Coenobita brevimanus. Next base: position 60,651,312 of record NC_136976.1, read on the forward strand.
CGGATCCTTTTTAATGACAGTGGCATTGGCGGAGGTATGCTCTCTCTGGCGCGCTTTCTAGTTTCTTTCTTCATTCATTAGTTGCTCCTTTTTATTTACGTTTGTCTTCGTCCTTTCGTGCTCTTTTTGTCTGCCTTTCCATCCCACGTTATTATTTTCCGTTTTGTGTTCTCCCGTTTGCATTTTCTTCCACGTCTCTGGATTCCTGTTTATTCTTCCTTTCTATCCATTTATTAATCCTCTTCATGTCTGTCTGTCTCCGTTTTATCCTTATCGCCGTCCTCTCTCTCTCTCTCTCTCTCTCTCTCTCTTTCAACAGGTGACGTTTCTTCATAGCTATTCTTGCTGCTACCAGACACTTTTGCTCAGCCTAGAAGAGACGTGACAGATTCATAGTGATAGCGAGTAATATGGATAGGAAGGATACAGTCTCTCTGGCGGAAAAAGGAACTTACTATCCCTTCTTCCAGGCTATAGGAGAAACTTTTGGAACCAGGGGAGTTAAGAGATACCCTTTATAAGCTCTCTTGCCACACGTTGTCTGCCTCTAAGATTAATAAATAAGATTAATAAACAAAGCATCATCGTGGTGAAGGGAATAACTCTACCTGTAAAGAAAAAGAACCAATAGAAGGCAGTGGAGAACGCCTGTGTTTCAGCAGTCTCGTCTCCCTCTTAACCTGTGTATAAAATGTAGCGGTATATTTTTTTTTCTCTCTCATCGGTGTCGTAGGAGTTCATTCAGGTGAATAAAATATTTTGACATTGACGACAATTGTATATATTGTCATCATAGATTATTATTATTATTATTATTATTATTATTATTATTGTGATATTATTATTTTATTATTATTATGATTATTATTATTGGTGGTAGGTGGGGGCGCTCACCATCCACTCATTCGATGAAGTGCTGCTCTCGGGTGTCTGCCCTTTCCTGTCCTCCCTCCATTCCATCCGTCCTCTTGTGTCTTTCTTTACTTCATTCTTTCCTCGTCCTTCTGCCTACGGATGACGTTACACTCCCTCTTTTGTCTTTCTTTCCTTCATTCTTTTCTCTTCCCTTTGCCTATGGGTGACTCTACACTGAGTGAGAAGCCAAATGGTTTCCTGTACACCAGGAAACCATTTCCTACGCTGGGTGGTAACTATATAACCAAATTATGGCGCCTGGTGGTTTCGTGGGTAATTACGGCCCTTCAATCGGATTGAGCCGGTGAAGGTTTATATCCACGGGATGGTTGAGGTTTATTGCTCACGTAATGCCACTCAGGGATGAGTGAGACTGGTCACTCTCATCTTAAATGTCAGGACCAACTTGCCTGTCCCCAGGCTTCTACGCTGCTCATGGGGCAACGAAAGATTGGATGATGGATGGATGGATTGTAATTATTACTATTATTATTATTATTATTATTATTATTATTTATTTATATATTTATTATTATTAATACTGAGACTGCTCTTACACCATTTAGCTGGGTCAGAATTGTCTCACATGAATAGAATTATCTGGTAACACCGATAATAATTCACCTAAACTTAATCATTACAGTAAACCCCTCAAGCTACGTTGAAACTTTTTTTTTTTATTCAGGCTATCAGATGAATTCTTCCAACGTAGAAAAACACAGTAGTTGTTGGGTTTCCTGAAGGCTGTATCTAACCCCTCTAGTTCGAAAAGTCTCCTAAGCTTAAGAAAATCGCATGGAGATAGCCAGAATGACATGACAGACGGTTTTGACACTTGCCTCCTGCTTAGGAATTCTCTCAGCCTGTTGTGATTATCCGGCATTAACGAGATCAGGGTAAAGGAGTGAAGGCTTCTATTGTGGAGTATCAGCCATTCCATTTTATTTATTTATTTCCAGCTTGCAATTAAGTTCCCTTTATAATTACGGCACAGCTAGTCTCAGTTTGAGCCACTCATCCTCTATGTAGGGAAAGATTTAGCCTCACCTCCCCGTTCCCCTTTCCATCTTTCCCCTCCCCTTCACCCGTCCTCTCCCCTTTTCCTGTTCCTATCCCTCTCCTCCTCTTTCAGCCTCTCCTCCCCCTTGGCCGCCCCTTTTCACTTCCCTTTCCCCCTGCACTTCCCCTTCCCCTGCCCTTTTCCTATCTCCTCCCCCTCCTACTACCCTTCCCTTTCCCCCTCCCCTCACCCTCACCCTCCCTTTCCACTTCCTCTCCCCTTCCCCTTCCCCTTCCCCTTCCCCCTCCCTCTGCCTGTAATTCTATACCCTGGTGAAATGTATTGATATGCTGATAATGCAGTTCACTCCCCTGCGTCCCACCAAAGTTGCAGTGGTACGAATATAGGCAGGATGAGAGATAATGGAACAACAGTAATAATAATAATAGTAATAATAATAATTACAATTGATGACGGTGGTGGTGTTGGTAATTAATGTGTCTGCTGCGATGATAGTGGTTACGGTGATAGGAAATGGGGATGATACAGGAATAATGATGGTGATGAATATGACAGTGAATATAATTATTATAATAATGATGGTAAAAATTGTAGTAGTAGTAGTAGGAGGAGGAGGAGTAGTAATCATCATCATCATCATCATCATCATCATCATCGTCATTATCATTAGTCATCGTTTTATAGAGTGTGTCTCGTTATGATTAAACTTTTGTTATTTGTAATGATTTTGTCTCGGTTATACAAACTTGTGAACTTATATATAATTGTAACACCGTATGAAGTAATTATTTTTCTCTGCAGGGGGATATGTGAGGAGGTTGTCTTTCATCCCAGGCACAAACAGAGCAATCAGTTCCTGGTGAATAATCTACTACCCTCTAACTAGTCGTGAAGTAGTCGTTTCATTCATTTTTAACCCTGCCACCGCCGTTTACACCAATCTAGCAGACTTAGACCCATGCCGCATGTGGATTGTACAGTATATGGGGTGCATCTGCTCATCATCCAGATATCTATATTTGTCTGTCGGTCAGTCAGTCAGTCAATCTATCTATCTGTCTGTTTGTGTGTGTGTTTCTGTGTGTGTGTGTGTGTGTGTGTGTGTGTGTGTGTGTGTGTATCTGGCTATCTATCTATCTATCTGTCTATCTATCTATCTATCTATCTGTCTATCTATCTATCTATCTATCTATCTATCTATCTATCTATATATATATATATATATATATATATATATAGTATATCTGATCCCGTTGCATTTACTATCAAATACTGGGAGTAATGAAGGAAGAAGCGTCACACATGCAATCATTCGGAATCCCGTTTGAAATTACATATTCTTTTTTATTTCAGTAACACTTCCTACACTTTTCTTTCTCTGTATATAAGTGAAAATAATGTGTGAACAGAATTTTATACACTAGCAGTCAGATTTTTTTTTTTTCCCTAAACACAGGAAAAAGTGGGACCCTTTTCCTCTTAAAGAAAAACTGGCATGTTACACAATATGCAATTTCATTCCTGCAGGGACTTGACAGCCATTATGAATCAGTTTTGACAGGCCTAAATCATCTCTGAAAGTCTTTTGTATTGTACATTACAAAAGTTATTTGTTACCATTTGGCTATTGTTCAGTATTCACCAGTCTTCTGTGATTGATAGCGATTGGAAGGGGCTGATTTTTTTTTTTATTGGTACAGACGGGAATGCTATAAAGAATTCTACAATTCTGGAAAAAATTACCATTTTTATCGCATTATGAAGCACCTTCGGCGCCGCCGGTAGGTATGTCAAGAAATCAGCTTTGGTAGAGAATGGGCTGAGGAAAACCGTAGTCCTCGTGATCAGGTAATAAGCTAGAAAAATTATCGTGGGCAGGACATGAACACAGGTGTAATTAACGTCCCCAGAGAAAAAAAAATGAGGAAGGTGTTAGCTTTTCAGTGGTTGGTGAGAAGATAATACCCAGTTATTACCTACCTTCTACAAAAGTAAATATTGCAAGCAGTTAAACAGATAACTGCATCAACTCCTCGTAAACAGTATAATAGCCCCCAGACAATCAAGGCAGAACCACGTAACTGAGTCGTGTTTACGGCACTTGAGATGTTTTGCATGAAAGTAGATAGAACAGAATGTCTGCACTAGCACGTCATAGAGCAGATATAAACAATTCCATCAGCAATTTATAATCAGGTTAACGTACTGTAGTAGGCCTAGTTGTAGCAGTAATAGTAGATAGCCCGGTTTGTCTGATCGAGCAGACTCATCAACCGCAGGCAAGCAATCGCCCTTGCATGACTGGCCCGTGCATAGAACCTATGTTCCCTTGCAGTGGACAGCGCACAGCGAGGTGCAAGGAATTGTGTTGCGGTTTGGTTCCTAGATGGACGCCGCACTTGCGTCTCCACCTGTTAACAGGAGCACCATAGTAGGCTCCAGATTATCATGTTATTTGATTATATACTGGAACTATTTCCCTCTGTCTGTATTTCCTACTTCCTATGATCTCCAGTCTTTCAAACGCAGTGTGTCCAGGCATCTCGAAATGAACGGATCTTGAATTTGGCTCACTTTTGCATTGTTTTTGTTTTTTTCGTGGAAGGAACGGTTTGCGGGCTTCTGGCCTTTGGTTCCTTTTTCCTTGCATTAAAAAAAAAATATATACACATGGCGCCATACATGGTTTCCCAGGATACAGGAAACCATTAGGCCAGTGGCGTACCTGAGGGGAGGGGGGGGGGCTGTTTGAAACTGCCCCCCGGTCCTTCAATTGAGGGCGGCCCCAAAAAGCCTTAAAAATTTATAAGATTTTTTATTAATATTTAATATTTATCATCCTGACAATCCCGGCTGATATATTACATAAGTTTTGAGAATGAGGGGGGGCTAGGTTCTTTGCGGGGGCCCCCCTCCTGGAGGGGGACCCTGCAGAGAACCTAGCCCCCCGGGCCCCCAGATCTCTAGGTACGCCCCTGCATTAGGCTTGTCATTCAGTGTTGAGTCGCCTGAGGCAAAAGTAGGCAGCACTACATCATGTGAATGGATGATGGTCGCCACCATCTACCACCACCAGGTTAACGTCCTGTAAACGCTGTAAGAAAAACACGGTAACCAAACAAAATATAATCCAGTGAAAAATATAATGGAAATTTACAGTCTTTCAAGCGTGAAGGAAAATGTAAATAATTCCCGGCCATTGAAAGTGAAGCAAAAATCTTGACCCTTTAATATATATAATCATCTGAAAACGAAAATAGCATTTCAATTTTTTGAAAAAAAAAAAAAAAAAAAAAAGTATTTGAGAGAGAGGGAGAGAGAGAGAGAGAGAGAGAGAGAGAGAGAGAAAGACGATACAAACCTTGAAAATTAAATAAACGACTGAAAATTATACCTCCAAATGACTGATAAAGTTAGTCCATACTGCAAGTGCTACCGTACATAAAAGACGGGCAGGCAGGCATGCAGAGATAGACAGACTCAGAGTAATCCTATAATATATAATAATTTGTCCATACCGTGGGTGATAAATTGGTGAACACGGTATGCCACTTAGCAGGGTGACATTTGCAGTGTAATAAAAGTCACGCCAGTTTTTGGATAATGAGCTTGTGGCAGAAATAATAGACTGAATTTGTTTACCCTGAAAATGGAATAATTGGGAGGGGCTGAAGGGCGAGGGAGAGGGGATGTGGAGTTGGGGTGTGGTGTGAGGGGCTGAAGGATGTGGTGTTGGGTGTGGTATGGGATGTAAGGGGTGTAGTTGAAGAGTGAGGGTTTGTGGTGTGAAGGGTGAGGGTTGGGTGTGTGGTGAAAGGAGTGAGGGGTTTGTTATGAGGAGAGAGGGGTATAAGGGAATTGGATGTGATGGGTGTAAGGTGAGGCGTGAGGGGTGTGGTGTGAAGGAGAAGGTGCCACTCCTACCCTATTCTTTTACCCTTCTCCTACCTTCCCATCCAATTATCCCCCTTCTCTTCCCCTTTCTCATCACCCCCTTCTTCTCTTTCCTTTCCATCCTCCTCATCCCTCCCTCCCTCCTCAACAAACAGCTACTGATGACAGCTGTACCTTTCACCCCTCCCTCCGTCGCGACTTTTCTTGCTGTAACCCAGTCTTTCCTCTCTCCTTCCCTTCCTCCAAGTCTTCCTTTATCCCCCACTAATACTAATTTTCCCTGCATCTCCCTGATCTCTCTTTCCCTCCCATACCCCTCCTTCCTACCGCAATCCTGCTCCCTCTTCTCCCTCAGTCTTCCTTATCCTTTTCCTTAAAACATCGCAACTTCTCCTCATCTCTCCTTCCCCAAGTCTCCCTCCTCCTCAGTGATAACTCCATCATGTCTCGTCTCTTCTCCGTTCATCCTTCACCCTCTGCTTCCTACCGCTCTCTTCGTTTCACTTCTCAATGTTCAGTTTTTCCCCTCCCTGCGTCATCCTCCCCGGCCTACCCCTTTCAGTCCAAATTCTTTAAATATCTGTGTTGTCCTACTAGACATACATTAAAGGAAAGTATTAATGTCTTCATGTAGCCCTTTACACAATTGTCTTTAGTATAGGAAGCACTGGGTATGATTTTTTTTTTTCCCATGAAGACAGCATTAAGTTTTGAAAATTAGTTTCAGGTTAAAAGTTTTCTAAGACTTCCCTGGCGGCTCTGGGGAATGAAGGCGCTACATGAAATATGCTTTTTTTTTTTTTTTTTTTTTTTTTTGCAATGGCAATATGAAGCACTCAGCAAAAGAATACGAGAAGGAAGAATAGCCTACTCTGATATGTGAAGGGTAATGAGAGTTGTGAAAGACAGGACATAATGATGGCAGGGGACTGTTGGCTTATTTATGCTCGTGTTAGTACATCCCCATCTTCCCTTCCCTCTCCCACATCCCTCCTCCCTAAATCTCCCTCCAGTCCTCCCTCATCCTCCTCCTGCCACACAATCACACACCTCCCCAGCAAGCAACTCCTGACGACAGTTCCACTATGCCTTCCGTCAGCACACAAAAGACCCGACCCTCCTAATTGGACCTAAGCCTCCCTCCCCCCTTGCCCTCACCATCCCCTCCTTCCTCTTTCGCGCTCCTTCCTACCTCTTGTCTCCCCTCTCTCCCACGACCCCCCCCCCTCACGACCACTCCTACCTCTCAGGACCACTCCTTCTCTCCTCCTGTGAACGCCAGATACCGGTGCGGGAATAATTGAAGGTCTGCGTTTGACGGGAAGTGAGAGGAGTCGTGGAGAAAAATTGCCTTCTTGTCGTCGATGCATATAGGGACGATGTGAGAATTACAGTTAAGGTTGGAATAAATTATATTCACACAACGAAAATGTGTAAAGTAGGAGAGGGTGAGGAATACATTTAAAGTGAGAAATATATGTAGATACTGAGTGTGTGTATGATGGAAGGGTATCAGAATTTTAGTTAAAATTTTGAGAATTGTCTGAATGTGGTAATAATAATAAAATAACAACAATAATAATAATAATATTAATAATAATAATAATAATAAAATCCTCGGGCTGAAGATTTTACTTGCATACCGAGAGGAGGCCTGTGGATAATATGTTTCTTTTCTTGTCGCAGTATAGGGAGGAACCGAAGTCTGTTTGAAAATGTGAATGAAAGGATGCGAGTCGTGAATAATCATGACCTTGTTGGTCTTTGGTGCGTAACGAGGAAGTGAATTTTTCTTCATCATGCTGCAACGGTTTTGGCAGGACTTGTGTTGTGTGTATAGTTGGATTTATTTTTCCACTTGAACAGTTCACGAAATTAAGACGCACCTTAATTTTCGGAATGTTGTTCTGTTGGTCGGTTGTAAGGGGTGACGGACATGCAGAACAAATGAAATGCCTTGTGTCTTTGTATGGTGTATAGGGAGGGTTATTACAGCTGTTTGGCATGTTAGGTTGTCTGTCAGTAGTCAATGTGGAAACGGTCTCGCAAAAGATTGGAAACATTTGTCTTTTTGGGATGCTTAACAAAGAAGTGAGCATGGCAAGTAAAGTTTCTGGAATCTCCTCCTCCTCCTCCTTTTTTTTTTTTCTTCTCCTTCAGTTAGCAGTGGGTAGTGAAGTGTTAGCTATAAAAAAAAAAAAAAAAAAAAAAATGCCCTGTTGTTCTGTACTGTGGACGTGAATATTTCGATTAAAATTGTTTGAAATTATCTGTTCTTGTTGGTCAGTGGTGAGTGGTAAAACACCTGCAGAAAACTGAGATACCTTATTCCAGTCTTTGAGGTGCATAATGTCGGTGTGAGAAAGTATATACTGAATTATGATGATCTTAGTATAGCACCTCCTCGTTATAGCCATGCAAGCAGTAAATAACCAGATGCTGAAATCCTGCTAGCATATTCTTTCTTGAAAAAAAAAAAGGCAATTTTGTATTTATTGGAGCGGAGGTCATAGCCAGGGGGACAGATAGTGCCAGACTTGACTAGTTGTGTATAGTTATCCAAGAAAGTATAAATATAACTGTTGTACTTGGTAATTATTAGGAAAATTTTTAGAACACTACATATTGAGTGCTATAGTTTTTTCAGGCACCAGGCTAATTGATTCATGTGTATTGCAAAACTCGCTCACTTTCACATCCATGGAACTCCGGGGATGCCATAGTTATTTGGTTGACTGTACATGAGACACTGAGAATACTAAATGATTCTTGCATTATAAAATATGATTGGAGAGAGAGAGAGAGAGAGAGAGAGAGAGAGAGAGAGAGAGAGAGAGAGAGAGTGAGTGAGTGAGTGAGTGAGAGAGCGAGTGAGTGAGTGTATGTGTGTGTGAGTGAGTGAGTGAGTGTATGTGTATGTGAGTGAGTGTGTGTGTGTGTGTGTGTGTGTGTGTGTGTGTGTGTGTGTGTGTGTGTGTGTGTGTGTGTGTGTGTGTGTGTGTGTCTGTCTGTCTGTCTGTCTGTCTGTCTGTCTGTCTGTAAGGTTGATGCTGCGTGCCTCCATAATGGATTAGGGATGCAAGCAGAGAGTTCAGAATTTTTGAAAATGAGAATGATTTAAAGTTACCGAAATGTTTGAATAGTTGAAAGTATTTTGTTGTAGGAATGAGATGCTTAAAAATGAGACGTTCAGAAAAAAACGGAAGGGTTGTAATAATGTCCCGCTATCTGTCTGTCGTTCGCAGCCAGGGTTAGATCTTACAGTTGCCAAAATGTCTTAAAAGTTTAAATCTCTGAGTGTCAGACTGGTGGGGGGCGGGAGAATTACGAAAAAGTTCTCGAAATGTTTTGTTGTCTTACTGTGGTGAGTGCTGAAAGGATTACAGAAAAGTTGAAGTCTTGTTATTTTTCTTCATGCGAGAGGCTCTTCACATTGTTTTTAGTATTTTTATATTATTGGTGTTTTTGTAAGCTCCTTTAGCACGATGACAGTTTTTGTGTTTATTCGTGTTACTGCTGGAGGACTATGTTTAACTTCATATAAACTTGCCATAGTGAACGGGTTAATCTGATACCAAGAACATACCACTCAGTAAGATCAGGTTATGACTATCCATTCTACTGTAGATATTGCACTGAGTCTGTAGTGTCGGGCTGATATGAATTTGTGGTTTTCTGGTGTTGATATTGCAGAAGTGGCGTGTAGTTATTTGTGGAGTTTTTGTAATGTGCGTGAGAATTTATTATTTTCAGATGCTTTTGTTCATCAGATCCCAAGGTTATAGCACCGAATAAAAGGTAACTGGTATAGATGATATTCCTTGGCTATTTATAATGCTCATAGGATTTGATGTTTGTTTGATAGTTTTTAATCAGGACACTAAACTATGTACACACACACACACACACACACACACACACACACACACACACACACACACACACACACACACACACAGATAGATAGATAGACAGACAGACAGGTAGATAGATAGATAGATAGATAGATATAGATATAGATATTATATATATATGATGTAATATTTCCCACAATCACCCCCTCATTTCACGGTCCAGTACAGTTCCCAGTAACGTGCCTCGAAATCGTCAGGAAAGTATAACGCAAATGAATTCCACAAGACTTCACCAAGGAAAGAAAAAATGGTGAATCTGCAGGAGACTGAAGGTTAATTCCCGGGTTAACTATCGCAAAGTCTTCAGTCAACCACGCCTCGCTGCTCCGGTGAGGTAATTACATCATACATTTGGCCGTGGATATTGCCGGGTGGTGATGAGAGGTGTGGTGATGGAGGTGATGGGGAAATGATGAGGGGCGGGTGAAAGAAATTGGTGAGGAGGAGATGTGAAAGAGAGGTGAAAGATGCGGTTTGGAATGAATGGGTGAGAAAGAAAGAGAGGGATTTAGGAAGACGATGGAGAGAGAGAGAGAGAGAGAGAGAGAGAGAGAGAGAGAGAGAGAGAGAGAGAGAGAGAGATTTTGTTAAGGAATGAAAAATGCTGCTTGGTGTAAATGGGTATAAGAAAAGGAGAGGGAATGATAAGGATGTAAAGAAAGAAAGGAACAAGCAAACAAATGGGAGGAGACGAGAGAAGTGAGAAATGCCGCTGATGTACATGAGTGACAAAGAAAAAGAAGGAATTTTTGAAGACGAAAGGAAAGAAAGATGGAAAAGAGAAGAATGAAATTATTAACAGAGAGAGAGAGAGAGAGAGAGAGAAGGAGTTGCGAAGATTAATTTAGTAATGATAGTGTAAAAAGATAAAAGGTAAATGAAAAGAAGAGAGAATGAGGAGGAAATGAAAAAACTGGAGAATGTAATAGAAGTTTGAGGGAATTAGTGAAGGTGGGAAGGAAAGAAAAGCGAAAAGAGAGAAGTCATGGAGAAGAAGGGAAACGAATAAGAGAATAAGAAAGGAAAGAAACGATTTTGCTAAGATGATAAGGAAAAAAATTACAGTGAAAGGAGAGAGAGCGAGCGAGCGAGTGAACGAGAGAGAGAGAGAGAGAAATACGGCTTGGTTTAATCCCCGAGGTCCGGTGATGTATTTTGTTAAATATTCTTGCTACCTTTAAGAGATTTCCTTAAACGAATGACAGACTTTTAGAGCGGGAGGGATTATGTATACCCTTAATACCCTTAAATTCCTTCGATAATAGGATTAAATAAAACTGCTGAATAAAATCGTCTAGAGGGAACAAGAATTTAAAGAAAAAATACATCATTGAATTGCAAACATTAATGGGGAAGATGCAAAGAAGGATAGAACTGGGGAAGAAAAGATAAATATTTATGGAGATGAAGGTAAGGATGGTGGGAGGCCAAAAAAGGAAAGGAGGAAGAGGAGGAGAACGTAGGAATAAAGAGGAGATGCTGTCTGACGGAATGGCAAGAAAGGAGAAGTATTTGGAAGATTAGGTAGAAAGAAAATGTTGAAGAGATGAGAAGAATGAGAAATACTGGCTGGTGTAATGAATAAGGAAGAGAAGAGAAGCATATGGGAAGACTAGCAGAGAGAGAGAGAGAGAGAGAGAATGAACAAAAAGCTTTAATAGGAGAAGAGATGCAAGCGATGATATGTGGTGTCTTGTGTGGAAGTAAGACAGAGAAAGAGAGGGCTTTGAGGAGATGAAAGGAAGTGTGATGAGGAGGAAATAATGAGAGAGAGAGAGAGAGAGAGAGAGAGAGAGATAAGTGACGATACAAAAGATAAAAGGTAAGAGAGTAGAAGATACGAGGAGAGGAAGAAGAAGAGAGAGAGAAAGAGGAAATGACAGAACAGTCAGGCAGACAGGAGGCAGTGTTTGGCGTAAAAATGAGGTGTGCTTATGGGTAATGATGGGGTAAATGGTGCGTGGGGTGAAGATGGCAAGGAATGGGTGATGGACGTTGATGGCTCCATTTGTTGGCAGAGGAAAAAAATGAGAAGATGGGGAAGGGAGTTAGGATGGTACAGAACAGGGATGATATGGAAGATAATAGGTAAGGAGAACAAGCCGATCCTAACACCATTGTCCACTACTGCTAGATTTTCTTTTGTTTCACTGTCATTTGTTTCTCGTAGCCCCATATGACTTTACGTTTTTACAGTGATTGTGTGTGTGTGTGTGTGTGTGTGTGTGTGTGTGTGTGTGTGTGTGTGTGCTTAGTACGAACGCACATTAAATAAACTACCGGTACCGTATTACGCGTATAAACATGTGGCTATACACTTCTTTGTACGCACATCACTCTCTGAACACAGACACATAAAAGACACACCCCCATCCCCCTCTGTTTATCTCTCCTGGTCCGATAAGCCACTCACTGCCTCTCGGATTAAAGGATTATCTTATGTAAAGCGGCAAAGGGCTGAGCGAGGGCCTGCTGGAGGGGCATGGGAGGCCGGGGGTGTGGCGGTCAAGATGAAGGAACAGTGGCCCTCTGTGTGTGTGTGTGTGTGTGTGTGTGTGTGTGTGTTGGGTGGGGGGTGGGGGCTCGCCTGTGTGTTGGAGTGGTGGTCGGCCGGTGTTTCAGTTTTGTGTCGGCGCGCTGTCCGTTTTAACACTGCTCGAGTAGCGGGGGTGAGGGGTGGGGGAGATGATAAAGCCGGTGGGACAGTGCGGTTCAGGGATGCTTGTGTAAAAGTGATGACAACCTTATTTATTTTTTTTATTCATTTTTAGTTTTCACTGGGGTCCACCGATAATAAGATGTCTTTGACCTGTAATACTGCTAATGAAGAGCGTCAACATCCAACCATGCCTTGCTGATGCAAGAATGATGCGCGGGCACAAGGGGATAGACCGACTAATCGTTATCACGCTTGAGTTTCCAAACACTGAGGTTCACTCACCACAATATGCATTAGGCTACACTTGGCACATGACTTCAACCATTTGTGTTGTTCTTTGTACAAGGTTGTGGCAAGGATGGAGAACTGGACGAGAGGAAAGTGGGTAAGAAAAGGGGAGAGCTGGGCCCTTGGGTGCCGGGCTATGTGAAGAAGAGGGGGGGGAGTGGAGGGGGGGGAGGGAATGCATCCTTTGATGTCGCGTTCCTCTTCACATTTTTGGCGAGTACTTGTGTAGTCGCCGCGCTTTGTTACAGTACCGACAGGTGTTCCAAACATTTTCCGATTGCTTTGTTCAACACTTTTCGTCTGTCAGTCTTCAGATCCGATCTGCTGAATGCCAGAGACAAAAGTTTAACGGTTGCCTAAATGAAAGCTGGCGCTTAGAATGATAAAAGGGAGTAGTGTTGGGTTAAGTACAGGAGCGTGATGGCATTTTTGTATGGACTGTGAGAGTAGGCAGTGAGACAACAACTAGATAGATTCAGTTCCGAAGTCTCTTAAAACAAATTTTTTCGACATTTTTAACGCATTCTGCTTTTTCCTTTTGTTACTATCATACTGGACCTTGGAGGAATCACTATTTAAAAGAGTACGACAATCTCAAGTAATCCGTTTTGTACGTACATTGATGTATTAGCGCAAATAATACTTGCTACCCCCAGACAGTTTTTATACGTATGCCTAGGGAAAGTCCCTCGAAGTAAATAGCTTAGTGTAGATATCGTAGTAAGTTTTGATGTGTAAAAATTGATCCCGTTGCAAAAGATATCAAAATCGGCATCACACTACAAAAAGTAATTAACTGATACTCTCCTTTGCCCTCTAATACAACGGTTTAGAGGATTAGTGTGGCTTGGTGGAATTTAGTATGAGTATTGCGGCGGTGGGTGGGTGGCTTTTCATTTGATATTCCATGATTGTGTTAATTCATTTTTTTTTCCTTCGTCTGTAGATCCATTCATTTATCAGTTAATTCATCGTTATTTACTTGATCATCCATCCATCCTGTTGTATGTTAGTTGATTTATAGACCAGCACGTGCGCGCGCGCGCGCACACACACACGCACACACACACACACACACACACACACACACACACACACACACACACACACACACACACACACACACACACGGAGGGGAGGGAGCGTATATATATATATATATATATATATATATATATATATATATATATATATATATATATATATATATATACACACACACACACACACACACACACGAGAGAGAGAGAGAGAGAGAGAGAGAGAGAGAGAGAGAGAGAGAGAGAGAGAGAGAGAGAGAGAGAGAGGGGGGGCTTCTCCACAGTTCACAAAGTCCACCGCAAAATCCCTTCCACCTCCCCGCCTCTCCACATAAGCTCATTCCCCACCCCTCCTGCCACCGCACACAGGCACCGAACTCCACCACAACACCGTCCATAGCCCACCACAATTCACAGGGTCTAACCATAAGTCAACTAGTGCACAGCAATAATTTCACCAATCCACAGCAACCCCACCATTCCACTTCCACCCAAGTTCATCTGTTTAACTACGCAGTTGCCTTCCACCTTTCTGTCACTTCATTCCGTCATTCTGCCACCTCAGCTCCACCTCGTCTACCACAGTTCACAAAAATCACAGAATGCCATCCCTCGTCCTGAAGTGATCTCATTTTTCCCCTCTCCAACCCTCAACTCACTTTCTTAATACAGTTCAGTTTCTCCTCCCCCTTCCCTGCACACACAGCTGCATCTGCCCCCCACCCCCGCCACACACCCTATTCTTCACACTCCCATTAATCCTTCCTTATCACCACCCATCCTTTCCTCTAACTCCCTTCCTCCCCACCTCCCTTCCAACACACAGTCTCACCCTCCTACATTTCCTAACCCCACTTAACCCCATCTCCCTGCTCAACTTCCCTCTCGCCACACCCAGTCCCAATCTCCCTCGAATCTCCCTTCTCCCCACACACTTCTATCTCTCCGTCCTTCCTTCCACCACTCTTTCTCCCCTCACCCCCTTTCCACACAGTCGCGTCTTCCTCCCTCCTGTGTCCTTCTTCCCATTTATCGTTCCCTCACCAAGGCCCCCCTACCCTTTTCTCGCTTCCCTCTCTCCAGACATCTCATCTCCCACTCCACGTTCCTCACTCTTCCCTCTCTCACCGCAACTCGATTCTACACAGTCCCATACCCCGCCCCATCTCTCCTCCTCTCCCTTTCTGCACACAGTCCCATCTCCACATTCCCTCCTCCCCCCTTTATGCACAATCCCATTCTCCACTCCCTCTCCCCCCTGTCTCCACACAGTCTTATCCTTCATTCCACCTCCCCCTTCTCGTTTCCCTCCACACAGTTCAATCCCTCGACCCCTCTCCACTCCACCACTCCGCCACCCTGCAATCCGCCATCTTCCTCCGCCTCTTCCCCACTAATTACTTTGATGTGCACGGCAAGTTGGCTCATTAAAGAAAATAATGAGATCCACCGCATCAGCAAATTGACTCCCGATAGTTAATTACAGATAACCTTGGTGGAGTGGCTTAGGAAACGATGGACGCCCCTCTTGTCTCTCTTCATCCCTCTCATTGTCTCCTTTTCTCTTACCTCTCTCTCTCTCTCTCTCTCTCTCTCTCTCTCTCTCTCTCTCTCTCTCTCTCTCTCTCTCTCTCTCCATTCGTTTTGCCAAGGTAATCCTTTTTTTGTATTTCCTCTGTGATACAAATTCTTTCTCTTTTATTTTTTCTCTCACTTTCTGTTTTTCCAAATTCATCCTTCGTCTGTCCTGTTTTTCTCAAATTTTATTGTCCGTTTTTTCCTCTACATACGATATTTTCTTACAGTTACAATTCCTTTTTTTAATTCCATCGTTTTTTCTTGCCCACTCTATTAGAATTTCTCTCTTCTGTTTTGTTTTTGTTTTGGCACCGTGAATTTTGAAGGCTTGAACGATGAGTGGCTGGAGGTATGGCCCATTTATTTTTGCTCGACATTCCGATGATTGCCCTCCTATCTCTGTTTCCCTTTTTTCATTGTCTGAATTTTGCCCATACACCTCATTCGTGATCCCCAGAAATAGGGTTCGGATGGTGATGATGATGATGATGATGATTGTGTGTGTGTGTGTGTGTGTGTGTGTGTGTGTGTGTGTGTGTGTGTGTGTGTGTGTGTGTGTGGACATTTTCATGGGAACTTTTGTCTTACTGGGGTCTGTGTTTTTGTTTTCTTGTTTCCTCTTCTGTGTTCTGTTTGTGCTTTTGAGCTTAGGTAAAACTCTGCTATCACCAACCCCAGACGGTGCAATTTTCCTATGATTTCCCTACTCTTCCATTGCAGGTGTTACTCCTCCATTGCAGGTGTTACTCCTCCATTGCAGGTGTTACTCCTCCATTGCAGCTGTTACTCTTCCATTGCCGCTGTACTCTTCCATTACAGCTGTTACTCTTTCATTGCAGCTCTGACTCTACTTTGCAGCATCCACTCATACCGGCATCCCCTCAGCACTGTAATCTGCGGCAAGAAGCGTATATGGCTCTTAGCTATAACCTTCCTTTGTCACAGCCACTCCCCTTCCAAGCGTTTTCTCTCTCTCTCTCTCTCTCTCTCTCTCTCTCAGGCATGCTGTGTGTTTGTTTGGCTATAGCTCTATATATCAGTCGATCTGTCGTTTGTTTGTTTGGTGCACTCCTTGATTACACTTCCATTTCTACTCTGGATACCACTCCCATTCCATCTTTCACCTAAAAGTCCATATAGCTGTCACTCTTAACCTTTCGTTACAGCCACTTCCCGCTCATGTTTTTCTTGCTTTTTTATACGAGTATATATATATATATATATATATATATATATATATATATATATATATATATATATATATATATACACACACACTCACACAGGTATACCTCGTCCCCCATCTGCACTGCATCATCTGAAAAACAAGCACAAACACCTCCCACTTTAATTTATCGCAATCACTTCCCATTCAAGTGTTATCACCATCCTCATTCTCCTAAATGCCTGTTTTTATTATTTCACTGTCACAATTTTGCTTCCACTGCTAAACTTCCTCTTTTCCCCCTTTTACTGCACAGTTTCGTTACAACAGCTGCCCCTTCCAAATGTTCTTGCTTCACATCTCTCCTTTATGCCTGTTTTTTATTCATCTCTGGATCTTCCGCTCTTAGTCTCCCATCAACACTGCAGCATCTACAAAAGATATGTATACAGCTCCCACCTCATTTCGTCACAACAGCTCCCCAACAGGTGTTCTCGCTTCCACTTCACTCAGCAGCATTCCATCCATACACGCACTGAACAGCCACGGTGACGCCACACAGCTTTGTTTCAGTCCAACATTCAAGTCGAAGCTCTCACTCAGCGCACCATCCAACTTCTCAAATGTTTTATGCTTCGTCATACATTCGCGATACTTTGTGCATAGCGAACAGGCAGCGACCGAATAAGTCCCAGCCTAGGCATGGCCATAACTTATGCTTTAGAAAGTGTTGCTCCTCTTCCCTCACTTGTGAATTCGAAAAGCAGCACGAAACATTTTGATGTATGAGCTCCCGTATGTTGTAAATATAGATTTTGTCCTCGGATGTGATCATGAAAGTAAAAAAAAAAAAAGTCGCTGCATGACAGTATTGTGATAGCCTACCAAGTCTAAGGAATGGAAGTGAAGCTTAGGCCATGTTGGAAGGACACAGTTCAATAGTGAGAGTAGTGGAATTGAGTTATTTTAGAGTATCATTTGGAGTTACATGGAGAGACAGACTGACAAATGAGGAAGTGAAGGAGCTCTGAGGTGTGGATGTGTATGTGTTAGAAAGCGTTAGGAGAAGTGCATTGAGGTGGTTTGGCCATGTGGAGAGCGGAGACTAATGAAGAGAGTGTTTGCGAGTGAAGCGGAGGGGGAGAGAGGGAGGGGGAGCCCGAGGATGAGATGGAGGGATGGAGTGGAGAGGTATATGAGAGATGTGAGCTGGGAGCAAGGCAGTTTTACATAGGAGAGGGTGACATGGAGGCGATTTGTTTGTGGCTACCCCTTACGGGATTGAGGCTTCTGGCAATAGATAGATAGACTGATTTTTTTTTTAGTTCTCGAGATTACTTAGCACTACGCAGCAAAGATGGGTATATTGTCTTAGGTGCCAGCATAGTGTGTGTCTGAGAATTATACTTTTTCTGATATCCACCAGACCCAAAGGACACGATAGTTTTTTTTTTCTTTTTTTTTTGCTTTGTTTTGTTTTGTGTGATATTGCACCATACGTCCTTCTCATATTAGCTCTTCTCCAGTATTCCATCTTTCTTCCATGTCGCTCTTTCTGCTTGTTATCGAAACTTCTCTTCCCACTTTTTTTCTTTCCTGACCACTTTTTTTTCGCTTCCTCATGACCCCCACACCTGCCTCCACCTAACTTTTACCTGCTTCCTCATCAGTTCGCCTTTTGTCTTCCTCCTCATCAGCCTTTTTATGAGGGAGTTTTATTTCCTTTTCTTAAAATTTGATGTCCAGTTTCAGAGTTGCAAACACGATTTTTTCTATTTAAGTTTCTTTTCTCTCGTCATTTATATAGGTTTTATGTTATATTGTTCTTAGGTTTGCATATCATCTTCCTCGCTACACACCTACGTTTCGAACTGTATTTCTCTATATTTGTCTGTCTGTCTGTCAGTGTCTGCCATTGTTTTCCAGATATATTTGTACGCAGTACTTATCAAAACAAACAAACAAACACACACACACACACACACACACACACACACACACACACACACACACACACACACACACACACACACACACACACACACACACAGTGACCTCGCCCAGTAATCCACATACATAATCTCCCGCTAACAACATTCCCACAAACTTGCCAACTTCCCTGCCTGCCATCCTGCCTGCCTTCCGACCCATTTACCTACCCCGTGTTGTCCACCAGTTTAATTGCCAACCTGCCTACCTACTTACCTACTTACCTGCCTACCTGCCTACCTGCCTACCTACCTACCTACCTGCCGACTTACTTATTTAGTTATCAGCTTCCTCACTTACCTACCTACTTAACCTCTACTTACTTACATACCTGCTTTCCTGTTTTGATAGTATGACATTACCCACTTAACCTACCTGTTTATCGACCTGCCTGCCTACCTACTTACCTAACTCTCTATGACCTGTCGACCTACGTACATACTTTACTTCCTGATGTTTCATCACCTACCAACAGCTCTACCGTCCTACCCACATACCTACCAGTCAACCAACAGCTACCCCACTCACTTATCCAGCCAGAGTGCATACCGTCTTACCTACCACCCAGCCTACGTGGTTACCTGCCTGCCTATTACCTATTTACTTGCCTGCCGACCTACTTACCTGCCTGCCTAAATACGTGCGCACCAACTTACCTACTTACCTACCGACCTACCTGCTCCCCACTGCTTATGACGCCGCAATGGGGTTCATCTCGTATAATGGTTAATTTCAGGGCTGAATATGGAGGGGAGGAGGGGTTGTTAGGGGGCCAGATGGTGTGGAGAGAGAGAGAGAGAGAGAGAGAGTGGCCTTGATAAAAGTAAGAGAAATGGGAAAAGACGAGAAAATCTAGACCATAAAACACAATCTCACACACTGGAAGATGCTCACAGGAATCTTAAGTAAAAACAAAGAAAGAAAAGAAAACAATACGCGATTCTGACTGAGAGGATATATAGAAAGAATATCAGGAGAATCTAGTGAACAGCAGGAAGATTAAGGCGATAAGGAAAGAGATTGTAAGTAGCCAACTATTTTAAGAATTAGAATGAATATTAGATTACATGTAACAAGAGAAAGAATTAGATGTAAATAGAAAAATGAGTGGAAAGAAATAATTTACTAAAAAACAGAAGTGTAAGAAAACTAGAGAGCTAATAAGATTCAGAGTCAAGGAAAAAAAGGAAGAGATAAAAGAATGGGAGGCTCTAAGTACTAACTAAGATTAAGACAGAAAATTATCAATGCGGGTAATCAGATCGAAAGTGAGTTACTGTAAAATAACAGTATAAATAAACTGACTAAAAGAGGTTTTAGGTAACAACTGAAAACACATGAAATTAGGAGTGTCTATGTAATGGTAGAAATTTATCCTACTGGGCAGTTTTTTTTTCTTCAACAAGATGAACAGAGAAAGAAAAAATAAAACAAAATGAAGAATAAATCCATACACCAGATTACAGGTGTCCTCCATTCATACAAAGTCTGTAACTGTTGGACTCGAACTGCCGTACGTTGAATTTTGGGGGGAAAACACTCGGGAGAAGCGAGTTCCAGAGATGCAGTTTGGGGAATAAAAGAATTCTGATAGGCTTAAGTTCTGCAATATGGCAGTGTGACAGTCGGGTTATGAGCGCTACCAGCTGCCCGTGTTGCGCGGGGGAAGGCGTGGAGGGGTGACACAATGGATGCAGCTTCGTCTGAGCATTTGCTGTAAAAGGATCTACAAAATAATGCAAGGGAGGCAACATTCATTCTTACTTGTAGGTGAGATAGTTCATTTGTAATTACAGGATTATTAATGATTCAGACAGCATAGTCCATTATACTAATTGGTCTACTAACTGCCCAGTCTCGATAACAAAACACATTCATACCGTACGTAAAGCATTGGAAGCAATCGATAAAGTATGACACACTGAATCCAATAATCCAGTGTGTTCTCAGGTTAACTTTCAGTACCAGAAGTTATCACACACACACACACACACACACACACACACACACACACACACACACACACACACACACACACACACACACACACACACACACACACACACACACACACACACACTATGCGAATACCTTAAATAGTGGGATGGTTTTTCGTGTGTGTGTGTGTGTGTGTGTGTAGCAGGCAGTAGCGGGATAAATTATTTGTTTGTGCATTAAGGCGAACTTTTTAATTAATCCTCCAATTCCCGAAGTTCTATCATGCAAAATGGAAAAAGTTTTAAATGAGATTGTTTCGTATTAATTAAAGCTCACTCCCTCGTCCTCTGAGGGGTATTATTATTTTTTTCTTTTTTCCGGTGTTAACATTTGTCTATTGAATTTAATTTGGCCCCCGTCGTAGCCGTGCTGGTAAAAGTTATAATTACCACAATCTCTAACGCGGCTGATTATGCGTAAAATAATTAGTGTCTTTTTTTTTTCCCCCCCGGCTCCTGGTGGACAGGTGGTTAGAGTGTCGGCCTTGCAATAATTTGAGCGCCAATGAACACCTGGAAGTTTAACCATCGAGTATTGCCATCAGTAAAGGAAATAGACTGCTCAGCGTCCCTTAAATGTACTGGACTATAGTATATGAGCCTCGGGTTCCTACAACTCGAAGCGGATAATTTAGGATTGGCTCTTACTGATTTTTATTTCCCGGCGACCACCGACAGGCAAGACAACAATGAATATCCAGGACGGGATGTTTGAGTATCCCCACCATCATAGCATACGAGGCTTGGATTTTGGGAGCACGAAAGGGATGGATATCAAGAGTCGTAATTTAAGTGACTGAAGATTTCGTAACTCCTCTTTCTTAGCGATATATTTTGTTCACTATACCTCAGTATCCTCTTAAAGGTTATTAATGTAAACTGTGTCGACATTAAACCAATATAAATGACGTTCAAGAGATTATTATAATGAAAAGTAAATTGTTAAGAAAGACTTGTTACAAAAACTCCTCACGCTCTTGGAATACGACGACTCTCATTTATTCTACTTCGTCAGGGCTGGAGCTGGTGCTAAAGATATATATAAAAAATCCAAATAAAAAGGTATCATCAGAGGTAGGTGAAGTGAAGGGGGGTCACTAGGCAACTGAGGAGTTACTAAGTAAGGATGGGGAGGGATTGGGAGCTAAGAGGGGTAGGGTGAGATTTTGGGAGTTCAGAATGGGGAAAGTGGTGTTTGGTTTGGTCTGAAGAGAATTTGAGAGTGGGATGGGTAGAGTGCAGCTTGATTTGCTATATGTCTTTATGATAAGAGATAGATGAAGTGGGATATGGGGAGTGATTGAGAGGGTAGGGTTGGGAGAGACTAGAGAATAGGGGAAAGAGTTTGGGATGGGATATATGATCAGGGGTAGGGGAAGTGGAGGAAGGGAGTGATTGGGAGTTGATAGGGAGGAATGAGGAGTGCCTGGAGAACTAAGAGAAAAAGTTGGAGAGCAGGATGGGGGTGTGGGGTGATTTAACGTCAAGGATGACAAGAGAGAGAAAGGGGGGAGGGAGGGAGGGATCATAATAGAGTGAGACAGAGGAGAGTCAAAGGTCAGCACATGGCAGGAGGGGATAAAACAGAATAAAAAGTGAAGTGACGGTGGGCGGAAAGGAGGTACAGAGAGACAGGGGGTGCGGGAGGCAGGGGAAGAGTCAGAGATTTGAATAAGGCAGCAAGATCAAGTCAGGGGAAGGGTAGTGTTAGGGTAGAAATCCGGTGGAGAGGGTAAAGTTTTGAAAGGGAATGCAAGGTATTTGACAGGGGAACAGGGCTTTTAACAGAGGAGGCAGAGTTTACTGGAGGCAAGGCTTTTGTCAGGAGAAGCAGGGTTATTGACGGGATGGATGAGCGTGTATGACAAAGGAAACAGAGACCTGACAGGCGAGGGAGAGTGTAAGACAGTGGGAGCAAGGCTTTGGTTGGATCTGGAGGGCTTTTGACAGCAGACTCATTTTTTTTTTTTTTTTTTTTTTTTTTTTTTTTTTGACAGGAGGAGGCAGAATTTTGAGAGGATGAGGCAAGGATTTAAATAAGGAAAGGGTATCAGATCAGGGTAAGAACTGTGCAAAGATGATAAATGGCAGAAGTCGGGTTTGACGGAGCAGAGGCAGGGTTCATGGCAGAGAAGAGAAGAGGGAAAGGTCGGGAAAGATCAAGTCAGGGAGAGGTAGGGATAGGACACGGAGAGGCAGAAATGTCAGAGATCAAAGCACCGCAGAGAAAGAAAAATATCAAAGCGAGAAAGATGTAGACGAGACATGGCGAGAGGCAGGGGGGTAGAGGAGACAAAGGGAGCAGGGGTAGGCAAGGTCACAGCAGGGGTATGCAAGGGAAAGATAAGGCAGGGTCAGGTTAAGTCAGGATAGACCAAGTGGACTCGTGTCAGGTCAGGTTAGCGTAACACCCCGACCCTCATTTTCTGTTCAATAAAGATAATGATATTTCGAATGACCTGATCTGAGGGGGAGGAAATGGGAGGTCAACTTTTTTTTTTTTTCCCCACCAACACCCCTCTCCGCTTCCCCACTCTCCCTCCATTCCTTCCCTCACTCAATCTGCTCCAGTTTCCCCGCACCCCTGTCATTTCTCTATTCTCCCCTCTCCCCTCAGGCCTCTTTACCCCTCCCCAACTCATCTGTTTCCTCTCCCTCATGTCTCTTTCTCCCCTTCCTCAGTTTTCTTTCATCATTCCCCCCTCTCTTCTTACTCCTAACTGTCCCTCCCTCACTCATTTCCCCTCTTCTTTCTCTTACCTCTCTTATCCCCATTCTCACTCCTCTTTCCCACAAATGCATAACGCCCATTAGTTCTTTTATTATTTCCTCACACCTCATTTTTTTATTATCAGTCCTCTCACTCTCCCTTCTTTTCCTATTTTTCTTTTCTCCCCCGTTGCTTCCCCATTCTTTTCCTTCAAGCTTCCTTTCCTTCCATATTTGTTTTTCCCCTCATTTTTTTCCCCTCTCCGATAAATTTCTGTCTTCTTATCCTAATTTATTTCTCCAATCTTCTTCCACTTCTTTCCATTTCACTTATTTTTCCTTATCTTCCCGATCCAAGCCCAGCCATTTATTTTTAGATCCGGGTGCATCTCTTGGAGCGTCCTAGTCCGTCTGTTCTTCACCAACATTTCTCGACACAAGGTGCCTCACTTGCATAGATTGTAACAACCGAAGCCTTCAATCGCTGTTATATACCTAGAACTTTGCTCGGGTTCATTGCCTTTCTTCATTCATTGTACCTTCTGCATCAACCCTATCCAGCTCCCCATCTTCCTCAGCTTCTTCCTCTATTTCTCTCTCCTCTCATTACAACCCCACTTTTTTCCCTGCCATCTTTACCTTTCTCAGTCTTCATTTCCTCCCCTTATCCTCTCCTACCTCTTTCTCTCTTCCCAATTCTTTCCCTGTCCCTCCCCTCATCTCTCCATCCTTGCCATCCTCCTCCTCATTCTCCCTTCACTCTTCCTTTCCTTCTCACTCTCTTCTCAGTCCTCTACCACATTTCCTGACCTCCATTCCTCTTTCCCTTCCTATCTTCTTGCTTGTCCTCCACCACGTTTCCACCCCTCTTCCCTTCCCACGTTTCCTCCTCCATTGTGGGAAGATTCACAGTCATCCTTGACATTATAACCCTTCACCTCCCCTCAATCGCAGGACTCAGCCATTTTGACCCCTCCCCCTCTCGCCCCTTCCCTGTACTCCTCCCTCTGTCCCCTTTCCCCTTCCCCCCCCCTCACTCCCCCACTTCACCAGGACGGTTCCAATTTCCCCTATAATTGCTTTTGGCCTTTTTGTTACCTAACCTTTTTTACCCCCCACACATGTGAACGTGGTGGAATGGAAGTCGGCTTTAGGGGTGGTTTTCATGTGAATTTATGGGGTTCGATTGGGAGAGGTGTGTGGATTGGTTGGATACGTGTAGTGGACGAGAGTGGTATGTGGATGAGGTCAGTGGGTAGGTAGTGGATAGAGGAGTTTATGGGGTTCGATTCGGTGTGGTTTGTGGTTGGTTGGGTTTCAGGTTTGTGGATATAATTGGATGGGAATGGGTGGTAGTGGTCTGTGGTGTTCGAATGGATGGAACCTGTGGGTTGGATGGGTCGAGAGTAGGTAGGCAGGAAGCTAGAAGAGGTTTGTAGATGAGTGGGTATAGGTGGATATCTGGGAGTTGGTGTGTGCCTGGAGGTGGTTGAGTAGGTGGGATGTCTGTTGGTGGGAGGATGAATGTGCTCTGGATGTATGGGAAAAAAGCTGGAAAGATGAGGTGCGATGGATGAATAAAGACTCAGGAAAGATGGTGGGAGAGGGATATTAAGTGGAAGTAAATCTGAGAAAGTGGATGAGGTAAGATCTGAGTTGCTTAAAGCGTGTAGGGGTGTGTAGAAAATTTGTGGATAGGAGAGGGAGAGGGAGAAAGTGAGATGAGGGTAAAATGAGAAGTGATTTAATAGGTCCTTATTTTTTTTTCAAATTGGAGCGGTCTGATGTAGCTTCAGCAATCTCATTACAAAACATCGACTGCAGGAAAGCAAAAATAAAGAAAAAACTACATAATTTCTGTGCACAGATAGAAGCAAGGATATGTGTTTGGACAAAACAGACGAGGTTAGGCCAATGGCAGCCATTTACGTATATTTTGTAGTTTTATATGGGGATTTTTACTTATTTCAGGCTGCAGTTTTATTCACATTTTTCCAAACCTCACTTTTATTTTTTTTTCGTTTTACAGTTTATCCTATTTTCATTAATGCATGTCCATTTTGTTCCCTGTTTACAAACTTTCTCTTATGCCTTTGCATGTTTTCATTCGTTTACATTTTGTTGCTCGTTTGTAAATTTTCTCTTCTTGCTGAATTGTTGGTAGTAACGACCCATTGGCGCCGTGGCAGCAGTGTCCGTCCCCCGGGGTGGTTGCTGCCCCGGCTGCTGCAAATGGAGCAACCAAGGCCGTCTCTTTCACTATTACAGTATATTATATTTTTTAGCACACACACACACACACACACACACACACACACACACACACACACACACACACACACACACACACACACACACACACACACACACACACACACACACACACACACACACACACACACACACACACACACACACACACACACACACACACACACACACACACACACACACACACACACACACACACACACACACACACACACACACACACACACACACACACACACACACACACACACACACACACACACACACACACACACACACACACACACACACACACACACACACACACACACACACACACACACACACACACACACACACACACACACACACACACACACACACACACACACACACACACACACACACACACACACACACACACACACACACACACACACACACACACACACACACACACACACACACACACACACACACACACACACACACACACACACACACACACACACACACACACACACACACACACACACACACACACACACACACACACACACACACACACACACACACACACACACACACACACACACACACACACACACACACACACACACACACACACACACACACACACACACACACACACACACACACACACACACACACACACACACACACACACACACACACACACACACACACACACACACACACACACACACACACACACACACACACACACACACACACACACACACACACACACACACACACACACACACACAGGCTTTTCTAGTGTCGTCCCAGCCCTTGCCTCAAACCTTACTGAACTCCTTACTCACCATCGTCTCATCAATCTCTACCCCAGTCATTTCCTCAGCCCCTCCCCTTTAACCCCTCAATCAAATATTTTCCCAAACTCACCCAACCCTGTCCCCAACCCTCTCAGTCTCACTCCCCAAAGCAGGAAGAAGCAGCCTAGTAATGAAATGAGAAAAGTTGGTTATTCGTATTAATAGGATGTCGAGAGAGAGAGAGAGAGAGAGAGAGAGAGAGAGAGAGAGAGAGAGGTGGAAAATAAAGGCAAGGGGAAGTGAACGGATTAGGAAGGGAGCAGAATAGAAAGCCAAAGGAAGAAAATGGGTACATAAGAAATAAGGAAAAGAGAAAATTAGAGAGGAGAAAGAGAGAAGTAATAGATAATATTAACGTTAAAAGATTAACGAATGCAGAAAGGAAGGATGGAAAGAGGGCAGAGGAAAGAAATCATTAGTGAAAGAAACATTATAAAGTAAATAGAGAGAATATGCAAGCAGAATGTAAAAATTTGACGGTCAGAAAAGAGAGAGAGAGAGAGAAGAGAGAGAGGGAGAGAGAGAGATGGAGGAAGGCAGAAAACAGTGAAGGAGAGAAACTGGCAGTAAAGGGAGAAAAACAGGGTAATGAACGAAGGATAATAAACGAGAGAGAGAGAGAGAGAGAGAGAGAGAGAGAGAGCGCACCAGGAAACTTGTGGGAAAGGAAGCCAAAGAAAAGTAAATTAGTGACTGAGGGGAGAGGAACAGGAAACAAAACTAGAAAAGAAGTAAGAAGGCGTAAAGAGAGGGGAGGAAAGTATAAGAATGTGGAGGAGGAAATCGAATAAAAGAAGTATATTATGAGGAAGAGAAAAAGAGAAAAGAGAAAGTGGCGAGAGAAGGGAGAGAGTTAATGGAAGGAAGGAGGAAAGAAAATTGAAAAGAATGGGGGAAGACGTAAGACGGTGAATTATGGAGGGTAGGAGGAAGGTCGAGAGAGAGAAAAAAAAAGGAAGGTCCGGGAAAGAAAAATAGGATGGCGAAAGAGACGGAAGTTGCAAGATGAGGTAAAAGGAAGGAAGGAAGGACGGTAGGTACAGAAGGATGGAAAGAAGGAAAAAAGTTAATATAGAGAAACCAAGAGAGAAGAAGGAAGAAAGGAAGGAAGGAAGGACGGTAGGGACAGAAGGATGGAAAGAAGGAAAAAAGTTAATATAGAGAAATCAAGAAAGGAAGGAAGGAGACAGAGAATTAAGGAAGATTGGTGGAGATAAAGGGTTAAAAGTGGAAATTCAGAAGCCACGGGAGAAGAAGAATGAAAGGAATGAGGTCGAAGGAGAAAAAGGACGGAGAAACAGAAGAAAGTTGAGGTGAAGTAAGCCAGGCCATGGAAGAACGCTGGAAAGAAGGATGGGATAGAGGAAAGAATGAAAGGTGAAAAGAATTAAAAAGACGAAGCTACATAAAGAAAGAAAGATAAGGAAAGAATTAAAGAAAAGTGAGAGAGAGAGAGAGAGAGAGAGAGAGAGAGAGAGAGAGAGAGAGAGCAAACCAGGAAGACGGGAGGGAGTGAAGGATTCGAGTCGGGGTGCGGTACAAAGTTTAAGTTTATTTTTTATCCTTTTTACCATATCAAGCCACGTCTGACTGAATACAATCCTTTGCCGGTAATAGTCATAAATTCTGATATCCCATGTCTTGATGGGCTTATCAGAAACTATTATAAACCTTTGGAGGATGGGGAGCTATTTGGAGAATGTATAAAATCCTTTGGTGGTAACAGTGATAAATAATATCAGGTATGTAACGTCGTGCAAGAGTAGAGCCCACCTGACCGTAATGTAATAAGGCCTTTAAGCGGGGGATTCGCATGCAGGGGCCGTAATTGCATGCAGATGTTGATTGTCTGCCCATTTTGCACTGCCTCTAAATTTTCCCTCATAAGGCCATTGCAGCGGGAGCCTTTTTTAATGTATTTTTTTTGCCTGCCGAAAGGTTATGTAGTATTGTAGTCTCTCTGTAATCTCTCTCTAATTTTGTATGCAGATGGTCTCTCATAAAACACATCCGCTGAGATATAGTCGAGTGGTTTTGTGTTTTTATTGGCTCTGCTTTGCTCCTGGGTATATATTCTGCTTTTTAATGCCGTACGCCCCAGCACCATAAATTTTGTTTTTATTTGTATCTCTTTTAGAATGCATTGTTTTGTGTGTATACACAGTACGTTGATAACTAACAAACCTTGACCTGTAATGCTGGTGGTTATACTAATATTAACTCTCTTTTCTTTTGTATGTGAATTTTCAGATTTTTCATATTTAATGAACACCAAAGCAACTGATATATATATATATATATATATATATATATATATATATATATATATATATGAGAGAGAGTTTTGGTACTCAACAGCTTTCAAAATATACGTTTTAGTGGCATTGCGCTGCTCTGTGGATGTTTAAATAACTTAACCTGACATAACTCGCTGATATCTTTAGCTACCGTATTTTTGTTGATGCTGCGTTACTGTGCATGTGTTTTTTAATAGTATATGTGTTGCATGATATGTAAATACTATTATCCAACTGTGAGATGTGTGCGTATTGTTGGTATTGTATTGTTGTGCATGTGAAGTTTTTAAAGTTAATATATAGTTTGATAATTATGTGACACAGCTCTCTGACTCTGATATCTGTGTATTTAACGATAATTGGAAGTGCATTTTAATAGCTGACGTGCAGTTAGTGGTGGAAACACCTCCCTGACTGATTTTTGTTATTGGTATTCTGCTGCTATATGTGTGTATTTTGATGATGTTTGTACTGATATTTGATATATTCCTAACTTCGATATTTGTTCATTTATTGGGGCTGCATTGTTCTCTTTGAGTAAATATATATAGATATTTGATACACCCCTTTCTCATTCATGTTGAAATTATTATCGGCTGTGCAGTGCTCTGTATGTGTAATTTGATATTTGATGTGTATTTTGATATGTAAGAGACCTCCCAAACCTACATATCGTTAGTGTATTAGAGCTAATTTGCTTATATATGTAATTTGATGTTATTACACATCATCGTACATTTGTGTTTTTAGATGCTGGAAGGTTTCTAGAATCGAACCAGTCAGTCACACCCTAAGGATTTTTACACAATTGGAGCTTCACCATCGAACCACTTCAGCTACCTGATGATTTTCACACGCAAGGTGCATTTAGTGAAGCCCCGTATGTTGCTTCATTTGTGCCCAAAGAATTTTCATAGGCAAGGTGCGTCACTCCAGGAAAGTTCCGTTTGGTTCCGCAGTTTGTAGTCCTTGTTATCAGTACTTCAATATATATATATATATATATATATATATATATATATATATATATATATATATATATATAAGCTTGTAAATCTTTTCAAAAGTCTGTGACATTCCATTTACTGTCAAAATCGGGCAGTAATAAGGGATGAAGCATCACACATATATGTACCAATTCGAGCAGCTTTGACAACACAAAATCCTCTCCGAATCGTTTCGTGTTGTGAGATTTTTTTTTTTTTTTTAATCCTTCAGTGAGATCCCGTCCATTCTCGATTGGTAAGGATTGAGGGAGATTCAGTCAGAAGGTTATATTTTTAAAGGTATCCGACTACAATTCTGCAAAGACAAATATCACCGTTATCAAAACTTGACAAATACATCGGTTCCAGGGTGAGGGATGGTTAAGAAATCAGACATCAGCAGCGAAAGTGTTGAATATAGACTCATTTATTTTTATTTTTGCATGGTTGTTTGCTCTGTATTTCGATATCTGTTATTTGAATAGCCAATAAACCTCCCTAACTTGGATTCCTGTATTTTCATCGGCACTGCTTTGCTCCACATGTATGTTTTGATATTTGGATGCAGCTCGCCACGCCGACTTAGATTTTTGGAAAAACATTCGAAACTGGTAGCAATCTGCAGCCATTACACGCGCCGGGTCAGAGTAATATGGCTTTTAGAACCAACGATATGTTTTTAGTTAAAGTCGGTATATCTATGTGTGGGAGGCTGGAGTGGGATGGAGTGAAGGATTGCAGTGTTGAAGAGTGTTGTAGGATGGTTGGGTGGGATGAATTGAAAGGTTGTGGGTTAGTGGCAGGATGAAAAGAACTGCAATTGGAGTCAGGATGTTGCTTAAAAGTATTGTAGGATGGTTGATTGAAACTGAATGGAGAACTGCAGCTCAGAAGTAGGATGGAATGAAGGATAACATCGGAGTCAGGATTATGTTGAAGGATATTGTAGGATGGTTGTTGAGTGGGATGGATTGAAGGATAGGATCGAATGAAAGAGTTCAGTGGAGTTAGGATTATGATGCAGAGAATTGCGGGATGGTTGAGTGGGATGGATTGAATGGATACAGATTAGTTGTGGGATGGAATGAGGGATTGCAATGGAGTCAGGATTATGTTACGAGTATTGCAGGACGGCTGAGTGGGATGGACTGAAGGGTTGCAGGATAGTTGTAGGGTGGAATGAAGGATTACAGGTTAGTGATATGAAATGAAGGGTGCAGAGTATTTTTAGTAATGATAACTATGATGGAATGAAGAATGAGGCTTACAGATTAGCAGAATTAATATAGGACTGATTAATTAGTAGAAAGCAATGTGGCATTGCTGATAGACAGAGTGGAACGAAGGATTTCAGATTATTAGAACTGTTAAGAGCTTGGTAGGATGGAAGGGGAGGTTGTAGCTAAGGATGGATTTTATTGGAGTTTAATATGTAGGGTTTTAGAGTAAGTGACTAGAGCCAGGATAACAATGAGGAGTGCCGGTGTGTATATGTAAGTTACTGGAGTGGAATGGAAGGAAGGACTGCACACGAATTGGGATAATATTGTTGAGTATATTATGTAGGATGGTGGAGTGGCATGGAATGAAGTATTGCAGTGCAGTTAGAAAATGGTAGAGTGAAAGATCGCAGACGAGTTGCGATAAGGCTGATGAATATGTAGATGTTCGAGTAGAATGAGATGGAAGACTGTATGTAAGTAGGATGGGATAATGGACCGCAATTGACTCAAGGTAATTTTGAATGGCATGCTGTGAAACATTACGGTCTGTCTATCTCGAGTCAGGATAATGCTGAACAGTATGTCGGATGGGTGGGTGAGAAAGAATGAAGGATTGCAGATTGGCTGGATGAAATGAAAGATTGTACTCGAATCAGTGTAATGCAATAGAATGAAATGGTGCAGTGTAATCTGGAGAAGGATGTTAGGAAGGATTTCAGCCAAATATATATTGAAGGTGAATTTATTCAGAAATATTGAGTAAAACAGAGGGTAAATCTCGGTGATGAATTTATGCAGGATGGCTGAGCTGACTGGAGTGATTGATTACTGTGGAGTCAGCATAATGGAACAGAATGAAAGCTTGACGTTGAATATGGATATGGACATGAGTATCTAAAGGATGGTTGAGTGGGATGGTATGATAGACTATAGTTGTCAGGTTAGTAATGGGCGTCGACCTTCAGTCTTATAAGCGCAATGTACCCAGGCATCTCGAAATGACTGGACCATGATTTTTTTTCCCTTGGAGGGAACAATCTTGCCGGCTTCTAGGCTTTGGTACATTCTTCCTTGCATTAAAGAAAATATATATATATATATATATATATATATATATATATATATATATATATACACTCATATCTTAGGAGTCGATGTAGGACTGACTAAAAACTGCAGGTGATCTGAATAAGGATGGGAAATGTATATACAAGGACTAATCGACTGTAGAATTAGAGCTGAGTTGGTATAAGGTATTATGGAAATATTTCTGTTGGAGCCTCAGTGAATCATATGCGGGAGATGGTGCCAGGAGACAAATGGTTGGAGAGAGAGGTAGACCAATGGGTAGATATATAGATGACGACAGACGGACATACAGATAAGTAGATACAAGTACTGTACATATATAAATAATAAACAAACAGAAATTAGGCTTCGATAAATAGATGGAGATATAATCAAATGGATAGATGCACATAGAAAATAAGTAATGCAGGTAGACAGATAAATACAAGACATACAGGTAGATTTTAGGCATGCAGTTGATAGGGAGACAGAAAAAATGTTCAGTACTGAGTAAGGAGAAAAAAAAAATAAATACGGTCATACAGAACTGAATCATACGGTATGGTGAAAAGAATTACTGTGCTGACTCTGTAGAAAGGAAGGCTCTCAAAACACCACCTTCACCTCTTTAAAATGACGCTGAGGCAGGAAAGAGAGAGAGAGAGAGAGAGAGAGAGAGAGAGAGGATGGCTTTGTGCAACCTGGTCATAAATAAAGAGGGAATATGACTCAAAAATGATGGGAAATGTCGGCTGTATTTGGGTGGAAAATCAGAGAGAGAGAGAGAGAGAGAGAGAGAGAGAGAGAGACGCAGAGGAAATGAAAGTGAATCTGAAGGTGAATGCAAATAGGAGGAGTCTGGTGTACTGTATAGGATGTGCAATTAACTCAGCTCAAAATTGCCCACTGTTCTTTTAAGCCACAGAAGCAGAAGATCAGAGAACATTTTTCCCTGGTTTCTTCTTCATTTTCATTCGGCTCGTTTGAGATTTTTTTTCCATTCTTTAGCAGGATGACTATAAATACATTTTATTCTCACCGCCAGACTCTGTTCGGCCTAGGGAAGACCACTCGTATTAAAGGGATGGAGACAAGCTTTAAACGCCGGGAGTGAATCGCCTGATCGTGGGCCCTCATGCTCCTGATGGGGCAAGAAAGTATTAGGTATATTATTTGAACGGTTCCCTGAATAATTTAAAATCAGATAGCGCTAAATTTAATTTTTATTTATTTCTGCTTGCCAACACCAGACGATTATATTTGGCTTAGTGGAGACCACTCGTTCTGAAGGAGCAAGATCTCACTCGCCCTTGCAGCAGGCTAGGCTAGGCTAGGCTAGGTTAGGGTACGCCATACCGCACTGGACGCAAAAAAAAAAAAAAAAAAAAAAAAAAAGATACCCCTCTACGCCGGCCGTGTTTGGATGTTTTCCTTGTTAAATGGGTTTATTACATCAATATAAGATCCCTGGCACTAATAAAAGTAATAACTAAAGCCAACAGAATCGAGTCGCGTTGGTGCCACTCTGTCTCTGAAATCATCGAGGTTACTGAGAGAGCAGAGCGGCAATGAGCTTGTGAACCGATTGTGGATATTTTTCTGGCTAAATTGGCTTAATACATCAATATAAGATCCCTGGTCAAGATAAAAGTAATCACCAAAGCCAGAAAGTTGGTTGAATCAAGTCAGGTTGGTGTCATTCGACCTCTGAAATCATCAAGATTCCTGAGAGAGCAGAGCGGCTGTGAGCTTGTGAACCGATTTTGGATTTTTTTTTTTTTTCGTGATTAAATTGGCTTAATACATCAGTGTAAAATCCGTGGCACACATAAAAGTAATCACCAAAGCCAGAAAGTTGGTTGAATCGAGTAAGGTTGGTGCAACTCGACCTGTGAAATCTTCAAGGCTACTGAGAGCAGAGCGCCTGTGAAGACTGGCACTCGCCTCCCGCGCTCCTTTATCAGTGTTGTAGGCGTAGCGGAGAAATGTCTGAAGTTGGCGAGATACGTTATTAGGCCTACCTTCCATTTTACTTCGGTTGCTTGCAATGACTTCTCAGTGCTGCAGGAAGTAGATCTACGTCAATGGCGTTTTAGAGAGTGGACGTAGATCTTCGTCTGTAGCGTGGTACGGGTTAAGTTATTTTAAGTCATACTGTGTTTAATATTTCATTCTTGCCAGTTTCGCCATAGGACATGCCCTTCATATTGTTTCTTTTTATCCCTTTGTATGAGAGATGTATAATTTAAAAGGTTGCTAAAATTGCTTGAGGGTTGTAAGAATAATAGGAGACAGAACACGTCTTGATACAAACTGTCATAGATATATATACAGCAAAATGACCAGGAGGGAGCAAACAGCAACCACTAAATACGCCATAATGAAAAGGCCACTATAGGCAGATTGGGGAGAGAGAGAGAGAGAGAGAGAGAGAGAGAGAGAACAGAGGCAACACACAGGCCTAGACAAAGCAACATGGCCAAAAAAAGGAAAAAAAAAATCAAATAGGAAATGAAAGGAACAGGGGGATTGACAGGCCAGACAGACAGGGTGCCAGGGGTCTAGGGGTAGGGACACAAATGGACGGGGGGAGATTGAGTGCGTGGGTGGTTTTTGGGTGCGTTCGAGGGAAGGACTGAGTAAGTCGGTGAGTTTGGAGGTTTTCCAGTAAGTTTGTGCTTGAAAGTGATAATTGGATTTGATGTTTTATAATGGATTGAAGTGTAGTGAGTTGCTGAGTGTTGGCGAGCATGTAAGGGTTTTGAATGCCCTGGAGGTAGGAGCAGAGTGAATGAGTGAGTTGGTAGGTTTTCTTTTCAGAGATGGAGAGAGATTGACAGGGTGTATTAAATAACTGAGGCGGTGTATTTAGAGGTGTGTTATTTTATACGGTGTTGGACAGGGATATGAGGGAGAGTGTCTAACAACAAAGTAGAATTGTTTCTTTTGAGTAATGGAGAGTCTGAAAGAATATTTGCAGGGCTTGACAGAGTGTACGAGATTAAATTACAAGGGTCTTTGAAAGTGTGTACAGTACTGAAAGATTAATATTTAGTGAGTAAAGTGTTTGGAGGACGGTGCTGTAGAAGAGTTTATAGCGACAGGGAAATATAGACACGGCAGGGGTGGTGGTGTGTCAGAATGAATGAATGGGGACTTGACAGGGTGTACTAGATTGAAACAGCAGGGGTTATGTACTGCATTAGAGGGGTCTTGCTGAGTGGGTGTTTATAGTGGCAGGGTATACATGGTTAGCAGGGGCGGCTGAGTTTCTGCCTGAGTTTGTGATGGCTGACAAGGTGTCCTAGGGTGCAGAACAGGGGTGGCAGGGGATCCGAGCCAGGATGTAGCGTGCCGGCAAGGTATCAGACTCGACCTTCCCCTTCCCCTACTTAAGCTGCCATTATTTATTAGGCGGGCTGAAGTGGTCGTCGAGGGGAGAGAGAGAGAGAGAGAGAGAGAGAGAGAGAGAGACAGACAGACAGAGAGTACAAGAACACTAACCCCATTAGGAAATTGATGTCCCTTTTTAATTAATCTTACTGTCAAATTATTCTACTGGACTCGTGGGAGACGTCTGGTAGTGAAGAGTTTAATTGTTTATAGATTTTTCTTTCATTTTATTCTTGCTATTACCAGAGTATTTTACTTGGCCAACGGAAGACATTTGGCAGTGAGATGTTTCAACCCTTCAGTTCGATGATGTAGTTTTATTCATCGTTCTTACTACCGGTAAATAACTTAATACAGCTTAGATCACCCTGCCTTAGTGAGGAGGTAAAGGTTACAAATAAGATAATTGAGTTTTAAATCTTTCTTTAGATAAATAAAACGTTTGTTGAAAGCAAGATCAAAATACTAAATACTTCATCGAATAAGAGATATTAAGGACGCATTATACTATTTTGTCGACCTAATGATCCTCTCTTCTTTTTCAGGTATGTAATGGCTTCAGTTGCCTCCGTCTACTCCCTCACCACAACTGCATCCACCACCACTACAGTTACCACCACGACCACCGGCGCTTTCTGCTCAGTGCCTCCACGGTCGTAAGCTACCCTCAGAACGTCACCTATGCCACTACCACCCAAACCATTCCACAGTTATCACACCCATAAGCACCAAAAAAAACTATGCCTGATACCTGTGCCATTTTACACTACCACTGCCTGCCGAACCTTACCTCTACCATAGTCATCAGAGCAGTAACTACCACCACTTCAACTACCACCACCACCACCCACACCACCACCATTTCTGCTATAGCTAACTCAATGTCGTCAGATCATCGCCACTAATACCAGTACCATTACTTTTCAACCACCACCTCAGCTAAACTTCTTACACCATTGCAACCCAAACACCGACACCATAACCACCACCACCGCAACTACCACTGCATGACCACCACCACCACAGCTACCACACCATGACCACCACCACCACAACTACCACACCATAACCACCACCACAACAACTACGACATCATAACAACCACCACCACAACTACCACATCACAACCACCACCACCACAACTACCGCGACAGGCTACCCAGAATGAGTATCTTCGTATTCTTAAGTCCCTTCAGGACGTGAGAAGGTGAGAAGAATGGATTGAGAGAGAGAGAGAGAGAGAGAGAGAGAGAGAGAGAGAGAGAGAGAGAGAGAGAGAGAGACCCTGAGTATTTATATGAATAATGGAAAACGCTAAGCAAATGTTTTTCCTCCGGCCTCTCTGATGATGATGATGACGTGTGTGTGTGTGTGTGTGTGTGTGTGTGTGTGTGTGTGTGTGTGTGTGTGTGTGTGTGTGTGTGTGTGTGTTTGTGTCCACTGAAATATTCATGGGCTGTGTAGGGGGAACAAGGGTATATTCTTCCATGTCTTCTATGGCGGCACGCTGAGTATAGTTTCTCTTGGTGACATGCCCAGACTCGGTAGATTACAAACACTGTCATTCCAAGGGCAATTTCAGCCTGCAGTCCACCAGGTCCACATTTCATTTGAACCTAGGACAACAACAACTAACACTACTACTGCTACTACTACTACTATTAAACTCTATAACCCCCTCCACACCAGTACCTGGGCGTGAAGCACTGGGTGGTGGTGGATCACTTCTCCAGCGACAGAAAGGGACATTCATCCTCGGGAAACGTGCAACACTGCTTGAACCTGCATAACAGAGGTGCCCGTCCATGTCAGGCGTGTGGAACCCAGCCGCTACAAAACATAGCCTACATAAAGTACATTCTCTCTCTCTCTCTCTCTCTCTCTTGCTGCTAGGATTATCTATGGGGATAATAATAATAATAATAATAATAATGATGATGATAACAACGAGCGAGCGAGCAAAGTTTACTGTCAGTGGATGAGAGGAAAATTACACCGAAGCAGCCAGATCCAAACGTCCTGCTTTTAAGAGGCTAATAACGTTTTACCTAATAACACCAAAACAGTGATTTTTTTTTTTCTTTAGATACAAGGGCAGCAAGGTATATAAGTTTAGTTTTGTATTTTATGATTCACAAAACCATTATCACATTATAACACTGTGTAGTTTGCAATAATAATTTTAAAAAGTGTTTTTCACGTTGTGTGTGTTTCAGCTGCTGTTAACACTGTTGCGAGGTGCTTACGCGTGTGCGCCGGTCCGGAAATCATTTTCATAAGTTTTTTTACTGAACGTTTTTCGGCTGGTAAGTTTAGTTAAACCGTTATGAAATGTATATCGTGAGAAGTAGCAAAGGCTGAATTTTCATATGGATGCCTCAGAAATAGGGTAGGGAGATAAATAAAAACCAATTAGACCAGTAGAAGTCAAAACCGCAGAGTAGTGCTGACTTCCCACCCCTCCCGTATCGTCGCTAATTGATTTTTATGCATAAATATTAGTACAGATAGGAAAAAAAAAAAGATTGCCGCTGAACACGATGCAGCAAACAGAAGTGAGATAAACCCAATACTTCGAGAGCTATAAGAGTATTAATGGGGAAAAAGTTTCTTGCGAAATGATTATACACTACTCTCAGCTGGTTTTCACCTACAGTTTTTTTATATTTTTAAATTCCAGAATCGCAACGTACAGCTGCATACAAAGAGTATAAAGCAAACCAAAATTTCTCTCATAATTAAAACTGGAGGCACTGAATTTCGATAAATGTCACTGAGAACCACTTCTCATGCTCACTAGTTTAAGTGCGCTTTCGTGTTTCATACTGCTATTAATAATAATAATAATAATAATAATAATAATAAAAATAATAATAATAATATTGTGAGTGTATCTGCGTGTAGGTGGGAGCATGTATGTTTTTACCTGCTGAAATATGCATGGGAGGTGGACGGGGGAAAATAAGGTTCTCTCTCTCTCTCTCTCTCTCTCTCTCTCGTTGTCTTATTTCTCTTGGGAATATTTATCTTATTTTTGTCTTCTATCAGATCCTTATTTTTTCCTTTTTCTCTTTGACTTCTTCAGTGTAATGAATTATTATTCCTGCTGTCATCATCTCGTCTTTCTCTTTCGTCTCCTTTTCAACTTATTTTTTCTCCTTCCTCGTTCCTTTCCAATTTTCGTTTCTCTCTCTCTCTCTCTCACCTCCGCCATTCATTTATCCCTCTTCCGTAGTTTACTTTGTCCCTTTCTACTCATTTTTCCATTGTCTCTTCTTTCCGACTGAGTTTTTCTACCTCTGTTTTTCATGTAATCTCTCGTCCTTATC
Organism: Coenobita brevimanus; assembly: GCF_032717465.1. Classification (NCBI taxonomy): domain Eukaryota; kingdom Metazoa; phylum Arthropoda; class Malacostraca; order Decapoda; family Coenobitidae; genus Coenobita; species Coenobita brevimanus. The sequence continues at coordinate 60,689,887 of NC_136976.1, forward strand.
TTTTCCCTCCTTTTCTGTTTCCTGCGAGTTTTTTTTCCCTCCTGGTCCTCCCTCTCCCAGCTTCCTCATCTTCCTTTCCTTCTTGTATTCTCCATCTCTCCCTTTTTCTCATTTTCCTCCCCCTCTTCATCTCTCGCTTTTCTCCATTTCCTCTTTTCTTCTCCTTCTCCTTTTCTGTCTCTCTCCCCTTTCTCGATGTCGTCACATTTCTCCTCCTCCTCCTCCTCCCTTTGAGACTCCTGTTTGGAATTTCAGTCGCATGTCGTGGCGTAGCTCGAGTGCAGGTGTGTGTGTGTGTGTGTGTGTGTGTGTGTGTGTGTGTGTGTGTGTGTGTGTGTGTGTGTGTGTGTGTGAGAGAGAGAGAGAGAGAGAGAGAGAGAGAGAGAGAGAGAGAGAGAGAGAGAGAGAGATCTTCCTCCTTACCTTCCCACCGAGTAGCCTAGTAAGTTACCGAGTTGTCCGTGCTTTATGTATACACGTTCCTAATTGTGTTTATACAGTATTTTTTCAGTGTGTGTGTGTGTGTGTGTGTGTGTGTGTGTGTGAGTAGGGATGCATGTACGTAATTGCTTGTGTGTGTTTCGTGTCTGATGTGTGTTTGACCCTGTTTGTTTTGAGATGCTTAATATAGGCGGCTTTCTTTTATCTTTACTCTCCCCTCTGTTCTCCCCGCATTTAATCTTCCTTTCCCTCTTCCTTCCCCTCATCTTCCCATTATTCGTCCTATCGTCCCCTTCCTGTTTACCACTTTTCATTGTTTATAATTTTATGTCTTGTTTTCTCTTCTTTTTCCGATCTTCACTTTTTTCCCATTTTATCGTACCGTCTCTGCATTTATTACTGACTCTTTTCCTTTCCACTCACATTCCCTCACCGATATCTTTTTCCATCCGTCTTTTTTTTTTGTTTCGTTATGTCATCTTTTTCCTTTTCTTCCATCACCTTTTCCTTCCCAGTTAATGACCGTTCTCCTGTTTTCTTGCTGCCCGTTTTCATATGTTATTACTTCATCTTTCTATTCCCTCACCTCAATTGCCATTCCCTTCTTTCGCCATGTCCATTTTTTTTTTTTCCCCTCTCTTTCCTTCGTCTTTCTCTCCTCATGCTTTTCGTCTCGTACCTGTTGTTCCACCTTCTCTGTCTCAGTTCCTCGTCTTTTAGCTTGTCTTCCCATCCTCTTATGTCGCTTTTCATCGCTGTTTTCCTCGCTTTATCTTTTCCATTCTCTCGTGTTTCCCTTCTCTTCCTTCTCAGTCCTTTGTCATTCTTCTCTCCTTCTTACAATCCTCTCATCTTTCTCCTCTCTTCCTTCCCAGTTCTCCCTCTCTCTCTCTCTCTCTCTCTCTCTCTCTCTCTCTCTCTCTCTCTCCTTCTGATTTCCCGTTCCTCCTTTCTCTTCCTTTCCTTACTTTCATTATAGCTTAATTTCCTGTTAACCTTTTTTTATCACATGTTCTTTCTCTCCTTTCTTTTATTTTTCTGTGCTCCCTTCTCTCACCAATCATTTCTCTCCTCCTCCTTCTCCTGCTCCTGCTCCTGCTCCTGCTCCTGCTCCTGCTCCTCCTCCTCCTCCTCCTCCTCCTCAAGTATTCTTTTTCGTTGTGTCCCTTTGCATTTCTTCTTCTATATATTTTCACCCCTCTCATTTTTCATCTCCCCTCTTGTCATTATTACCTTTCTCCCTCTAATTAAATTCCTGTCCTGTTTCTCGTCCGAACATTCTTCTTAGTTCTTTATTCTTCCTTTACTGACTCAAGCGGTATTTCACGTCGACATCTCATTAACTCTTAACATCGCCAGTGCGGTCCTGCAGCTGCCAGACGATTTTATTCATCTTATTAAGGACCCGTAAATCTATATCAAATTCCACTCGATCGAAGCCCTCTACCAAGCCGTAATAAATCGTCGTCTGAAGGTCAAGAAAAAAAATAAATAATGTGTTATTTTGCCGAATTTATTGCAGACTGGATCACCTCAGAGGAACCAATAGGTCAAAGTGATCTCTCTCTCTCTCTCTCTCTCTCTCTCTCTCTCAGTAAGCGATCCCTGTTTTCACCCCATGGATCATTTTTCAAGGGACCATGAGGGAAATGGACTGTGATTCTTTTTTGTTGGGTGGAGAGAGAGAGAGAGAGAGAGAGAGAGAGAGAGGTGCATCTTCTCACAGATTACCCATACAGATTAAAATCGTTTGATTATAGCAGGTAACATTAACAATCTGCATCAGGTAAGTAAAGTATGAGAGTAAGTGATTCACACACACACACACACACACACACACACACACACACACACACACACACACACACACACACACACACACACACACACACACACACACACACACACACACACACACACACACACACACAGAGAGAGAGAGAGAGAGAGAGAGAGAGTGTGCATTTGGTGTCGGTTGTCTGTTTAAGGTTCGTTGTCGCACTTGTGTGTGTGTGTGTGTGTGTGTGTGTGTGTGTGTGTGTGTGTGTGTGTGTGTGTGTGGAGAGAGAGAGAGAGTGAGAGAATTTGGTGTCGTTTGTCGGTTTGTTTAAGGTTCGTTGTCGCACGTGTGTGTGTGTGTGTGTGTGTGTGAGAGAGAGAGAGAGAGAGAGAGAGAGAGAGAGAGAGAGAGAGAGAGGGAGGGAGGGAGGGAGGGAGGGATTTTATGTGCAGTCTATCTGAGAAGTGTGTGCTATCACTTTTATATATAATATTATGTGTTTGTTTTTGAGAACCCGGTCTGTCTGCCCCAACTAACCCATGAACCACAAGCAAACAACCGCCCTTGCAGGGCTCGTCCTGTACAGTGGACAGATTTTCCCGTGCAGTAGGCATCGTTTCACCACAAAGAGGCGCGAGGAATTGTGTGGAGGTAGTGCTTCTAGATGGACGCCACATTTGCGTCTCCACCCAGTTAACAGGGGCACCACAGCAGACTTCGCTTTATAATTTGGTTATATTTGCGTGGTTACTACCAGCGTTATAAACTTTTATTCTGGGATACAGGAACTTATTAGACTTGTCACTCAGTGTGGAGTCACCGGAAGTAGAAAGAAGAGTAACAAAAAGTGACAGAATTGAGAGGGAGAAATAAAATGAGAGTAGGGCAGACGCAGAGATAAAATGAGAACGGTGAAGAACAAAATAGGCAGCACTAATCGTATGAATAGTTGATGGTCATCATCCATCATCATTAACATAATTATGTGTATGGTGTTTTTGCTCTGTGTGCATCCTGACTTGAAAGAATGAACACACACACACACACACACACACACACACACACACACACACACACACACACACACACACACACACACACACACACACACACACACACACACACACACACACACACACACACACACACACACACACACACACACACACACACACACACACGGTCCTGCGTAAATAGGCATCCACATAAGGAAAGAACAGATGTATACATGCATGCTAAACACACACACACACACACACACACACACACACACACACACACACACACACACACACACCAGCATGTCTGTTTGCCTGTGCATCTCGAGATATCCTCCAAGTTCATGCCAGTGTTTACCTAATGAACCCACACAGAAAAAAAGAAAACACACACACACATATACACACACATGCTTAATAAAATATATACAGTAGACATTAAAAGTTGGTCAAATAAAACACGAATCATCATCATTATCATCATCATCACCATCACTACTACCCCACCAAAATCATCAATATCATGCCTTTTCTTCCTTTTCAAAATCTAACCCTTTCAGTTTGACGATCTTTATTACACTGAATAAAATGGTTTGAGGGGAGCGGGTATAAAACTTGAAAGTCTTAATGGTACTGACGTGGTGGACATCGTTGCCATCTCTTTCGCTACAACATGTCTGCTAAGATGAGTTAAATTGTCTACAGTAGAAAGAATGAACTGTAAAATGTCCAGGCTGTCTACCTTGTACCTCACCCTCATGTCTTCATTTCTCTCTCTCTTCTCCCTCCCTCCCTCCCTCCCTTCCTGTCCTTATTTATTAGTGCCGCCTTCTACCTTTTCCTCTCGATCATTATTCTCCCCTTCCCTTCCAGTCCCTTCCTTTCATTTCCCTTAATTTCAGTATGTCCTTACTGTCCTTCCTTATCTCACTCCCTCTCTCCCTATACTTCGTTACCTAAATTTCTCCTTTGTTCTGTTCCTTCTTTTCTTCCTTACCTTACTTTCTTCCTTTGTGTGTTCCTTTTTTTCCATCATTCTTTGTATAGCTTTCATCCCTTCTTTGTATGTATTACCATCTCTCCCCTTACCTTCCCCCCTCCCTCTCTCTCTCTCTCTCTCTCTCTCTCTCCCCTCCTCCTCTCTCTCCTCCTGCTCCTCCTCCTCCTCCTCCAGACGTGCTTAGATTTTTCTCCTTATGCATCTTGTGTATTCCACGTAGTGGCAGAGAGAGAGAGAGAGAGAGAGAGAGTTGCAGATGGAAATACTGGCGGAGCTGCTTGTACGGTCGGAGACCGTGACTGGAAGTAAAAAACATGGGGGCTCTTCCTTTTATTAGTTCTTAGAGAGAGAGAGAGAGAGAGAGAGAGAGAGAGATGTTAGGTTAAGGCAAGTTAGGGTATAGTGGGTTCGCGTTGCCTTGATTAGATTAAGTTAGGCCAGGTGTTGCTCAACCTTTTTTGCATAATGGGTCCAGCTAGACTTAATCCCATTTTAGCATTATGTTCTACTTGCCACGAAACTATGTTATTCAGTATGTTTATTCAGAGCTATTGAATCCTGGCCCTTGTCACACTTGCTAGAATATCAATACTAATATGTGAATCAGCGTATTAAGTGTTAGTGTTTAAAACTGCGATCCCAGTATTTGAAAAGCTGTTTAATTAATAATGCGGTTTTAACTTGATTAATTTCAGGGGTACCTTTGGGTAAAACAAACCTTCTACCTGTCTTCCCTTATTTCCCACAACCCACCTACTCCATCTCCATAACACATTCTTTTGTAGTTCTTCCTCTGGCTCTCCTATTACCCCACTTCTTTCTTTCCATCCATTCTTGATCACCTCCCTTTCCCATCCTCTTCCACCGTTCCTGCTCTTCTCTTCCTACTCCCCCCAACCTTCATCTGTCTTTGCTCTCTCTCTGCCTTTACTTTCCCCCGTCTCCCCTCTCCTCATCCCTCCTTTTATGTTCCTCATTTTCCTCGTCCCTCTCCCATGCCTGTTTTCTCCTTCGCTCTCCCTCCTTCCTCCTCCCCACTCCTCCGCCCTCCACATCTCCCCCTCCCTCCTGTCAGCCCCTCCACCCACCATTTCCCCTTCCCCTTCCCCCGTGGCCGTCTCCTGCAGGTTATCACATGAGCCACCTGAGGACACTATTAGTAAGGCTCATTGGCCTCCCATAATGATTAGGACGTTATTTGCTGGGGTGGGGACAGAAAGAAATAGATGGATATCGATAAACAGATAAGTGGACCAAGGTAATTATATATAGATAGATAGATAGATAGATAGATATAGATATAGATATACCATCATCATCATCCGGACCTCCTTTCCCACCCTAGGGGAAGGTGTGGATTAGCAACGTCCAGTTAGCCCAAATTTGCCGAATCCAATGGGCCATGCTTCCATTCACTCACCATTCAAGCCCCGGAATCCTGGCTCTATCTGATACGCCAAGAACATTCACCACGTTCTGTATCTTCACATAAACGTATCCGATAGAGTCAGTCCGGACGCTGTTACGTTAGAAAGGGGTGCCAAATCCCTGATCATGCGCATCTCACAATATTCATCCAACCAGGTCGATCTCTTGTCAGTCCCCTAGCCTCACCGACTTCCAAACCTCTCTTCCTCACACACTCGTCCACCAAATCCCTCCACCTTCTCCTTGGCCTACTTCGCCTCCTCCCTCCTTCAAATTCGCTCGGATGTAACTTTTCACCACTTTATTGTTCTCCAATCTCTCTTCATGGCCATATCATCTCAGTACACCCTCTTCGATTCTGGTGTCCACAGACTTCCTCACTCCGCCTTTTCACGAATCACATTAATCTGCATCCAACCCACACTCTGTACTCCATGTACATTCATCAGCAGTACCATCTCTACTCCTCATACTCGACTTTCCATTTTCATGCCGCACCATGGTCTCACACCCGTATGTTAAGTTTACACTAAACAGTCCTTCATGTAAGCCTCGCGCTGCTACATCATTCAGGTGTCTGCTTCTTATCAAGGCCTTCATAACACCAGCTACTTTCCTTCCTTGTGTCACTCTACTTTCCACTTCTTTTGGACATTACCCTCTCTTTTCTATCACTGTACCCAGGTATATGAACTGTCTCATCAATTCCAGTCTCTCTCCATTCACTGCAACATCGCACCTAGTCTCTCAGTAACCATCACTTTACTCTTTTCTACATTTACTGTCAAGGCACGACGATCACAGACATCTACAGAACTCTGCACTAGTCTACCAAGCTCATGTCCGGTATTTGCACGTAGCACTGCATCATCAGCATACATCAAATTTGAGATATTTCATCCATCACCATTCATTACCAGCTCCATCCCTCTTTCATCACCCCATCCATACATATATTAAACAACCATGGGAACATCGCACAGCTTTGTCGCACGCCAACACTGATCGTGAACCATTCACTTAGGTGCTCATTTACCCTTACACATGCCTCACTACCATAATAAAAGCTCTGAACGGCACCGAGCAGCTTACCATCTACATCGTCTATCTATCTATCTATCTACAGTATTGCCTGACGCCATAATCCCGTAAGGGGTGGCCATTTGGCTTTGAGTTATTTGTTTTACGGGGAGGGGCACTATCTACATCGTATATACACAAAACCTTCCATAATCCTTCCCTGTTTACTTTGTATGTTTTTTCCAGATCATGACATGTCATAAACACCTTATAGTCCTTCTCACAAGCCTTCTCCACTGTCTGTCTCATAACTGATCCATACATCCTTTGTCTCTCCGTAAGCCACCCTGTTCGTCAATTACTAGGGCTTCTGATATCTCTCTTACTTTCTCTGTGATTATTCTTCCATATACCTTCACTACAACACTCAGTTGACTTATGTCACGATAATTCTTGCACTCATTTCGTTTATTTTATTCTTGTGCAGACGTACAGTCACAGCCTTTTCCAACTCAACTGGCACAGTTTTACTCATCCATGCCTTCTTACATATCTCCAACAAGCATTTCATTCCTCCCTCTCGACTACACTTAATCATATCTGCATACACCTCATCAACACCAGCTGCTTTCCCATTTTTCAGCCGTTTCACAGCGTTCTTCACCTCTGCGAGTGTCACCTTTCCTGGCAGTACATTCCTTCTCTGCACACCTCCAAAACCAATCGTGTTTACAGCCGCTCTTCTCTCTCCATTCCCATTCATCAGACTTTCAAAGCATTCTTTCCATCTGGTCCTTATTTCATCCCCATGGGTTAATAATCTACCACGTACGTCCTACACACTTTCACATTTCTTTCCGCTGTCACATCTACATTTCCGCCCCTTTTTTTTAGAATAGCTTCCTATATTCAGGGTAATTTCTATTCATTTTTCCTCCTAGATTATCATTTACCTCCTCCTTTTTCCTCGTCACTAGTCTCTTTACGTGCTTCTTGCTCTCAGTATATTCATTTCTTATTTCAATTTAACCCCGGTCCTGTATCCACTCTAGCCACTTGTTTCTCTCTTCCTCCACTGCCCTCTTAACTTCGTCATCCCACCATACCGTACCTTTCTTCTTTGTTGTTACTCTTGCCACACCACACACCGCTTTAGCATTCCTAACTAAGCAATCCCTATATGCATTCCACAAGTTGTCCTGATCAATTTCAGAGCTAACGCAGCAAAATAATACCCTCCCTCACTACCCTTTCACTGAACTCCGTGTTTACCTCACGAGTTTATTCCGTGAGCCCCATGTTTTGTTTACCATTCACCGGATATCAACAAAATTTAGTTCCGGCCCCATGTCGTCTGTCTGTTTGCGTGTTGATAGAGGTTCATGGTGATTTATGTTATATGATGAAGACTTATTTTTCATTTATTTGCCTTTATTTTGCAGTTTTATTGGTGGGATATGGGGGTCGGGATGGTGGTTTTTACTGTACCTCGCTTGGCTCACTCATTGTTGGAGATTTGGGAAGCAGTATTACAACGAGAGACTGGATAGACTGGGGTCTTGGCTGGATGGCTGTATGGATTAAGACAGAGATGGAAAAGTGGATGTATCTTGGAAGGGTGGATGGATTGGGATTGTGAGGGATGGTAAGGTGGATGTATCTTGGGTGGGTGAATGTATGGAGTGGGACTATGAGGACGGTTGTATTTCAGATGGATGGGTGGATGAACTGGTGTGGAGTGGGATGGAAAGACTCACTACGGAGATCTGTAGAATGGGTAGATGTGTTGTTTCATTCCTTCAATCCAAGTACTTTTTTATATTTTATTTTGCATTCCTCAGACGTTTTGATTCAAGTTCTGTAGACTTTTCGAAACTGGAGGCTTGGATATAACCTTCATTAACCGCTTTCTTATTAAAAATCCCTCCTGTAGTTAAATAAAATTGTCTTGTCGTACCTCGAGTACAGTGAAAAATACATAATCAGGGTGAAGGAGTTAGTGTGGAGGGGATGGGTGGATGAATGGATGGGCGCACTTGTAGGGATGACAGTTGAGAGGGAGGGAGGGAGGGATTGCTGTGGTGTGGCTTGGCAGAAGGACAGATTGAGGGATTTAATGTAGGGTAGATTGCTGACATGAACGTAGGGATTAATGTACAATGGACTAATAATGGCTGAGGGAATCATCGTGGCGTGATCATCAGTGACTAAAATAAACCGATATGTTGTTTTACTTACAGAGGGTTGGATTAGTGGAAGGAATTATTACCAAGTTTTAATGTAGGGTGGGTCGGTGAGAGGGATGGATGGAGGGACGGTTATGATGTGGATAACTGGAAAGGATGTATGCAAGGGGTTAATGTTGGGTGGACTGGTGAGAGGGATGGATGGTTGGACGGAAGGATGGGTGTGGTGTAGGTTGGTGTAAGTGATGGGTACAAGAGATTACTGTAGGGTAGACTGGTTAAGTGTAAGGATAGAAGATTGATGGCTGTGACGTGGAATGATGAAAGGAATGGCTGTAAGGGATTCATGTAGGTGTGTTGCTGGAGTGGATGGAGAGAGGAGGGAGAGGATGTTATGTGAATAGGGAAGTGGATGGATAGAGGGGGGAGATGATGTTATGTGGATAGTGAGGTGGATGGGTAGAGGATTGGTTGTATTGCGAATTGTTGTAGTGGATGGATAAGAGGGATGGATGGGCTGGGGGTAGACCGGAGAAATGGAAAAATGGGCGGAAGAGATGTGGATTGTCTTTAATGGAATGGTGATAGTCGTTGTGATGTTGACCAGGGTGATGATGAAGTTAATAGCAGTACTGGTGATGGCTGTACGAAATTGTGAAGGTTCTTGTCATGGTTGTTGAAATAGGTAGTGGTGGTGGTATAGGTGCTAGTACGATATTGAAGGCAATAAGGAGGTGGCTTTCGTCGTGGTGGTGGTGGGTTAAAGTGATGATGGTGCTGCTGGTGAATGTTGTTGTGGTTATAGTGGCGCTGCGTCAGTGATAAGAAAATACGTGTTTTGTGACCAGTTTTATTAACACTTACACAACCTCCACGACCACATAACCCCACCACCCTCTCTCTCTCTCTCTCTCTCTCTCACACACACACACACACACACACACACACACACACACACACACACACACACACACACACACACACACACACACACACACACACACACACACACACACACACACACACACACTAAAACAGCCTCCCACCCAGTCAAAACAATACCACCCACCCTATCGCACCAACACAAAACCCAGCCAGACCGTGGAGTTGGAGTGGTTCATAATATTGGCTATTGTGGCTGCGGCGGTGTTGGTGGTATTGGCGCGGGAATTATTGTGTGTAAACGAGTTGGCGGTACCGCGTGGAATGGTTGCGGGGAAATTTGTGGGGGGCGGTAAACGATTTCATATCCACAGTCGGGTTGGCTAAAGTGGAGCAGCCGAAGAAGTCTATTGCAGTCCCCCCTCACCCTTCCCTCTCGTGAATGTGACTCTCGTTTTTTATGCATTGTGGTCCTATTCGTTTTCTTTTATTTTCTCTTTTTTTTTTTCTTTGGTTAGGTTAGGTTAGGTTTAAGTTAGATTTATTTTGGGTTTGTTTGGGTAGTTTCCTTTTATCAGAGTTTGAGCAGGGTAGTTTGGGTTGGTTGTGAAGTGTGTGTTTGTGTGAATCTCTCTCTCTCTCTCTCTCTCTCTCTCTCTCATGGTGTTCATTTTGGGCTGGGTTAGGTTAGCAGATCTGGTTAAGTTAGAAGATGAATGTATTGCTTTGCTTTGGTTAGGTTTAGTCTGGGATTGGGAGGAATGGTTAGGTTAGTTGTAAGGCGGGGTCGATTAGGGTAGCGTAGACTAGGTTAGGGCAGGATTGGATTAAAGTAGGATAGGGTGTCGTAAGTTAGGTTGGAAGGAAGTATATTTTAAGTTTAGATGTGCTACGTTAGGTTTGGAGGAAGTATATTGTAAGGGTAACATATGCTGTGTTAGGCTTGGGGAAGTATACTGTAAGGTTAAGTTAGGTGTAGAACAGAATATACTACGTTAGGGGGTTAGGGAAACCTAGCCGGGGTTTGTTTATATTAGACTAAGGTAAGCTAGATATTGTTAGGAGAGCGAAGGTTATCTCTTCATGTCAGTATAGTGAAGGTCTCGTTACATCACATTTAGGGTATGAGAAGACTAGAAGTTGAGAGGGACCCCCGTCCTGCGGTAAGTAATCATCAGGATAATGATGATGAAGTAAAATCAGGATAGTTCAGGATGACTAGGATGAGGCTGAGGTGAAGCTGATCTGCATAATTTCAAAGGCCTCAGTGATGTAAGATTGGATGAATGGATGTATGATCATTTGTCTAGAAGCTAAGATGATCGTTTCCCCTAAGATGATAGCGTTTTATTTATTTATTTAGTTATTTTAAAAATCATTTCTGGACCCTGGCCACCCGATTAATCTTTATCCTGCCGGGTAAGAGGTAATGAAGATGATGGTGATAATCATAAGATACAGAAAACAAGAGTTCATTTGACACGTGTCCGGTTACTAAATTAGTTGTCATGATGTGAGTAAGTAAGGGACAATACAGTAATTAGAAAGTAGTTTATAGGACCTTTTTGGTGTAGCAGGTTCAGGGTAGGTCAGGCAAGGTCGCTGTGGACTCTAACAATGGGAGTTTTTTAATGGCTTTCTAGGCCTTTGTCCCCCAGAGAGAGAGGATTTAGGCAAAAGTTGAGAGTTTTATGGAAGAGTCTGTGTTTTTGTGTCTGTGATTGTGGTGTGTTTGTAGTGTGGTGCCAGCAGGTGATTATGCAAAGTTTGTGTGTTTGCGCCGGTGTTTGACGTCCGTTTGGTGGTGTTTGAAGTGTTGTGTCGTGGTGTTAATGGGGGGGTGACGTGAGTTTGGTGGGTGTTTGTAGTGCTTGGAATGGCGTTTATGATGTTATTTTGGGTGGCACAGTGTTTGAGAGAGAGAGAGAGAGAGAGAGAGAGAGAGAGAGAGAGAGAGAGAGAGAGAGACCCTAATTGGTAACTTATTTTTTGTTTTGCTGTGACTGCTTTGTGTGTGTGTGTGTGTGTGTGTGTGTGTGTGTGTGTGTGTGAGAGAGAGAGAGAGAGAGAGAGAGAGAGAGCAGTAACTGTGATGCTGGTAACCCTTTTGTAACGATAACGTCTTGTCTCTCCATTCTGACTCTTGGACAGATGTGAAATGGCCGGAAGCGATCACATTTATTCCTTTCAGCCCAAGGACGTGTATTGGTAATAAGGTCTAGCTAATATCAAACTATTTCATTCAAACTAGGAAACCCCCCTCCCCCCGTCCCTTCTCAGTGAAATCTGTATCCAACATATTCGGCTCAAAGTCCCTCCAGAGCTGAATAGAAGTGTGTGGGAGCAGCTTAAGGGAAAGGAAATGATATCATTGCACTGAACGGGTTAACATCGGAGTTTTTTCTTATCCCTTTTAGTCTGCATTTGCCACCGCCATGCGATTTTATTCCTCTAAGGGGAGACATGTCTATTCTGAAAGGACCAGAGCAATTTTTTTTTTTTTTAATAAATTATTTTTCTGCCGTTAGACTATTTCATTATTTTGCAAATGTAGTGGAATTTTTACCTATTCTTGCCATCAAACAAACGATCTTAGTTTACAGCAGGCAGTCATACCCAGTGCGAAATTTAACCCTCACAGATGAAAATAACCATAGTTGGGGTAAACATGCGACTTTCAAAACGACAAAGGAAAATGAAATAAAATAGAATGGAAATTGAAAGCTGAGTGATTTAACAGACACAAAGCCAGCCCTGAATATACAGTAATTATTTCGGCCGCATATTCTCTGTAAAAATCTGAAAGTGTTTGGTAGTGTCCAAATTTATTTTTTGCATGTTCTTGAAAAAAAAAAATGGTCTTTTGTACTATTAATTTTATTTCACAGATATTTTATTGGCTACAACACCTCCTTTACTAATAACTCATCTGCCTTATGTTTCAATGCTGTAGTTACTTATGAATGGCATCCGGGTAATCGACTGGTCATGCCACCTCCAGGGATAATAGCTGCATTGTCGTTGTTCATGGTCAGGTATTGGTATCAACAGACGATTTTATTTAGGCTTTGTAAAGATTTTTAGAGCTAGAGGAGTTAGATATAGCCTCCATTAACCCCTTGACAACCAGAGATTTGTCTTAAGCTGAATAAAACCGTCAGGCATGAACAAAAAGAATATTTAAAAGAAGAAAAGCATCATCTCACAGCGAGGGTTACAAAAAAAAAAAAAATGACTTGGGCTACAAGGCAAGATGTGGTAGCGTGGATTAAAAAAGAAGAAAAAAAACGAACTCTTGGGCTACATGGAGAGGTGTGGTAGTGAGGTGTAGGGTGTAATGGTGGTTGTGGTGGGTGTATCTGCTGCCTGATACTGTGGGTAATGGGGCGTGCCGTGCTTGCCCTGTGTAATATCGCTGTGCTTGCTGTTGGGAGGGTGTTATTGCTCCTCGAGTGGGTATACGATTACACTCTTATAAGGTGCTTCTGGTATTACTTGTGATGGTGGTGCTGTAATAATACCTCTTAGTGGCTATACAATCATACTGTTATAAGCTCCTCTCATTACTGACTGGGATGGTGATGAGTTTCTATTGTTGTGTATGTCCACCACCCCCCACCCAGCCCCCACACCCCACCCCCAAAAAAGGCGTATCAAATATTCCTTTCATTCATTTTGCACGGTGACATGTTTTAATTTTATCTCACAAATTCCAGACGATTGTATTAAGCTCAGCGAAGACTTCCCGTTTTGAAAAAGCTAAGAATGAAAAGGGTAATATAGTTGTTATTATTATTTCCTTCAACCCACTAAACTGATGATCTTTCGCAGCCTGCAGGGAGACCTCCTACTATGCCCCTTGAGGTTATGTGATGAGAATTTTAGTGCGTTCAGTATTGTTTGGGTTGATGGTGTGTGTGTGTGTGTGTGTGTGTGTGTGTGTGTGTGTGTGTGTGTGTGTGTGTGTGTGTGTGTGTGAATAGAAATGTAAATGCGTGGAAAATTGTTTTCATCCTTTTGCTACGATTGTTTTTTTTATTTATTTATTTATTTTCACTAATTCTAGACGATTTTTTGAGCTTAGGGGAGCCTTCCCATTTTGAAATCTGGACAAGAAGTTATCTCTCTAAACTCCCCCAGAGGCAGAAGAGGATATTGTTATTACTGGGATCAATAGGTGTCCGTCCGTTGAGTTGGGCGGCAGGGCGACTGGCTGGGCGTAGAGATTTCGTTTCCGGGTCAGAACTCAAGGTATTCACTGTAGTCACGAAATTTCATATAGTTGTGTGTCTTATAGTGAACTTGTGCCTTTTGAAAGATAGAATGCTGTGTATTAAGTGTATATATATATATATATATATATATATATATATATATATATATATATATATATATATATATATATATATATATATATATATGTATATATATATATATGTATATATATATATATATATATATATATATATATATATATATATATATATAAGTATATATATATATATATATATATATATATATATATATATATATAGAGAAAATAAAAAAAAAATATCCAGAGATTTCAGTGCGACTTGCGCAAGGAATGTGAAGGGCCCAGGTTGTGTGTCCTCAAGGCGTTCTCGTAACGCCCACCTTTAAAAGAAAAGAATGGGTGGGGGGAGGTGAGGGCCGTTATGTGCTTGGTTAGGTGTACAGGGAGATGGGGAGTTGCAACGGAGTAACGCTGCCTGTTTTTTTTTTTTTTTTTTTTTTTTTTGCTACCGTCGGGCGATGTTATCCTGAGGTGGGATTCTCAAAGAGATTTACGATCGACTCCCATAACTTGGATATGTGTTTACGGGAAGGACCATAGCAGGGAAGATTTTTCACTCCTTTCCAAGATCTCCCGCAAAAAAAACAGTCATAACCTTCAGTAATTTTCGTCTCGCAGTAGAGATTTATATATGAAGTTAGAAGAGGAGGCAGAGGAAGATTCGTGAGCCTCCTTGTCCGTCCTGTAGTTCAAAACCAGACTTACGACGGGGAATTGATCGTAAGTGGGTTTGTGTATCTCGGTCCAGTTTGTTGTGGATATATGGTTGTAAATAATAAGTTCTGGGTACTGCTTGGGATAAAAAAAAAAAGTGCCTGTAGTGTTTCTGTATCCTTTACTAATATTTGGCTGTATTCGGACTCCTGTATATGTAACGCAGAAGACAGTGAGAAACTCCTCCCCATGGTTAGCCCTCTCACTGCAATGATTTTTTTTATTTATTTATTTTTTAATGCCGTCTCTAGGTCATTTTGCATGTTTTGGGCAGGTTTTGAGTTGACTGGTGCTTGTTATGCTACTGAGAGAGAGAGAGAGAGAGAGAGAGAAAGAGAGTCAAAGGAAAAAGGGGAGAGGAGAGGAAACGACAGCAGAAACGAGAGGAAAGAAGAAAAGCGGGAAGAGAAGAGATTAAAAGAGAGAAAAAGTAGGTTGGAGGAGGAAGCGCAGGAGAAGGGGGAGGGTAAGGGGAGGAGAAGAGGAAGAAGGAGGAAAGATTGTGACAGGCGATAGTACTGAAAGGAAAATGAGAGGGAAACTGAAATTAGGGGAGAAGAAAACGGGAGAGGAGAAAAGGAGTGTAATGAGGCTGTGGAAGGGATAGGAGAAGAGAAGAGATGAGAGGGTATGGGAGGAGGGGAGAGGCGAGAGGAGAGAAAAAGGAGAAAAGATGTTAGTTAGAAGAGGGAAGGGAAGAGGAGAGGAGAAAGAATAGGAGAAAAGAAATTACGACAAGAAATGGGAGAAGAAAGAAATTGGAGAAGAAGAGGAAAGAAGACATGAGAAAAGAGGAGAAAAATAGGAAGAGAAGAAGGGGCTCAGCGCAGGGGAGAAGAGACAAAATAAAGAGTGGGAGAATAGAAAAGAAGGCATGGATTGAGAGGGTTAGAAGAGAGAAGATAAAATACTGAAGAGGAAAAAAGTCGTGGGAGGACACAGGAGAAAGGAAAAGGAGATGAAGAGAGGAAAAAAAGAGAAGAGATGAGAATGAGAAAGGTTAGAGGAGAGGAGAGGAGAACATTGGAGATGGGAAGAGAGGAGAAAAAGTGTGGGTCAGGAGAGAGGAAAGACGAGAAGAAAACAGGAAAGGAGAGGAGAGGAGAAAAACTGGAGAGTTGAGAGGGGAGGAGAGAAGAAATTGGAGAGTGAGAGGAGCGGGAAGGAGAGTGGCCTAGCAACAGCAAATGAGGCCTGGAGGGGACGTCACTGCCTGGGGGGGCGATTCTGTGTGTGTGTGTGTGTGTGTGTGTGTGTGTGTGTGTTGTGTGTGTGTGTGAGAGAGAGAGAGAGAGAGAGAGAGAGAGAGAGAGAGAGAGAGAGAGAGAGTACCGTAGTGTAAGGTTCGAGAGAAGAGAGAAGCTTGAAGGGCAGAGAAAGAGAGGAGAGAGTAGGGTGAGGGAAGGGGAGACGAAAGAGCAGAAAAAAAGAGGGAAAAATAAAACAGAGAGGGGAGAAGAGAAAAGGGTGATGATGAGATGAGAGGAGGAGGAGGAGGAGGGAGGGTAGGGGAGAAGTAAGATTAGAAGGGGGGGGAAGAGGAGGAGGAGGAAGATTGGCAAGTAGATGACATGAGAGGAAACGAAAGCGGAGGAGGACAAAAATGCAGAAAAGCTGAAGCCAGAAGAATGTGAAAATAAAAGGTGAGGAGGAGGAGGAGGAGGAGGAGGCTGATAGTTATCTTTTGTTGGGAGGAAGGAGAAAATGTGAGAAGTAAGGGGGGAGAAGGGGAGAAGTAGAAGACAAAGGGGAAAAGGAGAGGAGGAGAGAGGTAAACAAAGATAAAGGGAGGCAAGGAAGCATGGGAGGAAAGAAAAAAAATGAGAAAGGGAAGAGAGAAATGAAGAAAGTAGGTGGGAAGGAAAGCATGAAGGAAGAAAGAAAAGAAAGAAGTATTAAGAATGAAAAACGGAAAAGACAAAAGTGTAAATAGCAAACAGAAGACAACGGTGAAGCAAAAGAAAGGAGGAGAGAATACAGAAGGGACGAAAATATAAGAATGAAACAGATGTAAAAAGGTAAGGAGAAAACACATACAAAGAAACTATGTAAATATAAATGAGAACAAACTCGAAAAGGAGAGAGAGAGAGAGAGAGAGAGAGAGAGAGAGAATGAAATGAGGAAAGGGGCAAAAGAATTGAAACGAGAAGGAGATATGGAGGTAGTAAATGCAGAAAAGGGGGTAGGAAGAAAAGAAAAGCACGAAGTTGGTAAAAAATGGACGAAGAATGGGAGAAGGAAAGGAAAAGGGAAGGGAGATGGGGAAGGAAAAGAAGATGAGAGAAAAGGAACTGAAGAAAGGAAAAAAAAAAGATAATGAAGGAAGAAGAAAATGTAGGAAGGAAAATAAAGAAGACTACAGGAGACAGGCAGGACGGCAGTGCAATATCAGTCTGAAATGACATGCACATAAGAGTCAAAATGAGGGGGCGAGACGGATGAGATGGTGGAAGGGACAAGGAGTGACGGAGAGGCGAGGAGAAGGATGAGGAGAAAGAAGAAGAGATGGAGGAGGTAGTAAATGAGGAAGAGCAGGAGGAGAAGAGAAACTTGGAGAAGGCCAAGAAAAATAGGAGATGGAGGAGACTGTAGATGAGATGGAAGAGGAGAAAAGAGGTGTAGCGAAAAATGGGGAAAGAAAATATGGAAACTGGGGAAGTTGTAGGCGAGAAAGAGATGGAAAGAGAAGTTGGAGGAGAAAGGTGAAGAGCAAGCTTTAAAGGCAGAGGGAGGAATTGAGAGAAGAGAAGGAAGAAAAACAGGAAAGATAGACGTTGTAGAATAGTAAGAAGCTTAAAGAAGAGACGATATGAAGAGGAAATGAGGAAAATGGAAGTGAGGAGGAAGAGGGAAATACAGTGGAAATATATATGACGTACAGTAGGATGAAGAAATAATAGAATAATTGATATATTGGGGGAGATGAGGGAGGTAGAGGCGATAAGACGAGGAGGTGAGAGGAAGCAAGAAAGGAGGTGGAGGAAAAAGGAAATGAAGGAGAGGAAAAGGACTATGCGGATGAGGAAGTACAAAAGAGAGAGAGAGAGAGAGAGGAAGCATGCAAGACTTAATTGCAAAAAAGCATAAAAGGCTAAGCAGATAAGGAGGAAGGGAGAAAAATGTTTATTCAGAAAGCCATTAGTGAAGCGGCTAATCTTACTGAGGGCTTGGCCATGAAGTGCGGCTTAAGCATTAACAAAGCACCTCACTTAGACTTTAACATTAACAAAACACCGCAATTAACACAGCTGCAGTGACACGACTTTTGCCTAATTACCCCCTAAAGACTGTCTTCTCACCACGGTTAGCACAGGTACAAAAACTGCACTAACGAGGTGGAGGAACAGGGTGGAGGGATGGACAAGGAGGTGGGTTGAGAGTGGATGGGGAGGTGACAAAAGGTGGAACTTATGGAATGAAAGACTGGATGGAATGGCATGGAGGACTGCAGTATAATTATATAAGGTTGTAAAGAGAAATGGAGTAAACGACTGCAACGATGTACTGTTGCAAAATGTGGATTGGAATGAAGGACTGAATATTTAAAATTGCATAGAGTGGAATGAAATGAGAGACCGTAGAGCATAAGACTGCAGAGAGGAATGCAGTGAAGACTCCCGTGTATAAGATTGCGAAGAGAAATGGATTGAAGGACCATAATGAACAAAGGTGCAGAGAATGCAATATAATGAAGGAATGCAGTATATGAAGTTGCAATAATAATGGAATGAAGGACTGCACTGTATAAGATTTCAAAATGTGAACGTGGCTGGAATGAAAGACTACAGTTTATTAGGTTGGAAAGAGTAGCATAAAATAAAGAACGGCAAATAAGGTAAGAGTGTATATAGGTGAAAGAGTTGAGAAATTGAGAAAAGGTGGATTAGGATGAGATGAGGGTGGATGGGACCTCCCGCATTTCCCTTGCACAAGAGAGAGAGAGAGAGAGAGAGAGAGAGAGAGAGAGAGAGAGAGAGAGAGAGAGTATGGCGAAGCTAAAGTGGAAGAGGAATATGTTTTGCATTTGTTTGTCTCATATACAGAGAGAGAGAGAGAGAGAGAGAGAGAGAGACTGAAATAACCGTAACAATTTACAGCTAGTATTTTTCATCAGTCATTTCGTTTTACACAATATCCCTTCTTCCCCCGTTGACAATAGATTCAGGGTCGTCTGGAATGAACATAATTTCCTCCTCCGGTATGTTGTTATTGAAGAGCCAACGATCCATTACCAAAACTTTTCGCTCGTAAATGTTCGTCCCCCTGTAATACTTGTGTCTCCCATCCCACTCCATTTTCTATGCTCATATTTGCGACAACTTTGTGCATCTCAAGTGTATTTTCTAAGGATTTTTGTACGATCGGTTTCAAATTTCGTAACTGCTTAGGAAATCGCAGTTCAGTTTTTTAAAAGAATAAGGAGATATTTCACTAAAAAATTACGGGGGGGAAAAAAAATGCCTTCACAGTCTTCATATACCGTTAGCCACTCTTCATAGATAAACTTTCTTGCAACCAGATGCTTCCAGTTTATAAAAGACTTACGTAGGCATAAAAGTGATGACCAGGGTTTCTTAGCTGAGGGAGATGATAGGTTTAAGGTGATTAACCCCTTCACTGCGAGAGGTCTTTCTTCATCTGGAAAAAAAATCATTTGGTAATTAAAAAAAAAATAGTACTGAAGTCATTATCTGAGTCTTCCAACCTTTTCAGCATTATTTATTTATTTATTTTTTCTGGTCTGGTTGTCCATTTTCAGCTCTTGGATCTTCTTGCCTTTGAACAGTATCGTGTGGAGGTAGTATAAAATAAATAATAAAGACAACTGGTCAGAACAAGTACCATACAGTATATGAAGAAAAGCGATAAATTCTACAGCTTTTTTTTTTTTTTTTTTTCCAGTTATAGTCGTTTGGCCTTGGCAAGGACAAAAGTCTTGCTTAGAAGGCTAATGGAGACTTTCTAACCCTTCACTACGCCAAAATTAAATACAGTAAGAACAAGCGTCATCCTACTGACTTACTAATACAAAATTTGTTTAGTAGAATAGTGATTCAGGTATTAAGCTAATGACCTGGACTGCATAATTATGGACAAGATAACTGATTAAGGGACACAAAGCAAATTGAAGAATAACGATAGTGTGATCAAAGTTGGCAATGGAAGGGGAAAGAGGCAGGAGAGAATAGCGGATGTAGAAAATACTAATGAATTTAAAAAACAAAAGCATTCGCCCAAGAATGCGTATCACCCACTGTCACTAAAAAACTAAACAAGAAGCAGTGCCAAGGTACAGCAAACCCGTCCCCGGCAGTCATTTTAGTGCTGACATATAAACGCAACAGGACATCTAGTTAAAGATGTCGCATATCAAATCTGGAGTAAATCGGGTGAAAATTGATGATTTTATGCCCATTTGAAATTTTAGGCCCGAGCCACCTGACATTAACCCCCCTACCGCTGGGGGTGACACCCTTGATGTAATGAGGCATGTTATAGGATGCAGATTTGAAAGATGCGCTTTTAGGTATACGTTTCATGTCGATATGACGAATTTGAAAGGAGTTATGGTGAAAAAAGAATTTTTTTTCATTTTTGGGGCCTACAGCCGTCTTGGCCCAATTTGGCCCCAAATTTAATCATGTGATCAGACGGGCATAGCCCATCATCCCTGTAGTTTTAGTCAAAATCACACCAGTACTTTTCGCGTAAAGTTGTTAACATACATACAGACAGACAAACAAACAAACAAAATGGGTGAAAACAATTCCCGTCCCAGAGCCCCTCCGGGGCGGGGGCGGGTAATCAGTAATCCTCTGGCAATTGGAGGTGTATCATTGCCGCTTCGCCAGAATCGAAAAAAGTCCTACGATTTCTCTGTTTACAACTTTACACCCACTAAGTTAAATATCACGCTAGCATTCAGAAGCCTGAAGTCAAGGATATTATGTTGGTGAAGGACAGTGAGTATAATAGGGCCTTTAAAAAATTTCTAAGTTACCTTTTAAATAGACGTTCTCCTCGGTGAAGGTACGATAGAAAATGATAAATAATTGCAAGGGAAAAGAAAGTTAGATGGCCTTTTTTTCTTTCAAAATCTTCTGGCAGCCAGAGACATATCATCACAACCTCGCCACAATTACTAATAAAGAAGTCATATATCCCAGGATACTGCCTACAGAGTTTGGATATAATTTACCCACATGATTTTGAGATATTTTGGTGACAGACACATAGACCACACACAGATGCAGGCGAGTTGGGTGAGCATAAAGTCTTTCCATGATTTCAAATATTTATAGCACAAAAACTATGCCAGATACAAACATATTTTTTTTGAGAATTTTACCTTAACACTTTTTTTTTTTTTTTTTTTATTCATGAACTTCAACACATGCCCCATTCGTTGCCGAGAGAACGTCCAAGCGATACTCGATTTCACGCCATGTTTTCTCTAACATCTCTTCAAGTAGCCATCGGTAGGCTAAATGCCTCCCTTCAGATTTTCAGTATCAGGAACTGGTGAACTGAACACTTTGTCTGTAGTATACCCGCATAAAAAAAAGTCAGGAGGGGTAATATCTGGTGAACGCGGTGGCCATGGTGTTGAACCATCCCATCCAAGCCATTGGTTTGGAAAGGTTTTATTCAAGAACTTACGAACAACTAAACCTCAGTGTGGCGGTGCACCATCCTGTTGGAAAACTACCCATTGCTGAAACTCTTCTAAGTGAGATTCACCATAAAGCTCCAACATGCCCAGGTAAACATTTGCTGAAATGGTGGGCTCAGTAAAAAGGAAGGTGTAGTAACCTTGTTTTGAATTAGACCGCACCAAACATTCACTTTAGGGCTGTCCCTCTCTCACAAACACAACATATGGGTTCTCTGACCCCTAGATACGGACATAGTGTTTATACCTTCCACGAGGTGCGAAAGGTAGCCTCATCAGCAAAAACAACATGCTGAAGGAAATCATTGTCTTCATCAGTTCACTGCAGAATTTCCGTAGCAAAGGCAGCACGTCGGGTAGAGTCGTTTGGCTCCAAAGCATGAACGATTTGCACTTTGTACGCATGTAAACGAAGGCGTTTGTGCAATGCCACTGTGCTCTGAGGTACCGGTATGCCAAGTTCACTTGAATTACAACTAGTTGATTTTCGGGGATTGCGTAGAAAAGCATTACGCACAGCATCAGCAATCATTTCATTCACACTGGGCCTACCGTTCTTTTAAGGTCACCAACACTGCCAGTCTCTTTAAACTTTGCATACCAATCTTTGATACTTTTAACATCTGGCGGATCTCCTCCATACTCATTTCTGAACTTCATTGAACTGTACCTGGCGAATTTGTTTCGCGGTACCACAAAACACACTGGGTTTTCTCCTTCATAAACGCCATTTTAATACTGGTGGTTGCAGCACCACCTATAAAGACAAAAAAAAAAAAAAGATAAAAAAAAGATAAAAAATAAAAGAATTGGTCAGCGTAATGCCACAGCTTCTTTGTTTCTGTCTAGCATAATTTTTAAGATAAGATTTTTCTTAATCAGGGGAAGATTATGCTCACTCCGTATTATCGCCTCTCTATGGGGCGATAATGCAGCGGGGTTTGGAGGGGAGAAATAGAATTATTTTATTTATGCCTTCACCAAACGTTATTCTTTCAGCATAAAATAATTCTCTCGTAATGCAGGGGTTGGTAGTTACTTTAAAATCCTTACTTTTTGCGTACTTTTTGCGAAATCTATCCTACATGGTAATTCAATAAAGTCACGTGTGGTCGCCGAAGTAAATAAAAAACAACAACAACAACAGTAAGGCTATTATCCATCCATCATCCAATCCTACATTGCCCCATGAGGAGCATAGGAGCCCGGGGCTAGGCAGTTGGTCCCGACATTTAAGTTGAGAGTGAAAGGATTTTATTCAGACTTAAAATATTAATATCAACAGAGAGAGAGAGAGAGAGAGAGAGAGAGAGAGAGAGAGAGGAGGAAGAGAACATATATGAAATTAATGCTGATGGATAGAGTTGACTTATATAAATAACTGCATACATACGTACATACATACGTACATAAAATATATCAACAGAGAGAGAGGGGGGGAGGGAGAGACCATATATGAAATTAATGCTAATGGATAGAGTTGAATTATATAAATATGTGCATACATACGTACATGCATATGTATTATATATATGTTTATACTGTATATATAATTAATTGTGTGTGTGTGTGTGTGTGTGTGTGTGTGTGTGTGTGTGTGTAAGAAAGAGAGAGAAAAGAATATCAGCTATATTTTAACGAATGCGGAGCGAAATCGATAGAGGAGGGAAAGAGGGAGAGGGTCATTTTAATCTGTGTATTGTAAGAATTCCCCAAGAGCCATCGTTAATCAGGGCGAAACTAATTGAAATGAAAGTAGGTAATTGGAGGCCAGAGAGAGAGAGGACGAAGGGAAGCGAAAATGGAATAGGAATAGATTATGCATGGTCGTTGTTCAGACCACGAGAGATATAGACAGATGGCCAGATAGATGGACAAGTACAGTTGAGAGAGAGAGAGAGAGAGAGAGAGAGAGAGAGAGAGAGAGAGAGAAAGAGAGAGAGTTAATTAAAGCGAGGAGGGTCCGTCATGGCATTAGTGAGGGGAAGGCGGCCAACAATTACACGCCCAATAATTCAATTCCGGCGTCATTTGTAAAGGACGTGGCCAATCCCTCGCTGACGAGTAAAGCTGCATGGCCACCTGCATATTATATTCCATTCCACTGCGCCCGGTGGTATGGTAGGCAAAATGTCCCAGTCGGAGTGACGGTCTTGCATTGGTTCCATCCCCGAGAGGTGAGTGAAGATATTCCGACCATGCCATGCCATCAGGGGGAGTAGGTTGGTCATCTCCCCTTTAAATGTTCTGAACTACGGTAGTCTAGCCTCGGGTCCCAGCGCCTCAGTGTGTGGAATATAAGATGGGCTGTTGCCGTTGTACATAAATCACAGTTTATTTAGGTGAACTCTACAACTGCTAATAAGAATATCGTTTTTTTTTTTTTTTTCGAACAAATACAAATTCCAACATTATGTTTTGAAAAGTTGGTTGGCCGGGAAGATCGCATCGCTTGGTTTGGGAAGTCATTGCTCACTGTCTCGTTAATCGTCGTCATATATATTGATTCACTTAAGTGAATCAATATATAATGTCTGTAGCAGTACTTACGTAACGTGCCTGAAGGAAAGCACATTAAGTTTTGTGAGACTTGTCATGATATGCATTTGTTGGGACAGAGCAATGTATCCAACAGCGTTTTTGTATTAGCAGTCATGTTTCCACAATTGTCTTCACTCACCACAAACATCGCCATGATCATCATGGAATGTTTAGTTGCGGGATCATCTCGTAGAGCGGCCGTGTCGGTCTGTCGGTCACTAACGATTTTTTTTTTTTTTTTTTTTTTAAACAAGGATTGTAGCGACGTTAGCAAACCACTAGGGTTTCCTGGGAGGAAGAGTCAAAACGTTGGGAATTGACAGGTGAGGGAATTTTAAGCAAAAAATATTATATGAACACACAGTAAGTCCAGGTCTCAACCTTTACGGAGCTACAGTACAGTTACTGATGACCTTATAGGCAGATTATGAAGACCATTTTCGCCCATAAGGTCATCAGTAAGTGTAGCTCTGTAACGGTTGAGATTTGGACTTATGTTCATATAACATTTTTCACTTAGAAATCTCTCATCTGTCAGTTACCAAAGTTTTGACCGTTCCTCCCGGGACACGCGAATTAGGACCCTTAAGCTCCCACTTTTCACTCGTAGCCTTTAGCGACCTTTCATATAAGAACCCTAAATTCCCTGCATCTATTGAGTATTTTGTAGTTTCCACGAAAGGATGGGAAGGATGGGGTGAGATAGGGTCGAGAAAACAAGGAAAAAGGAAACGCTAAAGAGAGAGAATTGTCAACAGCATGCCTAGTGAAGTGGTCCATGGACTCATTCACACACCAGTCAAGTTCACGGGATCCTATAACCATCTCGAAGGCCTAATTATCTACCCCCCACCCTTTTTTTTCCCCTTCTCTCTCTCTGTATATAAATCCATTTTACATTACCTGCCCGTTAGTGTCAGCCAGTGAATTCTCAGAACTTAAAAACTGGAGCCGAACCCCTGTCATGTGCTTCTTCATACGTAAATAATCCTGCCAACTCGATCCCTTACCATTTCCGGAATAACACAGAACCAAAAGTGAGGTCTCTCGCCGTGACCTCCCTCAGGGCGTCAATAATTAGTGAAGGTGAAACGAGAAGCAGAGACCTTTCGAGACATTTTACGGATGATTTACAGTTAACATTTCTCATTATGTTTGTGTCATTATTAGCTGATTTTTACCTACTGCACTAAAACTAACAGCGACAAAATATTGGGAAGACATCCTCCCCTTTATTGATATCCAAATAATTAATTATCCCCGGTAACAGCTTAGACTGGATTGTGGAGATACGTATATACGTTGTGTGTGTGTGTGTGTGTGTGTGGGTGTGTGTGCGCGCAGTTTATTTAAGTACGGTATTAGTTCGTGAAGGTGGACGCTGCCAGCATTTCAGAAGCTCGAACTTTGTAAGCAAGTTATACTCGTGTTTGATTCTCTACTTTCCAGCTTGTATGCTGTTTCTTCCTTGATTTTTGGATCTTGCTTCAACCCTTCTTAACGGTGCGAATAAGGGCTACATTGATGATGATGATGTTTATGATCTGCTACTGTTGCCATATGGGTGTGATGATGCCGATAAAGATGATGATGATGGTGCACTGTTACTGTTGCCATGCGGAGGTGATGATGCAGATAAAGATGATGACTGGCGGTTGATGATAGTGTTCGTGTAAAATTGATGATGACGGCACTGCACTGCTACAGTTGCCCTGCGGATGTGTAGTGCGTGTAGCGGTAATGACCCGGAAATGAGTCTAGTCAGGTAGAAAGAGACATGTGAATTAAGGTAGCCAGGTAGGATGCACTGAACGACTCAGTTGGCTGATGTACAATATATGGCTTCCCTGCTCACCAACGCCTTCACTATCAGGGGTTTTAATAAGCACGTTGAACGCTTAAACTCTCAGCTAATTAACTCCTTGAATCGGATGCCGTACTATATATTTTATTCTCACTACTTCCAGACGATTTTGCTTCCATTAGGGGTTAACGAATGCCATGTCGAACTCCTCCGTTAAAAAAAAAAAAAAAGTCTAAAACGGTTGAAATCGTTTATTGGCAGCAATCCTGAGATAATTAATACGTCACAGGATGAAAGGATTTAATATTGTCTGGTTTTAGCCTGAATTAAATACATAAGTGCGTCAGTAGGACATTATAATCTTAATCAAGATACTTTTTACTTAACCCTATCTTTTCAGTTATACCGTTTCATTTCTTCCACTGCAGATTATATAATTCAGGTTATTAAGGATATATGGTAGTGATGGAGTTAGACACAAGTTTCCTTAACCCATTAGTAAGAGAGGTCTCCCCTTGTATTAAAAAATATATGCAGCCTGTCAGTAATGAGAAGTAAAAAGGTTTCATTAACGAAAGGCCAAAGAAAGTTTTTATTTCTTCAATTGCATGGATTTCCCAGTTTCATCAAATCTTTTGGCTTTAATGCATCCAGAATAGGGACAAGAATGATAAAGATAGTTTTTTAGTTCTGTGGCCACCAGAATTCTTAGAGCTAAATCAAGCCCTGTTAATTTAGCGAGAATAACATACGCAGGTTTGATAACATGTTGGAAAAGGTCGCGTTATATCTGTAGCTGTAGCTATTTATACAGGGAGTGCTAAATACAAGAGCGTGAAAAATGTACAATAAACTGAATCTGTGTTACCAGGTTAACCTCTTCTTAAAGCAAAGATTTTGGCTGGTCAGAGAATTATTGTCATCGGCATCATTACCCACCATTCGTACCGCTAAAATTGAGGTTGGTAGGATCTAGAATCAGGGAAGTGAAAAATTAAACACACGCAAGAAGTAGGAAAACTGTCATTAAGGGTACCTGTCTATCCCAGTGGGACGTACACAGAAGAGAGGAAGATGAACAGATACTTGGATTCTCCCCGGACGGCCCTCATCAGTCAGTTTTATTTATTTATTTATTTTTGTACGTTGTTTGCAGTTCTGAGTGTGTGCCCTAAGGCACAGGCTAGGCCGTTTATTCCCTTAGGCCCAATAGTCTTACACGTGAGCAGGTGACACCAGCCACCCTCACACGTCAACACTTGGACATAGACACTGAACCGCCCAAATGTTAGAGTTGTCTCATTTAGTACCAGTGTGGTGGGTCCCGTAGAAGTGCAGGGCCGACCGTTTTCAGCCTATGGATATGTGGATTTCCATGACCTGAATAAAACCTTCTGACATTAGCTGGACTAAATTAAGTTCCTAGTTATCAGCCTATATTCTCAGGGTGAAGTTTTTAACCCCTTTTACTGCCGTGGCCTTCTCTGAGTTAAATCAATCGTCTGACGTTACCTGACATAAGATACAAAAGTCACGTCGCACTTTGCAACGAGGGGTCCTTCCCAAGCTGAATGAAATCGTCTGTGGTAGCAATCATTTTTTAAGAGGGATGTAGTGGTTTGGAAGGGCGTGTCGAAGGTCCATTATCTGGTTTGCATCGTTCCGTAAGGGCAGTGTCCCTAGGGCGCTTTAGGCCTTACCGGGTTTGTACTGGGGTTTGTCAGGAAGGGGGGTAGGGGTGGGGGAAGGAAGTTGGGGGGAAAAGGAAAGTAAGGGGAGAGTTAAAGATAGGAGAGAGAGGATGAAGGAAAAGAGGAAAGAGAGTGAAGTGAGTGGGAGAGAGATGGTAGAGGGGAATGGCGAGTTGGGGAGGAAAACGAGGGGTGAGGGGGGAGACTGGAGGGAGAGTGAGGAAGGAAGGCGATGAGAAAGAATGAACTGAGAGGGGAAAGGGAGAAGGGGAACCGATGAGCAGGGACTGAATGAAAGGGAGAAGAGAAAAGAAGTGAGGGAAAAGGAAGGCTGGTACATGAATGACTATACAGTACAGTTCGGAGGAGTAAAGGGAGAGAGAAAGGGACTGAAGGGAAAAGGAAGAGGGAAGGAGAAAACATAAGGGAAAGAAACAGAAAGGAAAGGGAGCAGAAACAGGAAAATTATGAGAGAGGAGGAGAGAGGGAGAACTAAAGCAGAGAAACTGAGAGAAGAGGAAGGACAAAGGGAGAGAATCCGGAGGGAGGGAGAGGGAGAGAAAATCTGAAGGGAGAGGAGAACGACGGCGAAGGGATTGGCTGGTGAGAAAGATGAGGGAGAGAAGAGGTGAGGGGAGTGAGGGAGGCCTAGGGAAATAGAGAGAGAGAGAGAGAGAGAGAGAGAGAGAGAGAGAGAGAGAGAGAGAGAGAGAGAGAGAGAGAGAGAGAATCCTAATAATGGAGAGAGCAAAACAATTAAGCAGAAGGAATCAACACACACACGGTCTCTCTCTCTCTCTCTCTCTCTCACCACACACACACACACACACACACACACACACACACACACACACACACACACACACACACACACACACACACACACACACACACACACACACACACACACACACACACACACACACACACAGCTCTCTTGATGACATTCGATTACATTAGAGAAAAACACTACAACACAGAATCGAGATGTTAAAAATGTTGAAAATAAACTCAATTGATTACCCAAAGAGAGAGAGAGAGAGAGAGAGAGCACAGGCAGGTGAAGACACATCAAGACAGACATAATGAGACAAAGACACAAAAATAAGGAAACACAGGCAAAAACAACCTAAGAAACTGACGGAGAGAGAGAGAGAGAGAGAGAGTCATAAAGTAACTTACAGCTGTCGCATTGCATATTAGGTCCACTGCAGGAGGGGACCTTACTCTTGGGAGGAGAGTAGTTGCCTGAATTAATCCTTCCCTGTGCTGGCGAAGTACGAGTGGGAATAAAGTGCTTGAAATAGAGTGATGCATGTGAAATTGGAAGTGTTGTATTGGATGAATTGTGTTCTTCAGGGGGTGTGCTTGAACTGACAAGGTATGAATATACCTGTAAGTGGAGTCAAGTATAATTATGAAAGGATATAATCAGCCTCAACGTATATCCATTTACACCTAGGTCTCTTCGAAGTAGAATACCATTGCAGAGCAAAATACGAAGTAAATCGTTGTGCTGAAAGGATTAAATGTCTTCCAAGGCTCGTGCATCGAAGCCACACCTGCTAATCGGAGACGAAAACTAAACCTAAGCGCCGCCCAGACTCCAGAGACAAGGAAACAGACATGAAGAGATAGTCCGAAACACCCAGGCACAGACAGAGCACAAAGGCCATCTAGTGTTTTT
The DNA here is from genome assembly GCF_032717465.1 of Coenobita brevimanus. Classification (NCBI taxonomy): domain Eukaryota; kingdom Metazoa; phylum Arthropoda; class Malacostraca; order Decapoda; family Coenobitidae; genus Coenobita; species Coenobita brevimanus. The sequence goes on from NC_136976.1 coordinate 60,719,048, forward strand.
TGTGTGACGTATTGGGATCAAAGCGGGCACCGAAATTACCCTCTCATACAATTAAGTCCCCCGTGGCTGCTGCTGCTGCTGCTGCTGGCTTGGCCTTTGTTTCCGCGCTCCTGCCACGATTCACTTCCGCTCCAGAGATGTAGTATTTTCATCTATTTAAGTGTATATATATATATATATATATATATATATATATATATATATATATATATATATATATATATACATATATACATACATATATATATATATATATATATATATATATATATATATATATATATATATATATACATATATATATATATATATATATATATATACATATATATATATATATATATATATATATATATATATATATATATATATATATATATATTGTGTGTGTGTGTGTAATATGTATTTTGGTTTATATCGAATTTTATTTTTTTCTTTTTTTTCGAATTAATACATAACTTTTTGCTGTTGGATTATATCAGGCTATAAATTATGTAGACTGCGTTACTCAAATGAAAATTCAAACATCATAGACAAGTTAGACACTATTAAGACCACTGACAGAAAGATTTTTCCTCATCTGAACTGTGTAGTGTCGTGGTAGCCAGAGGAAAACTGCGTCCAGTAGAAGGCAAAAGAGTGACCCCTTCAATCCTTTGGCATCTTTTAGATCATTTGCTTACTATTGCCAGACGAATTTATTCATGCTAAAACAGCACTGAAGTAACGAACAAATGAATGAACGCTTTATCTAACACTTCCGGTTCTACCAAACTGACGATAATTGTCTGGAGGAAGCAAGATTGGAATATAGATTTCGTCTTACACTTGTATTTATTTATTTATTTATTTATAATCTCGGTCAAGAAACACAAGCAAGCTGGTGACAGGCTAAAGAAGAGAGAGTGCAGTCTCCTTACAACTAATCCGTCTGCTTACACTGTTAATCTTTTCTCTCCGTTGGGCTCCTTCGATCACAACCTTATCACATTAACCTGTCCTATCGCTCCGGTACGGCCTGCGGACTCTTCAGAGAAACGTCGTCTGTGGCACTTTGGAGCTGCAGACTGGGAGGCCCTCAGCCAGTACTTCTTTGATTTTCCCTGGAATGATTATTGCTTCCATGGCCGGGAGCCATCTGGGTGTGCCTTGCACATTGCGGAGGTTATTCTCTCGGGCATGGAAGCATACATTCCTTTCTCATATCCTTTGACTAATGCACGAAAGCCTTGGTTTAATCACGCTTGTTCTAATGCTGTCCGCAACAAGGAGAGGGCCTATAAAAGGTACCGGAGCCAACCCACCCCTGAATCACATCTTTTATACGTTTCTGCCTGGAATCGTGCTAAGTCTGTTCTTCGCTCTGCTGAAAATAATTTCATCCGTACAAAATGCACTCAACTTTCTAACTCGAATTCTTCCCGCTCCTTCTGGCACCTTGCCAAAAACCTTTCTAACAACTTTACCTCATCATCCTTCCCTCCTCTTTTCTACTCTGATGGCTCTGTAGCTATTTCTTCTACTGATAAAGCAGATCTCTTCGCTCAGACTTGCTCCTCCAGTTCCACCTTAGACGATTCCGGTGCTGTTCCTCCATCACTTCCCCCCTCTGACTTCCTCATGGCTAACATTAAAATTTCTTCAGCTGATGTATTTTCTGCCATCACAGGCCTCAATACTAATAAGGCATATGGGCCTGATGGAGTCCCTCCTGTTGTTCTCAAGAACTGTACTTCTGTGCTTACATCCTGCCTACGTAAACTCTATCACCTTTGTCTATCAACTTGTACCTTACTTTCTTGCTGGAAGTTTGCTTTCATTCAGCCAGTCGCAAAGAAGGGTGACCTTTCCAAAACCCTCTAACTATCGTCCAAATGCTTTAACATCCTGTATCTCAAAAGTTTTCGAGTCTGTTCTTAATAGAAAAATTTTAAAGCATCTTTCCTATCACAACCTTCTTTCTGATCGTCAGTATGGGTTCCGTCAGGGACGCTCCACAGGCGATCTTCTCAGCTACCTTTCAGACTCCTGGTCATCCTCCTTTCTGGACTTTGGCGAAAGCTTTGCCATTACACTTGACATCTCAAAGGCTTTCTATCGAGTCTGGCATAAATCTTAAATATCCAAACTGCCCTCGTACGGTTTCTATCCTTCTATCTGTGCCTTCATCGCTAGCTTCCTTTCTGGTCGTTCTATAGCCGCTGTTGTAGACGGCCATCGTTCTTCTTCTAGATCTATTAACAGTGGTGTTCCTCAGGGCTCTGTCCCATCACCAACTCTCTTCCTTTTATTCATCAATGACCTTCTAAGCTGTACATCTAACCCTATCCACTCATATGCTGATGACTCCACCCTTCACCTTTCCATTCGATTCCCACAACGTCCATCTCGGCAATTACTTCAACAAACAAGGGACCTAATGTCTGACTTGGCTCGTATCTCTGACTGGGGTAAAAATAATCTAATTTTATTTAATGCATCAAAGACTCAGTTTTTGCACCTATCGACCCAACAAAATCTTCAACAGGTATACCCACTAATGTTTAATAATATTCAGCTTAATCCTGCATCATCGTTGAACATGCTTGGGGTTTCATTTACTCGGGACTTATCTTGGAGAGATCATATTACATCTCTTGTAAAATCTGCTTCCAAGAGATTGGGTGTGCTAAGCCGACTCCATTCCTTCTTTACCCCTGCACAATTGTTGACTCTATACAGGGGTTTTATCCGCCCCTGTGTGGAGTACAATTCTCATGTGTGGGGAGGCTCCCCACATACAGCTCTTCTCAATAGGGTGGAGTCAAAGGCTTTTCGTCTCATTAACACTCCCCCTCTTACTGACTCCCTTCAACCTCTGTCTCTTCGCCGCACTGTTGCATCTTTATCTCTTTTCTATCGCTACTTCAATGGTCACTGTTCCTCTGAACTGTCTGCATGCATTCCTCCACCTCTACGACGGGCGTGTAGCACCCGTCTAGTAGCAAACTCTTACCCCTTTTCTGTCCAACTCTCTAATGGAAGAGTTAACCGTTACTCCCAGTCTTTCATTTATGCAAGAGGTCAACTCAGGAACTGTCTCCCTCTGACTGTATTTCCTGCTTCCTATGATCTCCAGTCTTTCAAACGCAGTGTATCCAGGCATCTCGAAATGAATGGGTCTTGAATTTGGCTCTCTCTTGTATTTTGTTTTTCTCTTGGAAGGAACAGTTTTGCGGGCTCGTTGCCTTTAGTTCCTTCCACATAAATGAAAAAAAATGTCACCTGCAGAAACATATCTTAGTTACGCCAGGAATTTGATTGTAAGAATGTTGTGGATAGGGTTTCTCTCTCTCTCTCTCTCTCTCTCTCATCTTCCTCTGGTTTCAGTATACAGTTTTCTTAGGTTTCAAGTTCCCATTGTTTTGGTGGGTGTGGGAGGATTCGCTGTGGCCATTGTCCCTTTTTCCAGTCTCTCTCTCTCTCTCTCTCTCTCTCTCTCTCAATTAAGTCCCACTATGGCTACAGGTACTGGCGGTCCCTCCCTTAGTTGGCCTTTGTTTTCGTGCATCTGGGTTGATTCGGTTTGGCACGGTTGCTTTTCTTGCATGATTTTTTTCTTCCGACAGTGGGTGCTTTTTTATTTGTGTTTTTATTCATGAGTATTTTTCATTTTATTATTTTTGTTTTTTTACTTATTCTGTTTGTTCTGTTTTATCATTTTTTTTTTTTCATTTTGTCCTATTTCCAGATTTCGTGTCTTTTATTTTAGTGTTGGTGAGTGGATTTGGTTCGACACGAGCACTTTCCCCCTTTTTGTTTAGCTTCCTTTTTGCAGTTTTGCACGGGTGGATAGATGGATGGATGGATGGTTGGTTGAAGTATGTATGGAGCTGCACGTGTTAAGTTTCCCCTCTTTTTCAGTTTGGTAACAGATGGCTAACCCTATTCTACAGCTGTCAGTGAAGCTCTAAAAAATACAATAGCTACCGTAGGCTATATAGATTGTTTTTGCGGACACCCTTTGCTGGTGAGGCGACGTCAAGATTTTGAAAGCTTGAATTGTATGTGAGTGGTTGCTGTTTGACTGTTATCTGCTTCAGTGTTTTCATTTTCATTATTTCTGGATCCATCTCACCCCATGATGATGATGATGATGATGATGATGATGATGATGGATTTAATCTCCGTTTCAAGGTTTCTGAGTCCTCTAATTTCTTAATTTTCAGGCTTCTGGTGCTTAGTGGTTTGGGTGTGATGGGATTATTATGCTCTGCTCGTTTTTTTTTTTTTTTTTTTTTTCCCCTGTCATCTCCAGACTCAGGCTTCTGGCTCCCAGTGCTATGCTTATGGCTTAGTTCCGATTGTTATCTGTGTGTGTGTGTGTGTGTGTGTGTGTGTGTGTGTGTGTGTGTGTGTGTGTGTGTGTGTGTGTGTGTGCGCGCGCATGAATATGAACAAGTCAGCACAAAGGTAGAAGCTTAAATAGCGTCAGGTGAGATAGGCCATAGTGGACCATAGTCTGCATCCATTTACCCATCATTCAAGCCCCCACAGCCCAAGTCTCTTCTTAGACTTCGTGTTTCCTCTGTCGAATCCCTTAAGTACGTATTTTATGTTCTATATTTTATTGTTGCTACCGCTGAGCGATTCTGGATAGGAGTGACATCAGCTAATAACGGGAATAGGCAAGTGACATTAACGCTTTTGTTTATGCGAAATATCCCATGAGGTGAATTGCCTGGTGGTAGCAAAGAAAAAAAATACAGAATATATTATCATCGTGGTTAAGTCCCGACCACTCCCCATTATCTTCATTCTTACCTCTTCTCAATATCACCATCCTCACCGTGAGTCCCCGTTGTGAAGAGCAATACCTGGGGTCCAGTCCCTGTACCCTGCCCCGGCCCACTCTTCCCCCTCCAAAAGACCCCTTCCCCGCCTCCGTTCTCTCCGTTATGCCCCCACCCATCACCTGCTCCCTCATCTCTCTCGTCCCCCTCCTCTTTCTCTCTCCCCCCTTCCTCTTTCTCCTCGTCTCCATTCTACAACCCCAATTACCACCTGTTCTCTACTCACCGCTCTCTCACCCAGGAAGCTTCTCAACCTTTCCCTCCCCCACTTCACCCTCTCAACTCATTCTCACCCTTGTCCCTCACTCTTCCCTTCATCATTTATTCTCTCCCTCGCCCTCCACTCGTCCCCTAGCCTTCCGCTCTCCCCCTCGCCCTTCACTCTCCTTCCCCCTTCTCCTGCTCTCCCCTCTCCTTACCCTCCACTTTCGCCTTCGTTTCCCACTCTTCTTTTCGCCCTTCACTTTCCTGCCTCCCTCTCGTGCTTCCCACCCTCCTTCTAGCCGCTACTCTATCCCTTGCTTCTTCTTCCATTCCCTCTTTTTTTTTTTTTTTTTTTTCATTACTGTTTCCTCGTTCCCACACTCCTACCCTTTTCCCCCCTCACCTCTTTACACTTTCCATCCACCCCCTCTCCCCTGCCCCCTGGATGCCTTGCTATGCTCTCCCCACCTCCCGTTCAAGTTCCTCCACGCACCCTCCCCCCCATCCCGTATGCCTTTGTTGCGAATTAAACAGGGTAGAAATTTCCTCATTCTTATGTTGGCTTGGTCCCATTTCCACTACTGTACCCCCGTCCCTCCTTTCCTCTGTCCCCCATCCCTCCTTTTCCCTCTCTCCATCCCTCCTTTTCCCTCTTCTCCATCCGTTCTTTGCCTATCCCCTCAGCCAACTTCAGTCTCTACCTTTCCTATATAAATTCTGGTTCCTTCCTACCTCCTTCCCCCTCTCAACTCTTCTCTTCCCCTTTCCTCATTCACGGGCTGTTTCGTCCTTTACTTTTTCCTGTCTGCTTTCCTCCTCTCCTCTCTCCTTCTCTATCCTTCTTTCCTGTCATCTTCTCCCTCCCCTCTTCACCATCCTTCTTCCCTTCATTCTTCCTTCTCCCTCAAACCTTTATCTCCCTCTCCTTCCCTCCCGTGTCCATTATAATTAACATTCTTTCTTCCTCTTTCCCTCCTGCCCTTCTTCGCAATCATTCTCTCTCTCTCTCTCTCTCTCTCTCTCTCTCTCTCTCTCTCTCTCTCTCTCTCTCTCTCTCTCTATCTATCTATCTATCTATCTATCCATTTCCCATCCCCTTCTTCCACTCCTCCTTCCTTCCTCTCTTCCCGTTTTTCTCTCTCTTCTTTTTTCATCCTTTCCTCCCCTTCCCCCTTCCTTCCTCCGACTCTCCTTCCCTCCCTAACGTGTGATGATCCTCCTCCTCCTCCTCCTCCTCTTCCTTTAACTTCTTCCAAATATATCTCCCTTTTGCTCTTTTCTGTTTCGGTAACTTTTTCTTGTGTGTCTCTTTTTTTTTTCCTCTCTCTCTCTCTCTCTCTCTCTCTCTCTCTCTCTCTCTTTGAGTCCCAGGAAATAATGAGTTTTAAAGCAAGTCTAATTTACGCTCTGAATAGAATTAGCCAAAATGTCTCGAGGCACAATGGAAATAGTTCCCCCTCTCCTACCCTTCCCTCTCAGCTCCCACGTTCACCTCAGTCCCCCATCCACTTCCTCTGCCCCCTCTCCTTTTTCACCCCTGATCATCATGTTTCACTTTATTTTCACCCCAGCCCCCTTCTCCTTGCTCCCCCCCTCCCGCCTTATCCCAGTTCACCCCTACTTTGCTCCACTGCATTTCCATCTAAACCCACCTGCTTTCGTCACCCCCATCCATCCTTTCCTTTTTCCACTCCACTTCACCAACTCTCACTTGTTACCCGTCCCCGCCCCGGAGGGGCTCGGGGGGACGGGTATTGTTTTCACTCAGTTTGTCTGTTTGTTTGGTTGTCTGTCTGTCTGTCTGTCTGGCTGTCTGTCTGTCTCTTAACAGTTTTACGCGAAAACTACTGATGCGATTTTGACTAAAATTACAAGGATGATGGACCATGAACTTCTGAACACCGTATTAAAATTTGGGCCAAATTGAACCAAGGCTAAGGCTGTAGTCCTCAAAAATGTAAAAAAAAAAAAAAAAAAAAAAAAAAAATCGCTATAACTCCTTTCAAATTCGTCATACTGACATGAAATCAAAACCTAAATGTGCATCTTTCAAATCTGCATCCTCAAACATGCCTCATTACATCAGGGGGGTCACCCCTCAGTTAGCGGTAGGGGGGCCAATATCAGGTGGGTCGGGCCTAAAATTTCAAATGGGCATAAAATCATCAGTTTTCACCTGATTTACTCTAAATTTGATGTGACATCTTTGAATAGATTATCCTGTTGTATTTATACATCACCACTAAAATGACTGCCAGGGACGGGTTAGCTGTACTTTGGCACCACTTCTTGTTTTTCCTTTTTTCCTAACTCCACCCATACATCATCTTCCCACTCACCTTATTCCACCTAGCCCACCTTTACTCCATTTTTATCGTACATCAGCCGATTCCATCCTCATGTCTAAATCCACACACCCATGCACGATTTTCCTCTTCATCCACGTCTCTCCATCCACTATCGCACTCACATCCACCCCAATCCACCCTCATCCAGACAAAACCAACCACATCCATTCTTCTTCCTCCACCCACATCCCCCAACCCACACCTTTGTCCTCCCTCCTCCCCTCTCTCCTCCTCCAGACCAACTTATCCCACCTTTATCCCAGCCAGTCTGACCCTCAACCCCCCCATCCCGCCTTTCCTCCAACCCCGACCCTCTCCGTCCCCTTCCCTGGAGATCTGGCCAGTTTATTCCAAGAGAGAAGTTCCTAGATTGTGTCGCATCCCTCTGTTTTTGTTGCATCCCCTCCCCTTCTCTGTATATATACCTATAATGGCGTGTATAATCTCCGTCTTCCTAGCTATTCTTCTCTGTCTCTTTACCTCTGCATATTTCTGTTATTCTTTCTTTATCCATCTCTTTCAGGACGATGACTTTTTTTTATACTGCTAACGGGTAAACTATATTATTTAGCTTGGAGAGTGCTCTAATGTTGAAGATGTTGTTGAAGGCTTTATCCTAATCCTCCAATTACAAAAATCTCTTCTAAGCTCAGTAGCCTACAATCGCTCAAGGACAGGAAAATGCAACAAATAATGATGCCATTGTAATGAAAGGGTTGAACTACACGTGCATGTACATTTGTGTAGACATCTGTTTGTCTAACTTGATACTGGAGTCCATTAGCACGTCCTTGCATGTGCAGTCATGCCATGACCATGGCCGTGTTCTGGGTGGAATCGGAGTCTTTGTAGCGCTTCCTCTTTAGCGGGTTATTTTGCATAATGCATCTTATCATTCTCATGTATGCTGTTTATGCAGCTTTAATAACGACCTTCAGTTCTTTGCATCAATAGCATACATGACGGTAATGAGAAGTAATGTGCGGAATCATTCGCAAAGGAAAACCTGTGAAGATATCTGCAAAGCCACTTGGAATACGACTCCATGTCAGGCTTCTTTGGAAACTAGCTCAGTGAAACACCTGGCCAGTCCAAAAAAACATTTACATATGGGTGGGGATGGGTCATTCCTCCTGTGACAGAGAATGCTCACGTAAAGACCTATGGAACCATGCATTCATACTTTTCTAATAATACTCGTATTCCATTTCCCAAAGTGTATATGCAGTACTCAGCAGGAGCGTAGGGGCCTGAGCTAGGCTATTCAGTTCCAACATTTAAGGCAAGAGGGGGCATCTTCACTCATTCTTCAGTGACATCATATGAGCGATAGACCCCAACATTCCCTCAGATTTAAATCCAAGCTGGCACCATATGGTTGGAGCGTCTTGACTTACTAGAACACCAGGCGTCATTTGGTTATATGGCTACCACCCACCGTAATAAACTGTTTCCTGGGTTGCAGGAAACAGTTTAGCTTTTCGCTAAGTGTAATCATCAGAAGGTGGCACTACATCGATGGAGTTGATGGTGGAGGCCCCACCCCCACATGCCCCCAGTATAGGAGTGTGTGTGTGTGTGTGTGTGTGTGTATATATATATATATATATATATATATATATATATATATATATATATATACTGTATATATATACCGCTATATATCCTCCGTAAAACTCACTCACTGTCTCGACGTTAACTGGACTTTTTCCGCTTCTCCAATCGGCTTTGTCGCGTCCAGTTTTTCACCCCATATCCTGGAGAGTCACCCAGCCTTTACAGCTCCCCTCCCTAACTCTCACCTAATTCTCTCTCTCTCTCTCTCTCTCAGTCAACTTGTATCCCTTTCTAAATCATTTTCTTTCTTTATTTTCTTTTCTCTCACTATCGTGTCTTCCAGGTTTTCTCCCCTTCTCCATTGTGCCTCCATTCCCCTTGTCAGTTTTCATTCCTTCTCATTTTTCATTCCCTCCTCCTCCTCCTCCTCCTCCTCTTCTTCTTCTTCTTCCGAAACCCGAACCGATCCTAAAGCAACTCAGTTACCAGTTTCCTTACTCACCACTAACCATGTTTTGACAGCTCTTTCCATCCAAATATCTATCTATCTATCTATCTGTCTGTCTCTATGTCTGCCTGTCTGTCTGTATCATCATTATATATATCATATTTGTGTCAGTCTTTCTATCTACCAATCTATCCGCCTATTATTATGTGTGTATGTGTACTTGCCCACCGTCCGTACCTCTGTATCTCTCAATTCCGCACTTCATCCAGTCTTTCCTGGTACATTTAAGGGGCGTGCAGCATTGTGTTCTTAAATGTATTGATAGCCATTTTTTATCTGTTTCCTGTTTCCGACTCACAGCTTCTGAAGGACAGGTGTTCGTCTTAATCTGGATTCTGTTGTGTCTCGTATTTTCTTTCTCGTATTTCTGTCTTTGTCTTTCTGATCTCTCTCGTAATTTGATCCGTAATATTTCATCCTTTTTATAAATTGGTATGATTGTCTCTGTTGTCTGTTTTTCATTTTTTTTTTCAATTTTTTTTTTTTAATGTGTCCGACTCTGGGCAAAGGCTTCCGGGCCTATATCTTGGGGGCAGTAGCCTATCCCAAGGCCCAGTAGTCCCCCTACACCTCCACATGTCACAGCTTCGGCGCTAACACCCACCGTCCATATTGAATACATGTTAGGGCTGTCTCATGCAGGACTGGTGTATTGGTATTAGCGGGGGTATTTTTACGACATGTCGGCGGGTCATCTGGTAGATCAGGAAAGTCTGCTTTTTATGAAATTCAAATCCTTAAACTGTCCCCTTCCCCAGCCAGGATTCGAACCTGGGTCCATCAGGGCTGCAAGCCGCCTCTCTTACCATCTCATGTATTTTTTTTTAAGAATTCCTTGTGTATAACGGTATTTGCTGTTTTCTTCCGCTATTACTGTTTCTCTCTCTCTCTCTCTCTCTCTCTCTCTCTCTCTCTCATTCACAGAGTTGTACACGTTAAATATAAGTCAACAAAAATTGGAGCTTTTGCCATTATGCTTTGTAGAATGTTTTCATTTTCCATTTTTTTTTTTTCCTTGTTTCAACGGAATATGTTTTTGTGTTTATCATTTTGTTCCCCCTTCCGCATTTTTTCCACCACTGCATTGATAAATTTCTTCCCTCTTGTTTTTCTCTCCTGTTGTGTCAGATTTTTACTGTTGTATAAATTCTCGCGATTTTTTTTTTTTATAATTGTGTATTCTGTTTCATATTTTCACCTTTATTTTTATGATTATGTGACTTATGTTTTTCATCCTTTTGGTAATTTAGTCATTCCTCTTCATTTATTCATTACTATTTTGAAATGCTTTTACAATGCATCTGTTTTGCGTTTTTCACCCTTGCTTTGATAAGTTCGGACCCCCATATTTTTTTCTTAAATGTGGTACTTATTTCCTCGCATATTTTTAATCTTTGCTGTACGTTGAGTAGGTTTGTCTCCTTTTTATACTCCTTTCATTTTTTATATTATTTTAGTATAATGTACAGTTGAAACCCGTTTTAATAATATTTACTTTTTTCACGCCTGCTTTGCTAACGTTGTTCTTTTTATCCTTGCTTCAATGATTTCAATGGTCCTTCTTGTTTTTCTCCCGTGGTTTGATAATTTTGTGTACCTTTTTATATTTTCAGTTTTGTATTTGACAACTTTGTATTTTCTACCATATTTTTTCACCCTTGTTACAAGATAAAAATGACAGGCCATAGGATACAAAAACACCAGTCCAAAATCCTTCGTTCATTAAGTATATTCAGAGACAGACTTTTCTTTTGTCAAGGTAGAAAGAAAACACAAACAAAACAAACTCGTACGGTTTTTCAGTTTAGCAGAGGCCCTCGTAGAGAAAGGGTGAAGTCTTGCCTACCTGGCTCACATTCAGACACACCGTCATAATATTAATACTAACCCCTTTGGTATGATGACGCCCTTTTCATTTTATTCTTTCTGTTATCCAGACGGTTCTGTTCCTAGTCAGCTATGCCTTTCGTAATGTGTGGGTCGAAATGCCGTTATATACAAATCGTCCTCCATAATAATTCATAGTGTGATACTCTTTCAGTCATTATCCATATACTTGTAATTGCCATGGATCATGTTTGGGTTAGCTTGGGTGGCTTTGTCTCACATCTTACATACAAGTGTATTTTTAAATTAGGTACATTAATATTGCGTTGTATATTACTGGTATATATGCAGACTATGTCGATGGTAAAAAATATATGCGGTATGAAGGAGTAGTGTGAAGATGGGTAGCTACGGGCGAGATGCTTGGGAGTCTTCGAAGCCACGAGAATATGACCCTTTCTCACATACAGTATACCATCGTGATTTATATTGCACATTGCACCTTCGTGTTGTGTTGCATGTTAATAGTATCTCCAACATAAAAACAGATTGATACATAAGTGTCATACACGTGAATATTAACTCTCAGGTTCCTGTAACTCACTCTTGGCAGAATGAAATTATCTGGTGTTGGCTGAAATAGAATACAAGAGTGCACCCTACCATGAGAAAGTTAATGGCGACAGTCTTTAACTCTCAGGATTTTCAGACTCTCTCTCACCTGAATAATATCATCTGGCTGAAGTAGAATACAAGAGTTCTACCTACAAAGAGAAGACTGTAATGGTGACAGCCATTAACTCTCAAGCGCTTATGATTCAGTCTCAGAATAAAATCATCCGTTGTTGGCTTGAATGAAATACGAAAGTTGTCCCTACCGTGAGAGGGTTAATAGTGACCAGATTTAAACTCTCAGGCTCCTATGACTCACTCAGCTGAATAAAATGTTGTGGTGTCGGCCGGAATAAAATACTAAAGAAAACGCAACGATGAGAGGGTTAACATGCCACGTGCAGGAATTAAAAAAAAAAAAAA
>NC_136976.1:60736358-60741358 GCF_032717465.1 Coenobita brevimanus
TCCGCCCAGGATAAAAAGCTTTTATAACAGAGATGAGCCCCGCAGGTAATCGCTTCATGGCGTCTGTCCTCACTCTCTCTCTCTCTCTCTCTCTCTCTCTGTATGTATGTATGTTTGTCTGTGTCTGTCACTCTCGATGGTAGAAATTATCGTTTAAATTCTTTCTTCTCACTGTTATGAATTTGCTAGTGTTTCTTGCGACCTGATTATTTGGTATGCCTGTATTACGTGAACAATTTCCTCTTGATACTTAGTTTTTCCTCCCACGAATTTTCCAGTGAAGAGATGAACTTGATCTTCAGTCGTTCTCTCGATTTCTTTCCTTTAATTGGAAAGTGGTAACGGATGGAGTAACTCAAATATATATTGTATTTCTCATGTTACTGTTTTCGTTCTTCTTATTTTTGTTCCTGCCGGAGCTTACGTATTACTTTTTCTTCCCGCAGGTGAGTGAGCAGAACCTGAGGCCTGACTGATAAACAGAACGCAGGTAAATACTATGCACTGGTATACTACAGCAATGGTAGGTAATAGGTTGAAATACACAAGTTTGTTTTGGTAATTAGGCTGCTAGACTCGGGTAAAGGGTTCACTCGGGTAAAAACTAGCTAGAAGAAGGTAGATATTTCTGATAGGCAAATACATTTAGGTGATGAGATGAAACGGGTAATTAATAACCTCAATTAGTAGATTAATCAGTAGTAATGTTTGTGTAAAGGGTACCTTAGTAACAGGTAAATGTCAAGTAAATATAAACGGAAGTAAAAGGTAATAGTTTCAGGTTATTAACGCTCTGAAAGATAAGACTAGACCTACATAAATCAGTCTCAGGTAAATGACATCTGTTTATAACAGACGCTGCCACAAAACAGCCAAATAATTTGAAACTATGCTTAAATTACAGGATTACCAGATTAAAGGCAGTATTATTGTAACGAGACCACAAAATTATGGATTTTTCACCAGAATTATAGCACACACACACACATACAGTACATATCTATAGCCTCCTCTCTCTCTCTTTCTCTCTCTATACATAGAGAGAGAGAGAGAGAGAGAGAGTTCAACAAAATTTACAGTATTTAACAATCACCGGATATTGATACCGCTTGAGGAAAGGTGGTTGTCTAGTAAGAAAAATGGCAAAAATGTGTTCAGTTGCATTTCGTGATAAATGTTTCCAGTTTATTGATACTGGTAATGCTATAGGTTTGACAAATTTGGACTGAAAGGCGCATCCTAGGTGGATTGGGAGGCTTCGTAGCATGTCTAGCGATGTTCTTTGTACTTTTCATCTTGTTATTGGTTTGTATGTTAAAACAAGTCTTTCTGTTGTCGGTGGTTTACATCAGTCATATACAGTATAACGCTGTCTAAAAATCTGAAAAATAAAATGATCTTAAATATGGCTTTTTATGTTCATTTTATTTTATTGTTTCGTGGGGGGAGGGAGTAACATCTTTGCTAGTTTTTATCCTTGGATTCTTAATTCACTCCCCCCCCCCAAACCACACATATCGTTAAGATAAAGTAGTGAAGAACCCTCCAGTGTAGAGCAGAATACGACATTTTATGATGTTATGCTTTATATTCAATCACGAGTGTAAGCGATGTCTCCTCTTGGCTTACTTGAAATATACCCCTTTTCGATCATTTTTCGAGCTCTTGGCACAAAGCCAATGAAGAGATGAACTTGATCTTCAGTCGTTCTCTCGATTTCTTTCTTAATTTATTTTTTGGAGAAATCGTTAAATTATCGTACCAAAGGTGTCAAAATGAGAATTGCTGTCGTACATGTACGATAATTATCGTACACATAGCAATACTGGCTTCAAATTTTAAAGAAATAAATAAATACTGAGTTTATGTAGAGCTGTTACTGTAAGGAGTCTGGCAAATGACTACTGTTTACAGTAGTGATTACAAGTTGTGGAATAAAAATAAAAAAGAATGTGTAAATTCAACAAATATATTCAACTTTCCTGCAGACTCATGTGGCAAATATACTAAAAAAAAATACTTATAAAAGTTTAAATAAACGCTGAATAACATAAGTTAGTAATAGTAGCTGCATTTTACATCTGCCTCACCTTTTATTATTATTTTGCTTCTTCTGTTTCCTCTGCCTTTTTCATGGAGGGTGTCGGCCACGCTCGACCCCTGCAGCCAACTTGGGTGTTTGTGCAGCTCGGCTAACTTCTCGCGGTGCCGGGTTCGTTTGGGGAGTTGAGATGAAAGGGAAGTTCGGTCCGGTCACCTTCGGCCCACTCCAGACTAGGTTCTTTAATCTGGGAATTATTTTTATACAGGAACCCTGGAGTTACACGCAAAGTTACAGGTACATACGAGTTACAGTATACACTAACTGTTGTTTGGAGGTTGTGTTTGGGTTCTTGAATATCGGAAAGTACAGCCACCAGAATACAGCTTCTTGTCGTTTCCTTACTATATAGTTGAAAATTTGACGAGGATCATATAACTCTCTACAATGAGTATACAGTGCATCATATATTTAACAGCATTACGTAGAAATAATGCTCTTTGTAGTATCGCTCGTCACTAATTCATCAACCCTGTTGGGTGACAGTCCTTTATTTGGAGACTGCTTGAGGCAGCATAGATTAGCTGGAGAAAAATGACGGTAGGGAATCTAAGATTCTTTGTTGTAACCTACATGGATGAACTTCGGTCTTGGGAAACTGGGAGGAGATTGAAAACTTAATTAATATAGATTAGGAAGCTTTATGTACTAGGTGTCCATGAATTATGTTGTAAAAAAATATATACTTATCTGATGCCCATAAATCAAGAAGCCAGCGTACGAGAAAATTGCAGTAGCAGAGTACCGATTATAGGCATTTAACTGAAAAGTGTTTGATAATTGTTCACAATAAACTTCCAGTACTCTTGGAACAACGTTAGCAAAGCTGAAATTCTTCCCAATAAGGAGTGGGTGATTCAAGAACACACTTTATGATGGACTCACTGCATAGTTTATGGTATTTAAATATCCTACAGTTTTCCTCTCCAACTTAATCAACATTGGTATTGCTTCTTTCATTCCCGCCATTCCGCCTGGAGGATTTGGCGGATAAGGGTAAGGGGGAGCTTATTTCTTTGTTCTTGTTATATTGTCGTAGTTTTCACACCCTTATACAGAGGCAGCTCTGTTTAATCCACACGGTGTACTTTGTTTTCCGGCCGCGATTCACATACCACAGTCACAAGATTCACTTGAAGTATCTTGAAATAAATACTATATCATAGTAGGCCACCATAATTTTTTTTCAGAATATTTTTCAAAATGATGTGGATGCTACATGCTACCATCATTTTTTGGCTAAATTAAATTAAGTGAAGGCGTCCACTGAGTGGAATACTGAATCGCGTGTGAAGGTCGAAGGGAAAGCACTTATGATATGACAAAAGAGCTGCAATTTTCCCTTTGGCCTTTGGGTGCGATTCGGTGTTCCACCCCGTGGACGCCTTCACTTGATCCACACTTTCATAGTGATGCTGTTACTACAAAATTTTTACCATCCTGACAATTTTGTTTAGGCTACAAGGATCGAGCATTCTCATAAGACAAAAGATTGATCGCCGTTAACCCTGTCACTGATGTTCCAGCCACCCCCAGGCTGTTTTATTCAGCATAATACAGATCTCTTGGACTTTTAAATCAATGATAGAATTTTTCCAACAAAAAGAAATAGTTTGGTGTCAACCCGAATGAAAACTCGTTTCGTTCTCAACAGCGTTTTTTTTTCTTTTCTTTCCTTTTTAACTGCCAGAGTAGCTCTGTTGAAGAAAATCATGTAGTGTTAGCGTGAAAATACGACAGCTAAAGGGTTATCCTAGTAATATGGAGAAATAAGCAGTAAGAAAGATCATATCAAGTTCCACTCACCCTTCCCGGCCGTCCCTCTCACAATTATATGAGACTGGGATTATAGGGAATATAGCCTCCCTCTTCAATTTGCCAGTCATCCCTCTCCCCCTTTCGCTACCTCCCCCACTCTCTCCCTGCCCTACATTTTACAACCTCCCCTGCCTCCTTTTATTACACAATTCCTTTTCCCTCTCAAGATCTCCGTACACCTTCACCATTCCTTTCCCCCAATTTCTCTACACCTGCCTCTCTTCCTCCTATTCCTATACCTTCCTCTCCTCCTTCCTCCCATTTCCTACACCTTCATCTCCTTCTCCCTCCCTCCCTCTTCCTACACCATCGCCTCCTATTTTCCACCCTCTTCTGCACTTCCTCCCTCTCCTCCGTGATAGTATGTTCCCCTCTCTCCCTCCCAGACCTTCCTCTCATCCTTACTCCTGATCTCCACTCTCCTCCCTTTGCCTCTCTCACCCTAAGAAGCTTAACTTTTTATTTATTTATTTACCAGTGGTTTCTTAAGCTGAATAAAGTTGTCTTTCAGCAACAAGCATAAACCATGAGAAGATGTCATTGTAAGGATGGAGACAGGGACCTTAACCCCCTCATTTTTTTCTTTGCAAATCCTCCTTCCCTTCACCTTTTATGTGTCGCTCCTCTTCCTCTTACTTTAACCTGCTTCCCAATTTCTTCCTCCCTCCCTCAGTTTCCTCCCATTCTCTCTCTCTCTCTCTCTCTCCCTTTCTTTTTCTCTGTGGTCTCTAAGAAGATTAAAAAGTATGGTAGCATAACTCACCATAGTATTAAGGGCTGACAAAAGGAAATCCCCGCCCATTTCTCTCTCTCTCTCTCTCTCTCTCTCTCTCTCTCTCTCTCTCTCGTACTTACCCTTTTTCATTCCCCTTCTCTTCCTCATTCCTTTCCGCTGTCTGTAAGAGAATAAAAGTCAACGTAATTCTAGTGATAGATAAGGAGCCGTCTACAAAATTAAGCCTCCCCCTCCCCCCCGTTTTCGTTACTTTTTCTCTTCTCCCTTCGCCTCATCCCCCGTTTTTGTCACTTCATCTCCTCCATTTGTCACTGTCTCCCATTTTTCCCTCTTTTGCACTTTCTC
>NC_136976.1:60746358-60748858 GCF_032717465.1 Coenobita brevimanus
CCTTTCCTCTTCTTATTCCCTTTCACCTCTCCCCTTACCCTTTACCTCCTCCCCTTACCCTATACTCCTTCCCCTTTCCCTCACAGCCTTTCATAGAATCCATTACCTTCTTCACCCACCATTTCACCTCACCTCTACCTGTCAACCTCAATGACCATTAATCTAACCAAGGAGTATCTCAGAGTATTAGTAGAGCGGCTAAGACCCAGTTTTGGCCAAAATCCTGCACTTAGGGTTAAAAGCATGTAACTTTGCGCACTGTCATTGACCCCTGCTAATAAAAATCTGATATGGATCACTGAATTTGGTTGCCTTTGGGAAAAGGTATAACAGCACTTGTCTTCGTAACTAGTAAATAGACTGCTAACTATGTCATGGAAGGTATTTTACTTTTTAACCCTCAAACATGTCTTTCTTATCGTTTGCTTGAAAAAAAAAAAAAAAAAAGTTATTGTTCTTTTTGACCTGTATTATAAAAGTTTTGTTCTTTGATTGTGCCAGTTATGCGATACTTATATGACAAGAACGGCGTACGAGTATTTGCGCATATAAAAAAGAGTATAATAGAATCACATAATTCACATTCACACATTCTTTACCTTCAAAGATGTGGATACAAAAAGTCCAAATGTAATTACAGATAAGTCCACTAACATAAACAGTTATCTAAAAAAAATTGGTTTACCGTAAAATTAATTCTCTTCAGATCAAAGTCACATGTTAAGCGAGATCTCTAAGCTGGAGTTCCACAGTTAATCTTGCAAACATCCTCCTTCATAAAAGCACAGTGCTGTACACTCAAGGGCTGCCTTGTAGCACTGGCATAATCCTCTACATGCCTTCCTGCAGTTGCAGTGCAAAAGTTCATGGCAGTTCTAATAGGCTTATCCTAGTGTTCTGCACCTAGGCACCGATTTGCTGCTGTTCTCCTCTTTCTCCCGCCCCCATTCACCTGGGTCTGGGAGGACTGGTTCCCTTTGCAGCACCTGACCTCACACATGTGCCCCTGCTATGCTGCTCTAAGGATGTTCTGCTCTAAGGCAGGCTGTGTGGGTGGTATGTTCTCAATAAACCGAATTTCCCTGAGAACAGGCGTTGCCTAGCATCACTGACACTATACAACTCACTCTGTCGTACATCAAGACAACAAATCTCTGAACGAGTTCCACAACATTCCGTGGGACTCTCATGGGTCTGTCTGCCAGAGTTAAGAAGGCATCTGTGGCATCTGGAAAAATGCTCTATGTATCCCAAGCTGACTTCTTTCCTTTGCCAGCAAAGAAGAATGTGACATCGCACCCAGTAGGGGCATAAAACACTGGCAACGCCTAGGACTTTTGTATACCAAGTCTTGCTGCAATTTCATGCACTGCAATGTATCTGTTGTGCCTCCCACTTCTGAGTGAAACCCTGTTTCCTCAGCTGACATGCTATGGAAGCTGGAAATCAGTTGAACTACCACTTCACTGCTCCTCTGAACTGTCTGCTTGCATCCCACCACCTCTATGACGGGTGCGTAGCATCCGTCTAGCAACAAACTCTCATCCCTTTTCTGTCCAACTCTCTAATACAACAGTTAACCGTTACTCCCAATCCTTCATTTATGCAACAAGTCAACTCTGGAACTGTCTCCCTCTGTCTGTATTACATGCTTCTTATGATCTCCAGTCTTTCAAACACAGTGTGTCCAGGCATCTCGAAATGAATGGATCTTGAATTTGGCTCTCTTTTGTATTTTTTTTTTCTTGGAAGGAACTTTTAGCGGGCTCAGCCTTTGGTTCTTCCTTCCTCGCATATATATATAATAGTCAGGCACTTAGGACTCACTCCTATCAGAATATTGTACATTCATCTAGTGGTGGCTGGAATATAAAACTAGACTGCTGAAAATAATTTGATGGCGCAGCAAAAGTGACTGAAACTTACTGGTTTTTACTGTCGTTTTAATGTTTTATGTTAGAGAAGTTAAATGTAATGGAGTCCAAGAAATGACAGAGGGCATGCATTTTTTTTCCTTCTATTTCTTTTTTACGGAGTATTGTTCAGCACTGCAAATAAAAACGTTGGTGCAGGAGTGATTGATGGCTTTTCATTTTATTTAGCCTCTTCCGTTAACAAGGTGCTTTCATAAGTTGAATTACATCGTCTGAAGATAACAGAAATAAATGTTAAAAAAGGAAGGTATTACATGTATATTATAGGCTACTTCGCCCCATCGCTACGGGAGTTTAATTAACACCTCTTCACTGCCATGACTTTTTTTTTTTTTTTTAGTGTGAGTGGTTAGAGAGGTTATTTGTTGCCTGATATAAAGCGATTTCCATCCCATGCTTGGCCAGGTAGCTGTTTGATTAACTAAATTTCGTTAAAACAACTTCACGTATCTACCATAAGACGCACTGACGAGTCATGAAAACACCCCTGTTAATACTAGTGCGTCAGTTCTGAAGGAGGCATCTCTATAATGTATTCAATATGAACGATGCGTATTAGTGCCAAA
>NC_136976.1:60753858-60776358 GCF_032717465.1 Coenobita brevimanus
TCTGTGATATTCCCGCCCCCCAAAACCTTTTATTTTATGGCGCATGAAGAGATGGCCGGATATATGTTTTTGGCAGTGTGTGTCCGGGTTATGGGATGACGGGTCGTTTGGAGTTGGTTATGGCTGCGTTCGTTCTCGTTTATCCGGGACTGAAACTGGGCCGGACAGGTTCACTTATCCCCGCTCTTTTTTAAATTCAAAGCCTCTGCGACGGACAGTAATGGCCATCGAGTTTATATCCCTCTGTCGCTCACCACCTTTTTTTTTTTTTTTTTTAGACGTTGATTATCTGCGTTACTTCTTTATCGTCCCCGTCGTGGTGGCGTGAAGGGTTTTATTAAGGATGATATGAATGTTTTGGGTACAAGGTGTAACTTATAACCCTGTTCTTTTTTTTTTTCTGTTTGCAAGTTAGTCAGTCTCTCTCTCTCTCTCTCTCTCTCTCTCTCTCTCTCTCTCTCTCTCTCTCTCCATTTTTTTTTTTTTATCATTCCGTTTCAGACTCACCATCTCATCTTTTATCTCTGCTCCCGTGACGTGTGTGTGTTCTGTGTTTACTCTGGCTAATGCTGAGTAATCGAGACTTGCGCGAGTATAATCCCCTGCACCAAGGCCTCTCATGCACGACGCTACCTGGCCAAGAGTTACGTTCATTTGTTCCTTTCCATCGTCTCGGAATTACGGCGAAACCTAGTAAGATCTTGCCAGACTAGTCCGTAACATTCAAGGGGATTGGAATGAGGCTTAATGAGTTCGGATTCCTAGGCTGTAAAGGGATTATTGACCATAGACTTACAATTGATGCCATCACTGTGTAGGAGCTGATGTGTCGGTGTGGGTAGTGGGGTAATGTGTGTGTGTGTGTGTGTGTGTGTGTGTGTGTGTGTGTGTGTGTGCGCGTGGGTTTAGGTGTATGAGTTTGCGCGTGGATTTATGTTGATGATGGTCTGAGCGCGTGTATGAGCCAGTGTCTGTGAATAATATGGGTGTGGGCATAAGGATGTTTAGCAAGTTGGCAGTAAAGCGTATAATTAAGTGTGGTGCACAGTATATGGAAGGTGTACTTAAGTGGATGTGAGGGAGTGAGAGAGGGAAAATACATCTACACACGTACAGGAGCCGTCAATAGTTCCCTGGCCCTTCTCGAAACTGTACCATGCTAGACTTCTCGGTAATCCATATTAGTGAAGGTAGCTAGTCGAGTGTTGCTTCATCACTCGGGAACAACACGGATGGAGAAGGGCGCTGTTAACTGCGAATGTACAGCCTCTTTCAATTGTTCCTTTACATGTTTGGGGTTTCAGTTAATATAGTTTGCTGTTAACTTTGTTTCTGTTGATTAATGTGTGATCTCTTGGTACTGGCACAGATACAGGAGTGCGGAGGTACTTTTGACTGCGACTGTTCATGATGGAGAGGGTGTGGTTGGGAAGCACATGACCTAGCCAACACCGCTCCATTACTACAGTCACCCATTCTGAATGCAAACACACAAGCTCACACAAATCTCGTCCAGCCATTACGCTGCTTTATAACCTCCCGCACGCACGCCACTGCCACCACTGCATAGCCTACCCACCTCCGCCACTGCAACAATATACACCACCACCACCACCATCGTCACATAGATAGCACATCACCACCACCACCATTACATAGCTTACAACCCATCATCACATACCCTACACACCACCACCACGACAACCACCACATCGCGTACAGGTCAGGTGGCAACGTGTTTCACTCGCAATTAGGTTCGAAACCATACCTTGCGGACATTTAAAATAAGGTCTGATTGGGCCTTTCATAGGCTTGCACATGTTCACACCGTATCGGCAAGTAGAGGCATATTCTCACACAGTGTAACACATCCATTTCCACTTGCATCATTCTCACTATACACACACACCTTGTCCAGTAGTCTGTCGCCAGCATGTGGAAGTGTTACTTCTACCTGTCACTACCCCTTCGACGAGAAGGTCAATTCTTGTAGTGAACCTCCTATGTACCCTACAGTTACAGTTGTGATAGAGAGGTTTGGAGCGCTTTTCGTCCTTTTCATTGGATGAACTCTTCAATCAGGCAACTGGCAGTAGATAAAAATAGAGTGTATGACGTATATGAATGAGCATAGTAATCAAGGAGGCCTCTTTCGTGGTCAGGTTAAAGGTAAGGTGGGTGTGTTGTGGGGTTTGGGAAGGGGTGGGGTTGCTCTGTGGGCTTCCGGTTCTCAGACTGTTGTTACGGGCCATTTGACATGGTAATGCTAGTTCGGTTGTTTGTCTTGTGTACTGAGGCCTGTTGTTGCTGTGCCCTTTTGTGGTGTGTGGTGTAGTGTAGTATAGAACGGTGTGCTCTGGTGGCTTGGATTTGTGTATTATGGTTACAGTGTGGCGTGATGTGTTGCTTTGCTTAGTATTATGCTGTGTGGTTAGGTGGTGTAGATTTGTTTGGCGTGGTGTGGTGTGATGTGTGGTGTGTTATGATGTGTTTGATTCTGTAGTGCTGATTTGTGTGATAAGATAATTAGTACTTAACGTTTATGGCGGAGTCTCTTGTGATATGCTGTGTGGTGTAAGGATGCAGTTATATTCTGGTGTTTCGTGTAATTTGATCACGTATGATTTGGGTTAATACGTTGATGTTATTTGATGTTGTTGGGTAATTTAGTGTTATTGTTGGTGTGGTGTAATGTGGTGTTGTGATGTGTACTGTGATCTTATTTTGTGCTCCTGTCTCACCGCACTGTAATGAAATATTGTGTGATGCTTTGGGAGCTGTGTTCTGATGCGTTGCTGTAATGTAAACGTGATGATGATGTGTTTGAAATTGTGATGCTGTGGTACGATACAGTGTTATGTTGTGAGTAAAGGTTAAATCGCTGTGGTATTGGAATTCCGAGGGATTGTATTGAAACTGTTGCACTCTGTTGTTGCTATGATCTTGGTAAGTCTTCTTAGTGTATGCCAGGCTTTGTGTAATTCACCGGGTCGGCCAGGATCACTTGATGGTCGTGATCGTGTGTGTGTGTGTGTGTGTGTGTGTGTGTGTGTGTGTGTGTGTGTGTGTGTGTGTGTGTGTGTGTGTGTGTGTGTGTGTGTGTGTGTGTGTGTGTGTGTGTGTGTGTGTGTGTGTGTGTGTGTGTGTGTGTGTGTGTGTGTGTGTGTGTGTGTGTGTGTGTGTGTGTGTGTGTGAGGTGATAACAAGTATAAAAGGATAAAGGTATCACAGCGGTACTAGACATTGTGGTTAACCCTTTCACAACGGATGTGTGTGTGTGTGTGTGTGTGTGTGTGTGTGTGTGTGTGTGTGTGTGTGTGTGTGTGTGTGTGTGTGTGTGTGTGTGTGTGTGTGTGTGTGTGTGTGTGTGAGAGAGAGAGAGAGAGAGAGAGAGAGAGAGAAACTGTGTCAGGCTTCTCCATGGATTTCGTTGTGATGTGCATTTGCCTAGCATGAACCAACGGGCCTCCTGCAGTTACCCTCTTTTCTAATGCTCTTATATTAGAATTAACTTCGGCGGGTGATAACAAGTATAAAAGGATAAAGGTATCACAGCGGTACTAGACATTGTGGTTAACCCTTTCACAACGGATTCGACTTGCTTTTCGTTTCTTCGTGATGCCTTAAGACGATTTTCTTACTTAAAGGGGAAACACTTCGTTGTGGAGTGGCTTTAGAAAGTACATGCAGCTCCTCCAGTTCAGTAAGTCTTTCCTAAATGATTGTCTGGAGATAGCAAGAATAGGCTATAGCAACACAAGACGCCATTGCACTGAAGAGTTGGGGTAGTACTGCTTTGTGTTGCCTGGCGTTTGCTTAAACCCATCACGTGAAGTCCTATTTGGACTAAATAGTGTCGTTTGGCGGTAGCAGGAGAAAGGCAGTAGTTATCATCGTAATGAAGAGATTAATAGAATATCTTGAGAACCCCTTCTAATGCAAGTGTTCTTGAACTACAGTAAATACAGTCGTGTGGATGTAGTTAAAATAAAAATGCATCGTCTTAGCGAAGGGATTAATTTTCCGACTTATAACTCATTCACTAAGAAAAATCCATCCCGAGTTATGTAAGCATAACCAGAGGGTAGCAAGAACAAAGTAAAAAAAAAAAAAGCGTAATCGTTTTCTGAATTGGTTAATCCCCTTTTTCCGAGTATGGTGCCCTTATTAGCAGCCCACCCACGAGTTATCCCCTCCCCCACTCCCCTCTCGTATCCCTTGCCAGATCCCCACGCCCTGGCCATATCCCCACCATTACCCCTTATCAGTATCGGCTCCCCTTCCGCTCACCCCTCCCTAGTAAAAGGTACGGTCACAGGGGGTTAGGAGGGTAGGACATGTACAAGACGCAGACGGTGAAAAAGAAGGCAGTTGAAGTAGACTTTGGTATCACGTAGGTCTGGTCATTTTGATTGTTGCGGACAAGTAGTTACCTCGTGAGCGTCCATCCCACAAGCTCAGTGGCAGTCGATGGGGCTCAAGCTGCACCATTCTGAGCGTCCTCCAGTTTAGGGCCAACACTACACCGACCAAGCCACCGAGTCGCACCCCTGCATAGTTTCCTTCTCGGCAGCCCCGTTCCTTCTCCCCATATTCCCCCGTCGGTAACACACCATCCCCCTGTTCTCTTTACTGGCCAGCGGCACTCCCTCCTCCAAATCAGATCCTTTCACTCCGTCACTCTGCTCCCAGTTCACAGTATTCCCACCTCCTATACCTCCCTGCTTGTACACAGTATTTCCTATATACTCTACCCATCTTTTCCCCTATCCCACCCCAGCATCACTCCTCCCTTCTTTCCTATCCTTCCCCCTGCCCTATTTTCTCTTCCTTTCCCAACCTTACTACACCATCCTCTTCGTACCCTACTTTCCCTATCATACCCTACCCTCCATTATCCTCCCTTCCCCTTTTCCCCCTCTACCCCAGTACCATCTGTCTCCACTCACCCTGACCCCCCCGACCATTTATAACGAGGGTGGGAGGGAAGCGGAATGATTGAAAAGCAGCTTATCGTCCGGCCAATCGAGCCTTCAATCACAGCACTGTCGCACGTCCTCTCTGCCTCTCTGCTCACCTCTCCTCTCCTCTTTTCTCCCTTACTTCCTCTGCTCTGCTCTAGTCACATGTACTCTCCTTTAATGTAACTCTCCTCTGCTCTGCTCTCATTTGTTGTGCTTTTCTCTGATGTAACTCTCCTCTGCTCTGCTCTCATTTGTTTTGCTTTTCTCTGATGTACTCTCCTCTACATTGCTTTCCTCTGCTATCCCCTACTGTCCTGTCTGCATCTCTACTGTAATCTGTTCAGCTATACTCAACTCTGCTTTGTTGTACGGGGATGCTGTTCGCGTCGTCTCTCCTCCTGTCTGTGATACTGCTTGTTGTAGTGCTTGTTGTGTACGGTGAGAGCTGCAGTTACGCTTTGTCGTACTTTCTCTCCGCCTCTCTACCCTCCTTTCCTTTTATCTACCCTCCTCTCGTCTCCTCTGCATTCCTCGGTTTAGCTTTCCTCTGCTGTACTCAAGTCTCCTCTGCTGTGGGTTTCTTCAGCTCTGCTCTTCCCTGTTCCCCAGTTCTCTGCTCAACTCTCTTCTGTTATACTCTACCGTGATTTCCTTTATTTCACTCTCCTCTCCTGTGCTTTGCCTTCTTCTGCTTTATTGTTTCCCTCCTATGTTCTCTCCCGTTTGCCTCTGCTCGGATTCTCTCTTCTGTGTTGTACGAGGATACTGCATGTGCTGACCTTCATCCCGTCTGTTGTTTTGTGGTGTTCGTTATGTTCCTTGTATGTATTCTTGCAGCGTACGTTGCTGTGCTGTTATTGTTTTGATTTTTTTTTTATTATGACACTGCTTTCGACTTTGTTATGTGGTATTTCTTTGCTGTTCTCTGCATCTCTGTGTTGTAGCCTTAAACCTCTTTCTGGCGTTCCTTTGCGGTGTTTCATGCTGTGTAGTTCCTTATTGTTTACAGCAGGAACGGATAACAGAGCGCTATCACACGTTCTGCCACTCAGCAGTTCTGTATGGAGGTGCTGTATTGTACCTTCTTTCCGTGGCGCCGTGGTGTGCCTCTGTTATGGTGTTCTTTGGTGTGGTGTTCATTGCCGTGGCGGTGTTTTATGATGAATTCTTTGCTTTGGTGTTTCTTGCAGTGACGTGCTTTGTGTGGTTTCTTTGTTGTTGTGGAATATCTTACTGCGACCATCAGTTCTGTGTCTGTGGCGATCCCTGCGGTGATGTCGTGGTATCAGTTCCTGTGGTTGCATTATTACTCCTTTGCTGTGATTTTCCTCATAGTGGTGTTTCTTGCTGTGGGATCGCCATGACAGTCAGTTAAGTGGTTGTTGTGGGCGTTGTTGTGGTGCTGTGGTGCCCTTTGCTATTGTAGTATTTTTGTTCCTTGCTTTGGTGATCCTTGTTGTGATGGGCCGTGATGTGGTGTTGCCGTGTTCCTTACTGTGGTTGTATTATTGTCACTCGCTGTGGTGCTGTCATGTTCCTTACTGTGATTATATTGTTGTTACTTGCTGGGGTGCTGACGTGTTCCGTGTTGTGGTTGTATTATTGTTACCGTGGCATTCCTGTTGTGGTGTTCCGTTCTGTGGCATTCCAGGCTGTGGGACGCCTGTGTCTAAAGTTGAGGTACCAGGTGAGCTAGGTAGGGGCCCGGCACATCGAGAGAGAGAGAGAGAGAGAGAGATTCGATAATGATGTTACTGTTCACTATGTTTGGATTTCTGGGTACACTGGTTTGAGAGAGAGAGAGAGAGAGAGAGAGAGAGAGAGAGAGAGAGAGAGAGAGAGAACTTTCTAAACGACATTACTGTTCACTGTATGGAATTCAGATCATGTTAGAGAGAGAGAGAGAGAGAGAGAGAGAGAGAGAGAGAACTTTCTAAACGACATTACTGTTCACTGTATGGAATTCAGATCATGTTAGAGAGAGAGAGAGAGAGAGAGAGAGAGCAAAAACAAACACACAGAGGAGGATGCAAGCCCCAAGCCCTAGTGTAAACAGCCTTAATATTTTCCTCCACCACCACCACGAGTCACTCAAAGGCTGATTCTTGCACTCCCCAGGGTCAGGCGGGTCATGCCCTCTTAACCTTTGACCTATAACCATTCCACTCCCAGTAATCCCTAGCTGAGTAAAATCGTCTGCCTGTAGCTAGAGGAAATTAGAAACCTCATAATAATGGCGTGTTGAATGAGGATTTGTTTTAACTCCTTCAGTTGATGTGTCACTTGAGCTTTATTTTTTCAGCTTTATTTATTCTTCCCAATTCCATACAATGCGTACAATGGCGGCCAATTGCTGTGCCCAACTCCAAGCCACATTTTTTTTTTTTTTTTTTTTTTTTTTTTTTTTTATAACGAGCATAGAACATCTGAGTTTCGGGAGGAGGGGGTTGCTGCAAGAGGAGGGAGTGGCAGGAGATGGATTATTAGTGAGGAAGTCAGACTGAATGTCCTCATTTGGTAGTGATTCGAACTGTAGCTAGGAGCAAGGCACATTTGACCGCTAGTGTTCTTCAGTTTAGGGATGATCTGTATTTTAGGATGGATTAGTGAAGACTGCTTCTGACCATTCCAGTTCGACAAGTCACTCTTGAGCTGAAAATGGTCGTTTTGAATAGTACGAAATGAAAAAAAACAAAACAAAAAGGTCACATGTAGGGGGGATTATTTTCTCTTCATGTTCCACCCTTCAGCCTCTTCGTCAGTGCTCGAGGGCGTTGGTGTGGGGTCAGTCAGTTCATGGTCTCTCAGGTCCGTATTCTCGTCAGCTTAGGAGGCTTGCTATGATCAATTTGTTTTCACCAGGTAAAGATTCCTAACCCTTTGTAGTTCAGTTGTTGACTGGTTGTAGTCAGATTAGAAAAACAGAAATGTGTAGCTTCCAAGAATATTCACTCCTGCCTCATAACAAAGACTCATCGACCTTCACGCAGCCACAGTGTAGTATTCAAGTCTTGAGAGTGACCCAGTTCCGTCAGATAAGAAAAACTGGCCTTTACACCTCTTCCTTACCAGTACGTTTTGTACCTTTGTTGACACGGTAATATTATCGTTTATTATGTATATTTATGCAAATTATATTAATCTAAAAAAAGAGATACATAATGCAAAGGAGCGAATATTAAGGTGATACTAAATCAGTGGCTAAGGAAGAGGTATCAGAGAACCTTTGTAGTCCACCAGAATGTACCTTAACCTCTGACGTACAAGCATTTTGCTTCATGAACCTTTTCAAAACGCCGACCTCTATTTTTACCAGTTTTTCTCTACCCCCAGGCGATTTCATTCCTCAGAATGTAATTTCTTGTACTGAAAGGTTAATAAAGGTTTTATCTAACGCTTCCAGGTTGCATAGTTTCTCCCAAGCAGATTTAAATGGTCTGATGTCAACAAGAACTTACTGTTATGGACGTCATCGTGGTGAAAGGTTTTATCTCATTCGGAGAAGTATCTCCTAAGTTAAATTAATCGTCTGACGGCAGTAATAATAGTACAGAGACATCATCATTATTTGATGATGATGTTACAACCTCAGGTTCATCTGGATATGAACCCAGTGGACCGCAGGAGACCGGCCACTTCAGATGGATTGCTCCCAAAATTCTTTCGTTGGTGTTATGTTGAAAGATGGTTTATGCTCTAATAGTGTGGTTCATGAGGTGAGTGTGTTGGTATATGAAGGGGGGGGGATTGCATTCCAGTGTGGAAATGGTGGGTTGCAGCATCATCGTAGTGAAGTGGTTAATTGAGACAATCCTGTACTCTTTCAGTCCCATGTGCATCTGCTAAGGCGCATGCATTCATATACATGTATGTATGCCTGTATGCGTGAATTGTTACAGTCGGCTTGCACACGCTTGACATTGGTCAGGTATTTATTTATGTCAGCTCTGCTAATATATTACAAAGGCCTCATTGTAGTCTAGCCCCTTCAGGCTGAAGGGTAGCCTGTTATCTGTGCTGACTCTACACGACTTGAGGTACCAGAAACAAAATATAAAAGACATCACTGTACCCATGCACTTTTCGTTAAAATCGGGCTTACACCAGGCACCACATGATTTTATTCAGCTTAGTGAGAAAATCTGAATGCTTAGAAGTTATGGAAGGTTATATATAACCATCCAGCTCGAAAAATATCCCCTAAAGAGTAAAATCGTCCCATAACAGCAATAATAAACTTTAAAAATATCACTCGATTCAAGGGAATATTATTCACAGAAAAGATATTACTGACCCTCTACTCTTAGAAAATTATGGCTTCGGGAAGATCAACACCATACCTGTGTTGCTGGTTGCTTTTCTCTATAATAAATGATTCATCATCATTAAGCTTTGCCAAAGAAATGACGAAGCTTATTGTTTTCGTAAGTATTATTATTATTTTTCTTTGCGCTTTTATTTTTTAAAGATCTTAATGATATTATACAGGAAGGTACCCTATGGTAATCCTAGTACTTGTGCCAAATATAAGTGACCTTGACCTATTTTTGAAGGTCAAAATTATACTCATTTTTGGTGCAACAATTGCATATTTGAAATTGAAATATCTCAGGAACTACTGGAGATACAGCAATTTGGTTGAAAATCCTATGTTAAAAAAGTTTGCTGAGAATTTGGCTAAATAATTTGCCATTTATCCTAGTGGAAAGTACCGAATTCAAAGTTGCTGTGTTTTCTTTGTCACACATTTTAGAGAAAACCACAAAAGCTGTAAAGCTGTATCTTTACAGAAATATGGCTGTGATCCTTCGTACTATCTGAAAGGAATATGGTTACAGGTAGGCGTACAGTTAGCCAGTTATTGAGATAAACGTAAAATGTATCCATGCGTTCTTCCACATCTTTGTCTTCAGATCTTGTTGATATTAAACAAGAAGCTACTTTAGGTTAATATAAGTACATGTTCCAAATATGAATGACCTTGCGCTACTTTTAAAGGTCATAGACTTGTTTATGATGCCAAAATTTCATACCTTATATACCATAAATAGAGCGAAAAATCCTTATTGTGACTACACAGTAAGTAGGTAACTAATTATTATTATTATTATTATTATTATTATTATTATTATTATTATTATCATCATCATCATCATCTTGCTGCAACCACCCTGTAAGAGAGACGACTGCCATGAAATGTAAGTGAGCCGACTGTCATCAGGTGTGTTGGGGCCAAGTGCAGTCAGCTCATAGAAGTTGTGTTGGGCACGATAGTTGGAAAGATAATTGCTATCTCCTGGCAATCGGCTCTACAACAGCCCGATTTGATGTAGGAGCAGTGATTAAAAATATTTAGCATTACTCTTCCCTCCATTAAGTATTTCACTTCTGGACTCATCACTGGGAGGCTACTGTATATGTCATATATAGCGCCATAATCTCAGCTGTGATGAAATAGTGTGGTTGTGGCCAGTAATCCTTTTACACGTCTGCGGCTCAGAACTAATGAACCGAAATTTCAGTCCTGCCAACTCACGTGAATATTACTGGTCAGATTAGCAAGGTCCCTTTAAGTTCTGACACGGGTCCAGGCCAGCGTAAAGAAAGTATTGACTGTGACTACGAGCCCAGCCAAGGAATGACCGAGGGACGTGACACATGACAGTAAGAACAATCTGCCACCAAGTTAGTACGGAAGGGCACGTCGTTAGTCGGATGATGTGTCCAAGAGAATACCGTCACAGACAACAAAACAATGTCCAGCTGTCACACCTGGACAATAAACGGTAAAAATGTACCTTATAAACCCAGAATATTTAAACCTGCTGCAAAAATACCATCAGTTGAAATGAGATGAGTACAGTTGTGATCCAAGGAAAATATCCAGGCCTTGTCGATGTCTTGGCCAGAAATAGATATACGAGTAAAGATACTACAACACATCTTGAGCATCGTACGCTGCGTCAAACCGCGAGGTAAAGGAGTCAGCCACCCTTCGATCAAGCGGGGTGGTGGTTGTTTGGGATGGAGGTAGGGAGGGAGGGAGTGAGCATTTACGAGTATATAACGTGCAGTAAATACGTATGAAAATGTCTGACTCCACAGTAACATAATATAAGCAAGTAATGCAAAACGAAATAAGCGTTATACTCGTATTGGCTTCAAATGTAAAATATTGTAATATTTTTCTTAACATTCAGGCTTGCTTGGAATTCAGTCTAACAGAGAATCATGTTGTTGAATTGAAATCATCCTTTGAGAAATAGACAGAAAAACTGACGGAAAGACAGGCATATGCCTGAGAGAGATTCATCAGTGTTGATATTTTATTCTTAATATTAACAAACACATTTAGTAAGCCAGGTTGAATATAAATTATTCCCTCAAGGAAAAGGAAGACACAGACACACGCCATTTGAGATAAAGAATAATTATCATTTTATTCTTGCTAGAGACAAACGATTACATACATCTTCGGAAAGAAATTGCCTCCTAAATAAGACAAACAGACAGACACTGGTTCAGGATTATCGATTCACGTTGACTTATATTATATTCTTGATTTCACCAGATGCCATTATTCAGAATAAGTGATAACAGTCCCTTCTTGACGAGGAAAACGTGATAGGCAATTGTGCAGACGGACAAGGGGAAAGACAAACAGACAGTCTCTCAATCATTATTACACACTGATTGCTATTTCACTTCTGCTAAAAACAGGCGATTTTGTTCAGCATAAGTGAGAATGAACTCTTTCTGTAGATGAAGACGTGAAAGACAGAAAGCAGGTAAAATAAACAGAACGAAAGCGAGGCAGACGGTTTCCGAATTATCAGTTCACATTAATTGGTATTGCAATATTGTTACTGCAAGTTGATTTTATTCAGTTGAAGTGAAAATACTCCTCTCCCGAGCAGGAAGACGTATAACATGTGAAGGCATATTGACTAACAGGCAAACACTCTCCAAATAGTTCATTCATGAAGTAAACTGCTATTTTATTCTTGCTACTGGCTGATAGCTCTATTAAGCTTAGGGTAGAACGCGCCTTACCTCTTACACAGATATTTTTACTGTTACATTAAATACATCCACCCTCTCGAAGATACATCGGGTGTTATTTTTTAACAGGACTGAGTCAAGCTCGTAATGGCCTGTCTTCTTTCCTTATTTTATCACACATTTACATGTGTGTGTGTGTGTGTGTGTGTGTGTGTGTGTGTGTGTGTGTGTGTGTGTGTGTGTGTGTGTGTGTGTGTGTGTGTGTGTGTGTGTGTGTGTGTGTGTGTGTGTGTGTGTGTGTGTGTGTGTGTGTGTGTGTGTGTGTGTGTGTGTGCGTGTGTGTGTGCGCGCGCGCGCTAGCTAGCCTGTGCGTGTTTCATATCGCAAAGCAAAGGAGTGAGCTACCTCTCGATCAAGAGATCAAGGAAGGTGGTTTAGTTGGGAATGGATGGAGGGAGGAGGAGGGGAGGGGGTTTAAAGCTGTATCCGAACACCAGACCGTTCTTGGTTTCCCGGCCACGGCATCGACAAGGTCTGGATACTTTCTTTGGATCGTGAGTGTACACGTCAGTTGGTTTTGCCGTCCATCACACTTTCATGCAGACACAATAATTTCCCTTTGTAAATCGCTATTTTTGCGGTCTTATTTTGTGAATGATTTATAAGAAAAGCATATTAAAGTTCCATTGTGACCTTTAAAGCCGATTTATTCATATTTGCCAGTTTACGGTACCAAGTGCGTGGAAAAAGTGATAGAGTTGCAGACAACCTTGAGTGACAATGTGGACGGTGTGAGTGTACTAAGATGCAAGCACACAAGCACACTCATGCCCTGACGTCACCACCCGGGGTAATAAAAGTTTACTGGCTCACTTAGCGGGGTAAGGACCTCCACCTCAACCCCCCAACCCTTCCCTCACCCGCAACACCACTCATCTCGTACTCAGCCCCACCAAGCCGCCGTCGACCCCTCCCACCCCTCCCTCAACGCCCCCCAACCCTCACTTAGCTCCCTCAGTTCTTCTTCAACATTTGTTCGCTTATCCTCAATTTCTTTCACCCCTCCATCAGCCTCATTCACCCTTCCCTCAGCCCCACGCAACCCTTCCTCAAATCGACTCACCTCTCCCTTAACTTCACTCATCCATCCCTCAACCCCACGCATCCCTTCCCTCAGCCCTACTCACCCCACTGATCTTTTTCTGAACTCCATATAGACCTTTCGTTCCGATGACTTATTTCGTAATTTTACTTCTACCAGAACTCATTATTCAGCTGAGTGGAGGGTTATCGAACTGAAAGGGTTTGATCTAGCCTTCATTAACCCCTTCAGTTCCGTAGATGACAGAACCTCCCAAGCTGAATAAAATCGTCCGGCAGCATCGAGAATAAACTGCAAATGACGTCAACAGAGTGAAGGGGTTAATTCTCCCTCGTAATAACCAGCACAAAAGTTCAAACACTGTGATAATTTAATTTGTTTGCCTGACATTTTCCTCTCTGACATCCTAACATTTATCGCAACCCATTAGTGCAATACAAAACCGTACCTCACTTTTTTCTCCACCGACATTCGACCCAAACACAAGCATATTTAATCTGACATGTGTTGCAAACTTTCAACTTGACACTCTAACATGTTTCCCAAGCCCTGCAAGCCAACACTGAACGCAACACAGCAACATATGAGTCAACACTGATTACCAACACTCAGAACATTAACTACTTCGCTGCGACGACATCATTTTCATTACAATTTTACTTAAGCTGCCTCTCGATTATTTTACTCAGCTTAGGGGAGACTTTTCTATCTGAGAGTTACATATGGCCTTCATTAACTCCTTCACGGCAAGATGTTTTTTTCCGAGGTAAACTGAGTCGTGCGATAGTTGGAAGAGCTAAATAAATGATAATATCGTCTTCGGGCCCCGGAAATTAAACTTTCCTTGATGTAAGGCCTTTCATTTTATTTTTTTTTTTTTTAGCGGTTGATTTGCCTCACATTTCAGATAAAGTTGCATCATTTTTCATTAACATTCAGGCGCCAATCCTTTCAGTTGCAAAGGTCCTCCCATAGCTAAATAATATCATCTAGAGGCAGTGTAAAAAAAAGGAAGAAAAAGAAATAGTCATTAAATTGAAAGGATTCATGGAGTATGCAGTCCTTCACAGTTAGAAGTCTCTCCTCAATTGAATAACACACACACACACATACTCTCTCTCTCTCTCTCTCTCTCTCTCTCTCTCTCCACCCCCTCCCCCCTGTATCAAAGGAGGCTAAAAGACGAGGAAAGTTTTTATGGGCAAATTTTTGGGTCTTATTTTTCCCCCTGCTTAGCACCCATTGCCCAACTTTCCCACCTTATCTTCCTGCTAAATTTTCCGCCTTCCCCATTTTTCTCTAATCCATACCCATTTTTTTTTTCCCGTGTTTCTCATTTTTTGTCCTTTATTTACCCTTTTCCTTCCATTTTCCCTCCTTCCTCATTTTTCCCTATCTAATTTCTTCCTATTCCTTTTTTTTGTCCCGCATTTTTTTTCCCTGTTTCCTTCCTCTTCCCTTCTACTTTTTTCTTTCTTTACTTCCTTCTCATCCATCCCGATTTTACAACTCATTTTTTTCTCTACTTTTCATTTTCCTTACTCCTTTTCCTTCATTTTTCCTTTTCCCCTTTCCCCATACACCTTGCAGTTTTTCCCTGGCCTTCATTTTTCTTTCCCATTCTTCCCTGTCGCTCAGTTTCTCATCATTCATTTTTCCCCATTTATTCCTTACCCCTCATTTTTTTCTGTTCCTTTTTTAAGTTTCCATTCAATCCCCATTTCCCCTTTCCTCATTCTCCCACTATGTTGTTCTCCTCCCCAACCCTTCCTTTCCCCCCCAGTTTTCCTCCACTTCTTCCCCATACCCTCTGATTCCCCCATGATTTCCCCATTCCCAGTTATTTATACCCCTTTCCATCGCAGTTATTCCATACAAATATTATTTCCTTTCCCTTTCCCTATGTTCTTCCCTGATTTTTGTTCCCACGAATATATTCATCGCCTTCCAAACACCATTTTCCCCTACCCAGGTTTTTTTCCTGTCCATTACTTTCCCTCACGTTACACGTCACGTTCCCCACATTTCCCTTCATTTTCCCCACATTTCCCATCATTTTCCCCACATTTCCCATCATTTTCCCTCCATTTCCCCTCACTTTCCCCCAATATCCTTTCTTTTTCCTCCACGTTTTCCCTAATTTCCTCTCCTTTTCCCCACATTTCCCCTCCTTTCCTCACATTTCCCCTTACTTTCCCTACGTTTATCATTCATTTTCCCCTCATTTTCCCCACATTTTCCCTCTTTTCCACGTTTCCCCTCATTTTCTCCACATTTCCCCTCATTTTCCCCCATTTCCCCTCATTTTCCCCCATTTCCCCTCATTTTCCCCACATTTCCCTTCATTTTTACAACATATCCTCTCACTTTCCTCCACATTTCCCTTCACTTACCTCAAATTTCCCTTCTCTTTCCTCCACGTTTTCGCTAATTTACCCTCACTTTCTCCACATTCCCCTCATTTTCCTCACATTTCCCCTCTTTTTCCTCCATATTTCCTCAGATTTTCCACACATTTCCCCCTATTTTTCACCACGATTCCCCTCATTTTCCTCACATTTCCCCCTCACTTCCCCTACATTTCCTCTCATTTTCCCCACGTTACTCATCGTTTTCCTCACATTTCCCCTCGTTTTCCCCACATTTCCCCTCTTTTCCCCACATTTCCCCTCATTTTCCCCACATTTCCCCTCATTTCCCCCCATTTCCCTGCGCCACAGTCAGCGAGCAATCCACCTCATTTATCTGTGTGATGAAGGCCTGCTATCCGGCTCATCACTGCGATTGGCTGAGGGGAGACTGATTGTGGTGGTTGTGGTTTTTGTGATTGTGGTGGTTGTGTCAGCTGTGGTGTGTGGCGGTGGTGGTAGTTGTGGTGGTTGTGGCAGGTGTGGTGATTGAAGTGGTTAATTGTGCTGTATGGCAGTGTGGTAGTTATGGCAGTTGTGGTGATTTTGCTAGTCGTGGTAGCTGGGTGGTTTTGGTGGCTGTGGTAGTGATGTTAAACGTGATGGTTGTGGTGACTGTGGTTGTTATGGTGGTTGTGGTGATTGTAGTAGTTGTGGTGTTTATGAGGAGTTGATGGTGATTGTGTGGTGGTTATGGTTGTGGTAGTTGTAAGGGCGTTGCTGATGGTGGTAGTTGTAGTACCGGTAGTTGATAGGAGTTAATGATGGTAGTATTTGTGGTAGTTCGAGTGGTGCTTCTGAAGGATTAATGGTAGTGATCTGTGGCGATTGTGGTAGTGGTGATGATTGTGACTGGTGGCTTACAGGGGGTCAGTGGTTGTGGTGATAGTGGTAGTTCTGGTAGTGATGGTTATGGGGTTAATGGTGGAGGTTTGGTTATGTGTTTTAATGGTAATGATGGTGGTGGTGGTGATGGTGGTGATGATGGTGGTAGAAGTGGTTGTAGTGGTTATAGTGGTGGTGATTGTGGAAGCTGTGGTTGTGGTGATGAATATGGTAGTTATGGTTGTGGTGGTGATTGTGGTAGTAGTGGTTGTGACGGTGATTGTGGTAGTTGTAGTTGTGGTGGTAATGGCTGGTGATTGTGGTGCTTGTAGTGGTTCTAGTAGTTGTGGTGCAATTGGTGATTGTGGTAGTTATGGTAGCTGTGATTTGGGTAGCTCTAGGGAGATAATTGATGGGCTTTGTGTGTGTGTGTGTGTGTGTGTGTGTGTGTGTGTGAGGGGGGGGGAGGAGGGGGTTTTGGTTAGTGGGTGTTTGTCTGGGTTTGTTAATGTTGCTAATGGACTTTATGATGCTGGTTATAGTGGCTATATTTAAGTGCAGTGGTTTAGTGGGTAATTACGGCGCTCCAATCTGACTGACTCGGTGAAGGTTTATATCCAAGGGGTGGATAGGGTTTATTGCTCACGTAATGCCATTCAAGGATGAGTGAGGCTGGCCGCTGCCATCTTAAATGTCAAGACCAACTTGCCTTGCCCAGGGCTCCTACGCTCCTTATGGGGCGACGTAGTATTGGATGATGGATGGATGGATGGATGGTTGTTACACACACACACACACACACACATACAGAGAGAGAGAGAGAGAGAGAGAGAGAGAGAGAGAGAGAGAGTTGTACCGTAGTATTAGTTCGTGCAAGTTTTTGTGAGCGAGTTTGTTTAAGTACCGTACGTGTTTGTGTTTCTGTATGAGATTGTATTTAATGAAGAGGGAATAAGTAGTGTGTGTGTGTGTGTGTGTGTGTGTGTGTGTGTGTGTGTGTGTGTGTGTGTGTGTGTGTGTGTGTGTGTGTGTGTGTGTGTGTTTATACCCAAACCTTACTTATTGCGTCTGCAGTGTAAATGCTGGTGATAGTTATTGTGGTAGTTGTGATAGATGTTGTGTTTTGGTAGTGTGTAGGTGTGTGTATTGTAGCTTCGTTGGTGTAGTGTGTTGGTGGATAGTTGATTGTGGTATGGTGGTAGTTGTTTTGGTAATTTTAGTGTGGCTGTGCAGGTGCAATGGTAGTTGTGGCAGTTGCTGTGATATGGTGGTAACTGTGGTATGGTGGTAGCCGTGTTGGTAGCTGTGGAGTGGCAGTACATGGTAGTTCTGGTATGAAGGTAGGTACGATTATAGTCTTAATCTGGAGGGAGTTTGTGGTAATCTGTGTCCATTGTAGCGGTTGCATATGTGTGACTGCGTTAATCATGTTTGTAAATATAAGCAATTAATCTTCCCGAATCAGAGAGATAATTGAGCATCGTAAGCCCACATGGAAGGATCAGAGTACGCTTATTAGCCCTTCAGTGTGAGCACGTCCTCTTATCTTTATTCCGAACACCGACCGGACGATGTTGTGCAGGAGAGAGAGAGAGAGAGAGAGAGAGAGAGAGAGAGAGAGAGAGAGAGAGAGAGGGGGAATGTTATGCAAGCTTAATGCGTGTCTCTGGTTCTGAAGAGGTGGTTAATCGTTCCTAAGCACAGGGATAACTGAATCACCAATCTGAGTACACGTATTAATGATGCTGGTGGTAATGTTTACAGTAGCGTTGGTCGGGGATAAATTTCAAATCCCGATGGCGTTGCTAATGACGATGGTTGTAGTTAATCATTGGACTCCTAATTAGAATGTGTTGTTGTCATTCATAGTTGAGGCAACAGCTGTGCTAATGATGATAATGATGATGAGTTAATGGCAGGTCCGGTTTAGAAAGAAATGGGGATATTGTACCTCAGACTACCAGCTAGAATTATAGGGATTTGGTGGCGATTGAATGGGGATGAGTTATGAGGTGATGGAATGGTGATAGAATGGGGGTGGGGTTTGTTGGTGATAGAATGGTTAGTGATGATACAGTGGTGGGGAGTTTGGTGTTGATAGAATGATGGTTTGAGGGTTGGGTGGTGACAGAATGGTGGTAGGATAATAGTGATAGAATAGTGGGAGGTTGCTGATAGAATGGAACGGGTTTGGTGGTGTGAGAATGTTGAAAGTGTGGCAATGATATCCTGAATGGTGAGTACGACAGTGTTATTTATGGCTGTGGTACGTGTGGTACTGGTGGTATTTATAGCTGTGATGTATGGCGTGTATTTGTTTTTCTCTTTGTCTGATTGGACAGATAGATGTCATTTTTTTACTTACTCCCTTTTACTTATTTTAGTAGAGTGACTCTTAAATGCAAGAAAAAACAATCCTATTCACTCACATTGACTTTCGTAAATGTTAAATACGAGTATGATAATCTACCCCAAAGCAGCATCGAAACATCCCTTATCAGAGCCCACTGATTACTCTGCCGTTTACCTTGGTAATTTATCACCTTTCCTATGACAACGCATTGGCGGCGAGTCATCCCGACCATGCTGCACGTCATTCCCCTTCTTTCCACTTCGCATTCTACATCGTTCTACCTCTTTCTTGGCCTTCCTTTTCTTTTTTTCTTCATATATTCCTGGCCTTCCCTTTCTTTGTTCTCCGTATATTCTTGGCCTTCCCTTTCTTTGTTCTTCATATATTCTTGGCCTTCCCTTTCTTTTTTCGTCATATATTCTTGGCCTTCTCTTTCTTTTTTCTTCATACTCGTGTGCTCTTGGCCTTCCCTTTCTTTTCACATTCTTGGCTTTCCATTTCTTTTTTTTCGTCATATATTTTCCATTCGATATATCCTCCATTTCAATCTTTCCATTTTCATTCTTTCCCTGTGGCTATACATTTCACTTTAGCACACCCTGGTCATCCCTTTCCGTCGTACAGCATTGAAAGGTAGATAGATGGAGACATAGTGTGAGGTACAGACACAGGAGCCTATTCACTGTGGGGGTAATATACGACGGTGTTATGGTGGTTACAGTGGTGGTCGTGAGGACTGATGTGGTCGTGGCAGAGGTGGTGAGCGTGAGGGTGG
Organism: Coenobita brevimanus; assembly: GCF_032717465.1. Classification (NCBI taxonomy): domain Eukaryota; kingdom Metazoa; phylum Arthropoda; class Malacostraca; order Decapoda; family Coenobitidae; genus Coenobita; species Coenobita brevimanus. The sequence continues at coordinate 60,773,288 of NC_136976.1, forward strand.
TGATGAGTGAGTTGCTAGGTGTGGTTGTGATAGATGGAGTGAGAGATGTTGTGGTCGGTATAGCAGAGTGGTGTTAACTATGGTGGTAATAGATACGTGGTGATAGCTTTGGGAGACAAGTTCGTTTCAGCCGTAGTGATCACTGGAAGCAACTGTGGTTGTGGTGATAGGAGTGGTAATAGGTGTGTGGTGTTAGCTGTGATGATGATACGTGCGCAGTGACAGATGTAGTTTTATGAGACAGATGATGATTACAAAGGAAATAATAGCATAATAGCTGTTGTAATGACAGAGTAGCACTGAGCTGTGATAATAAAAGTGGTGATAGACGTATGGTGATGCATGTGGATATGAGAAACGAGTTCGTGATAACTGTACTGATATCTGGGGATGTTAAATGTGATGGAAATTGATGATGAATGTGGTGGTGTTAGCTGCGTTTATGACAGAATTATTACAGTAGTTATTGCGATGATAAATAATGTCATTGTAGGTGCTTCGATAACTGAGCCAGCTAATATGGTGCTGGTGATAGTAGCTGTGGTTATGATGTAGCTATGGTAACAGCTCTGATGATGACAGGCTGTGGTTCTAACTATGGTGATCAATGAAATAACAACTAGAGCGGTGGAAGGCCAGAATAACACACACACACACACACACACACACACACACACACACACACACACACACACACACACACACACAGAAAACACAAAGCCGGGCCGCGAATTTAGCATTAAAAGTTGGTCCAAATGAGAACGCAATTATTTAATATATCCGACCCGCGCAGATTAGGCCCAGCATCAAACGGGCCTATTATTTATGTTGGCGTGTAATCTGCCTGTTTTGTGGCTATTGTTATGCCAAAAGACCGAGGGGTGTTTATGTTGGAGTTGCGAGTGACTGGTTAATTCGTAGCTCGGTTGTTTTCGGGGCAGTGTTTTCGCCCGCTTTGAGAAGGAAAAGTTTGGAGGATTCAGTTTTGTTAACGTTGTGGTAAAATTTCAAGTTCCCTGCGTTTGTGTTACTTCAAAAGACCGAGGGATGTTTATATGGAAATTTTTGGTGATGAGTGAATTAGTACTCTGTTTATTTTTGGTGCTTTCTCATTCATTGTGAGGAGGAGGTTTGGATGATTCGTGTTCTTTTTTTTTTTTTATGTTTTGGTAAAGATGGTTTATATTTCAAAATGAAAGAGGGTGTTTATGTTGGTTCGTGATTGATTCATATCCTGTTTACATCGTAGGAAGGAGAAGAGAAGCTAGTGGATTCGCGTTTGCTTATGTTGTTATTTCAAAGAGACCCAAAGATGCATGTGCAGTCTAGGGTGTTTAGTGAGTTTCCCTTCTGGTTATTCTGGACGATATTTTCTCGTGTTTTAGTAAAGAGAAGCTGGAGGATTTGAATTTGTTTATGCTGGGGTGAACAGCTTTCGTCCCCAGCGCTTGTGATATTTCAGAAGGATCGAGGAGTGTTTGTGTGGGGGACATGTTAATTCCAATCCTGTTTATTTATTTTTATTTTTCATGATACGGTTTTATTTATGTGGGGGTTAATACTATCGTTTCCAGCGCTTGTGTATTTCAAGATACAAAGAATGTTTATGCTGTTGATTGTATATTTTGTCTTGATTATTTTGGAGTATTGTCTTGTGCAATAGGAAGTAGAAATTTGGAAAGCGCAGTTTGTTTATGCTGGGGGAAGTGGGTGATTTTTACTCTCGTCCCAAGCGCCTGTGTTCCCGTGCCGCCTATATTACTTGCTTTATTTTCTCCTTCCCTTCCCTCCCTTCCACTCCCCCTCTCCCCCACCTCTGTGTGTATCACTTTTCCACACACTACCCGCTCTGTCTCTGCCTTCCTTTGGTTCCCTGCATCCTCCTCTCTGTCTCACTTTTTTCTCTCCTTACCTCTTCTCTCCCTCCTGCCGTCCGTCTTAGTCCCCATTAATTTTCCTGTATCATTTTTTGTATCCCCATTTCTCTTTCCTAGCCTCCCCATCACTGTCCTTTTCCTATCTGTCATTCTGTCTTCCCTTCCTTCCCCATCCCCTCCCTGTTCCTTCTCTCCCCTCCCCTTTTCCCACTTGTCGCTTTATTTTCTCTCTGCGCGCCCTCGTTCCGTTTCCCCTCTTCCTTGTCTCCCTTTTTTCTTTTCTGCATCTTGACACCTTCCTTTCCTACTCCTTCAGTCCCATTGTCTCCTCTTCTCTTCCTCCACTACCTCGCCGAACTTATTTTCATGCCACCCTCTGTGTTTTTCTCATTCCTACCACCATTCCGCACTTTCTACTACCCTCTTTCCTTTGGCTTTGCTCATTTTTCCTTCGTCTTCACCTGCCTCACTTCCCCTTCCACCTATCGTACCTCTATCACTCTCCTCTCATCCTTCGTTCCGCACTTTTTGCACATTAGCATTTTTTTAACACTGTCTCTCTCTCTCTCTCTCTCTCTCTCTCTCTCTCTCTCTCTCTCTCTCTCTCTCTCTCTCTCTCTCTCTATTATAACAGATACCATAGTCAAAAACCAGTATCAGCCCATATGAGGCCCACTGCATCATGGTCACAGCCAGGAAAGTCATAACCAAAATTTACCCTTACTTATCCATGCCAAGTGTCATTCAGGAAGATGTGTCTGTAGTGAGAGCAGTAAAGACATGTGAAAATGTAATGTTTGTGTTTGTGTATCTGAATCTGTAGGTGTCATCGGTGGGATCCTGCACGGTGCGAGTGTACTGTATAAAGCACATGATTGGACATATTACGAACACCTTCTATAACAGTCCTCCACAATTGTACTTGAACCCAGACTCAGTGTTCTGTATACTGTGATGCGAAAGAGATACACACTGAGTCATCGCGGCATCAGTCATGGCTTACTCCATAACAGACAGCCCCGCAAGGACCAAAAGATATATTGCTTTTTGCCTCTCTCTGTCCTCTCCCCGTCCAATCTTCTTTCTTACCCAAGTGCTGTTGCTCATTCCTCTTTCCAACTCGTCGTACCTTCTCCCCCATCTCTCCATTCCATGCTCTCCCATCCATCTCTCTTCATCTCCCATTTCATCATC